>NC_091807.1:44017631-44327500 GCF_041296235.1 Equus asinus | reverse complement strand
ACCTGCCGGGCATGCTGGAACCACCTCTCAGACGTGCCAGAACCTCATGCCGGACACCCCAGAACCACCTGCTGGACAGACCGGAAACACCTGCCGGACACGCCGGAACCACATGTTCGACTCGCTGGAACCACATTCTGGACATGGCAAAATCACCTGCCGCCTATGCCAGAACCGCTTGGCGAACACTCCGGAATCACCTGTCAGGCATGCCGGAACCACCTCTCAGACATGCCAGAACCACATGCCAATGACACCGGAAGCACCTGCCGAGCATGCCGGAAGCACCTGCTCGACTCGCCAGAACCACCTGTCGGACACGCCAAAATCACCTGCCGGCTACGCCACAGCCAGTTGGTGAACACTCCGGAAACACCTGCCGGGCTGGCTGGAACCACCTGCCAGTCACGCCAACATCACCTGCCAGCTACGCCAGAACCACTTGGCGGAGACTCCAGAAACACCTGTTGGGCCAGCCGGAACCACCTCTCAGACGTGCCAGAACCATGTGCCTGAGATGCTGGAACCGCACCCCGAACAGACCGAAACCACCTGCCAGACCCAACTGAACCACCTGCCGAGCACGCAGGAACAACCTGCTCGCCTCGCCGGAACCACCTGCCGGGCGCAGCGGAAGCACCTGCAGAGCGCGCCGGAGCCACCTGCTCGCCTCGCCGGAAACACCAGCCTGGCCCAGCGGAAGCACCTGCCGAGCGCGCCGGAGCCACCTGCTCGCCTCGCCGGAACCACCTGCTGGGCGCGCCGGAGCCACCTGCTCGCCTCGCCGGAACCACCTGCCGGGCCCAGCGCAAGCACGTGCCAAGCACGCCGGAGCCACCTGCTCGCCTCGCCGGAACCACCTGCCGGGCCCAGCGGAAGCACCTGCCGAGCGCGCCGGAGCCACCTGCTCGCCTCGCCGGAACCACGTGCCGGGCCCTAACCCTAACCCTAACCCTAACCCTATCCCCAAACCCTAACCCTAACCCTAACCCCTAACCCTAAGCCTAACCCTAAACCCTAACCCAACCGTAACCCTAACCCTAACCCTACCCCTAACCCTAACCCCTAACCCCAAACCCTAAACCCTAACCCTAACCGTAACCCTAACCCTATCCCTAACCCTAACCTGAAGGACAGGCTGGAACCAGCTGCTCAACTCGCCGGAACCACCTGCCAGACATGCCAGAACCACCTGCCGAGCACGCCGGAGCCACCTGCTGGACTCACCAGAACCACCTGCCTGACAGGCCAAAATCAACAGCTGGCTATGAGAGAACCACCTGGCAGACAATCCGCAATAACCTGCCAGGCATGCAGGAACCACCTCTCAGACGTAAGAGAACCACGTGCCGGACACGCTGGAACCACGTCCTGGACAGACTGGAACCACCTGCCGGACATGCCTGGACCACCTGCCGAGCACGCCGGAACCACCTGCTCGACTCGCAGGACCCATGTGCCAGACACGCCAAAATGAACTGCCGGCTACACCAGAACCACTTACCGGACACTCCGGAATAACCTGCCCGGCATGCCAGAACCACCTCTCAGAAGTGCCAGAAGCACGTGCTGGACATGCCGGAACAACCTATCGGACAGAACGGAACAACCTGCCGGACACACCAAAATCACCTGCGGGCTACGCCAGAACCACTTGGAGGACTCTCCGGGAAAACCTGCCGGGCATGCTGGAACCACCTCTCAGACGTGCCTGAACCACGTGGCGGACACTCCGGAAACGCATGTCGGGCCGGCCGGAACCACCTCTCAGACGTGCCAGAACCTCATGCCGGACACCCCAGAACCACCTGCTGGACAGACCGGAAACACCTGCCGGACACGCCGGAACCACATGTTCAACTCGCTGGAACCACATTCTGGACATGGCAAAATCACCTGCCGCCTATGCCAGAACCGCTTGGCGAACACTCCGGAATCACCTGTCAGGCATGCCGGAACCACCTCTCAGACCTGCCAGAACCACATGCCAATGACACCGGAAGCACCTGCCGAGCATGCCGGAAGCACCTGCTCGACTCGCCAGAACCACCTGTCGGACACGCCAAAATCACCTGCCGGCTACGCCACAGCCAGTTGGTGAACACTCCGGAAACACCTGCCGGGCTGGCTGGAACCACCTGCCAGTCACGCCAACATCACCTGCCAGCTACGCCAGAACCACTTGGCGGAGACTCCAGAAACACCTGTTGGGCCAGCCGGAACCACCTCTCAGACGTGCCAGAACCATGTGCCTGAGATGCTGGAACCACACCCCGAACAGACCGAAACCACCTGCCAGACCCAACTGAACCACCTGCCGAGCACGCAGGAACAACCTGCTCGCCTCGCCGGAACCACCTGCCGGGCGCAGCGGAAGCACCTGCCGAGCGCGCCGGAGCCACCTGCTCGCCTCGCCGGAAACACCAGCCGGGCCCAGCGGAAGCACCTGCCGAGCGCACCGGAGCCACCTGCTCGCCTCGCCGGAACCACCTGCCCGGCGCGCCGGAGCCACCTGCTCGCCTCTCCGGAACCACCTGCCAGGCCCAGTGGAAGCACCTGCCGGGCGCGCCGGAGCCACCTGCTCGGCTCGCCAGAACCACCTGCCGGGCCCTAACCCTAACCCTAACCCTAACCCTATCCCCAAACCCTAACCCTAACCCTAACCCCTAACCCTAAGCCTAACCCTAAACCCTAACCCAACCGTAACCCTAACCCTAACCCTACCCCTAACCCTAACCCCTAACCCCAAACCCTAAACCCTAACCCTAACCGTAACCCTAACCCTATCCCTAACCCTAACCTGAAGGACAGGCTGGAACCAGCTGCTCAACTCGCCGGAACCACCTGCCAGACATGCCAGAACCACCTGCCGAGCACGCCGGAGCCACCTGCTGGACTCACCACAACCACCTGCCTGACAGGCCAAAATCAACAGCTGGCTATGAGAGAACCACCTGGCAGACAATCCGCAATAACCTGCCAGGCATGCAGGAACCACCTCTCAGACGTAAGAGAACCACGTGCCGGACACGCTGGAACCACGTCCTGGACAGACTGGAACCACCTGCCGGACATGCCTGGACCACCTGCCGAGCACGCCGCAACCACCTGCTCGACTCGCAGGACCCATGTGCCAGACACGCCAAAATGAACTGCCGGCTACACCAGAACCACTTACCGGACACTCCGGAATAACCTGCCCGGCATGCCAGAACCACCTCTCAGAAGTGCCAGAAGCACGTGCTGGACATGCCGGAACAACCTATCGGACAGAACGGAACAACCTGCCGGACACACCAAAATCACCTGCGGGCTACGCCAGAACCACTTGGAGGACTCTCCGGGAAAACCTGCCGGGCATGCTGGAACCACCTCTCAGACGTGCCTGAACCACGTGGCGGACACTCCGGAAACGCATGTCGGGCCGGCCGGAACCACCTCTCAGACGTGCCAGAACCTCATGCCGGACACCCCAGAACCACCTGCTGGACAGACCGGAAACACCTGCCGGACACGCCGGAACCACATGTTCGACTCGCTGGAACCACATTCTGGACATGGCAAAATCACCTGCCGCCTATGCCAGAACCGCTTGGCGAACACTCCGGAATCACCTGTCAGGCATGCCGGAACCACCTCTCAGACCTGCCAGAACCACATGCCAATGACACCGGAAGCACCTGCCGAGCATGCCGGAAGCACCTGCTCGACTCGCCAGAACCACCTGTCGGACACGCCAAAATCACCTGCCGGCTACGCCACAGCCAGTTGGTGAACACTCCGGAAACACCTGCCGGGCTGGCTGGAACCACCTGCCAGTCACGCCAACATCACCTGCCAGCTACGCCAGAACCACTTGGCGGAGACTCCAGAAACACCTGTTGGGCCAGCCGGAACCACCTCTCAGACGTGCCAGAACCATGTGCCTGAGATGCTGGAACCACACCCCGAACAGACCGAAACCACCTGCCAGACCCAACTGAACCACCTGCCGAGCACGCAGGAACAACCTGCTCGCCTCGCCGGAACCACCTGCCGGGCCCAGCGGAAGCACCTGCCGAGCGCGCCGGAGCCACCTGCTCGCCTCGCCGGAAACACCAGCCGGGCCCAGCGGAAGCACCTGCCGAGCGCACCGGAGCCACCTGCTCGCCTCGCCGGAACCACCTGCCCGGCGCGCCGGAGCCACCTGCTCGCCTCTCCGGAACCACCTGCCGGGCCCAGCGGAAGCACCTGCCGGGCGCGCCGGAGCCACCTGCTCGGCTCGCCAGAACCACCTGCCGGGCCCTAACCCTAACCCTAACCCTAACCCTATCCCCAAACCCTAACCCTAACCCTAACCCCTAACCCTAAGCCTAACCCTAAACCCTAACCCAACCGTAACCCTAACCCTAACCCTACCCCTAACCCTAACCCGTAACCCCAAACCCTAAACCCTAACCCTAACCGTAACCCTAACCCTATCCCTAACCCTAACCTGACGGACAGGCTGGAACCAGCTGCTCAACTCGCCGGAACCACCTGCCAGACATGCCAGAACCACCTGCCGAGCACGCCGGAGCCACCTGCTGGACTCACCACAACCACCTGCCTGACAGGCCAAAATCAACAGCTGGCTATGAGAGAACCACCTGGCAGACAATCCGCAATAACCTGCCAGGCATGCAGGAACCACCTCTCAGACGTAAGAGAACCACGTGCCGGACACGCTGGAACCACGTCCTGGACAGACTGGAACCACCTGCCGGACATGCCTGGACCACCTGCCGAGCACGCCGCAACCACCTGCTCGACTCGCAGGACCCATGTGCCAGACACGCCAAAATGAACTGCCGGCTACACCAGAACCACTTACCGGACACTCCGGAATAACCTGCCCGGCATGCCAGAACCACCTCTCAGAAGTGCCAGAAGCACGTGCTGGACATGCCGGAACAACCTATCGGACAGAACGGAACAACCTGCCGGACACACCAAAATCACCTGCGGGCTACGCCAGAACCACTTGGAGGACTCTCCGGGAAAACCTGCCGGGCATGCTGGAACCACCTCTCAGACGTGCCTGAACCACGTGGCGGACACTCCGGAAACGCATGTCGGGCCGGCCGGAACCACCTCTCAGACGTGCCAGAACCTCATGCCGGACACCCCAGAACCACCTGCTGGACAGACCGGAAACACCTGCCGGACACGCCGGAACCACATGTTCGACTCGCTGGAACCACATTCTGGACATGGCAAAATCACCTGCCGCCTATGCCAGAACCGCTTGGCGAACACTCCGGAATCACCTGTCAGGCATGCCGGAACCACCTCTCAGACCTGCCAGAACCACATGCCAATGACACCGGAAGCACCTGCCGAGCATGCCGGAAGCACCTGCTCGACTCGCCAGAACCACCTGTCGGACACGCCAAAATCACCTGCCGGCTACGCCACAGCCAGTTGGTGAACACTCCGGAAACACCTGCCGGGCTGGCTGGAACCACCTGCCAGTCACGCCAACATCACCTGCCAGCTACGCCAGAACCACTTGGCGGAGACTCCAGAAACACCTGTTGGGCCAGCCGGAAACACCTCTCAGACGTGCCAGAACCATGTGCCTGAGATGCTGGAACCACACCCCGAACAGACCGAAACCACCTGCCAGACCCAACTGAACCACCTGCCGAGCACGCAGGAACAACCTGCTCGCCTCGCCGGAACCACCTGCCGGGCCCAGCGGAAGCACCTGCCGGGCGCGCCGGAGCCACCTGCTCGGCTCGCCGGAACCACCTGCCGGGCCCTAACCCTAACCCTAACCCTAACCCTATCCCCAAACCCTAACCCTAACCCTAACCCCTAACCCTAAGCCTAACCCTAAACCCTAACCCAACCGTAACCCTAACCCTAACCCTACCCCTAACCCTAACCCCTAACCCCAAACCCTAAACCCTAACCCTAACCGTAACCCTAACCCTATCCCTAACCCTAACCTGACGGACAGGCTGGAACCAGCTGCTCAACTCGCCGGAACCACCTGCCAGACATGCCAGAACCACCTGCCGAGCACGCCGGAGCCACCTGCTGGACTCACCAGAACCACCTGCCTGACAGGCCAAAATCAACAGCTGGCTATGAGAGAACCACCTGGCAGACAATCCGCAATAACCTGCCAGGCATGCAGGAACCACCTCTCAGACGTAAGAGAACCACGTGCCGGACACGCTGGAACCACGTCCTGGACAGACTGGAACCACCTGCCGGACATGCCTGGACCACCTGCCGAGCACGCCGGAACCACCTGCTCGACTCGCAGGACCCATGTGCCAGACACGCCAAAATGAACTGCCGGCTACACCAGAACCACTTACCGGACACTCCGGAATAACCTGCCCGGCATGCCAGAACCACCTCTCAGAAGTGCCAGAAGCACGTGCTGGACATGCCGGAACAACCTATCGGACAGAACGGAACAACCTGCCGGACACACCAAAATCACCTGCGGGCTACGCCAGAACCACTTGGAGGACTCTCCGGGAAAACCTGCCGGGCATGCTGGAACCACCTCTCAGACGTGCCTGAACCACGTGGCGGACACTCCGGAAACGCATGTCGGGCCGGCCGGAACCACCTCTCAGACGTGCCAGAACCTCATGCCGGACACCCCAGAACCACCTGCTGGACAGACCGGAAACACCTGCCGGACACGCCGGAACCACATGTTCGACTCGCTGGAACCACATTCTGGACATGGCAAAATCACCTGCCGCCTATGCCAGAACCGCTTGGCGAACACTCCGGAATCACCTGTCAGGCATGCCGGAACCACCTCTCAGACCTGCCAGAACCACATGCCAATGACACCGGAAGCACCTGCCGAGCATGCCGGAAGCACCTGCTCGACTCGCCAGAACCACCTGTCGGACACGCCAAAATCACCTGCCGGCTACGCCACAGCCAGTTGGTGAACACTCCGGAAACACCTGCCGGGCTGGCTGGAACCACCTGCCAGTCACGCCAACATCACCTGCCAGCTACGCCAGAACCACTTGGCGGAGACTCCAGAAACACCTGTTGGGCCAGCCGGAACCACCTCTCAGACGTGCCAGACCATGTGCCTGAGATGCTGGAACCACACCCCGAACAGACCGAAACCACCTGCCAGACCCAACTGAACCACCTGCCGAGCACGCAGGAACAACCTGCTCGCCTCGCCGGAACCACCTGCCGGGCCCAGCGGAAGCACCTGCCGAGCGCGCCGGAGCCACCTGCTCGCCTCGCTGGAAACACCAGCCGGGCCCAGCGGAAGCACCTGCCGAGCGCACCGGAGCCACCTGCTCGCCTCGCCGGAACCACCTGCCCGGCGCGCCGGAGCCACCTGCTCGCCTCTCCGGAACCACCTGCCGGGCCCAGCGGAAGCACCTGCCGGGCGCGCCGGAGCCACCTGCTCGGCTCGCCAGAACCACCTGCCGGGCCCTAACCCTAACCCTAACCCTAACCCTATCCCCAAACCCTAACCCTAACCCTAACCCCTAACCCTAAGCCTAACCCTAAACCCTAACCCAACCGTAACCCTAACCCTAACCCTACCCCTAACCCTAACCCCTAACCCCAAACCCTAAACCCTAACCCTAACCGTAACCCTAACCCTATCCCTAACCCTAACCTGACGGACAGGCTGGAACCAGCTGCTCAACTCGCCGGAACCACCTGCCAGACATGCCAGAACCACCTGCCGAGCACGCCGGAGCCACCTGCTGGACTCACCAGAACCACCTGCCTGACAGGCCAAAATCAACAGCTGGCTATGAGAGAACCACCTGGCAGACAATCCGCAATAACCTGCCAGGCATGCAGGAACCACCTCTCAGACGTAAGAGAACCACGTGCCGGACACGCTGGAACCACGTCCTGGACAGACTGGAACCACCTGCCGGACATGCCTGGACCACCTGCCGAGCACGCCGCAACCACCTGCTCGACTCGCAGGACCCATGTGCCAGACACGCCAAAATGAACTGCCGGCTACACCAGAACCACTTACCGGACACTCCGGAATAACCTGCCCGGCATGCCAGAACCACCTCTCAGAAGTGCCAGAAGCACGTGCTGGACATGCCGGAACAACCTATCGGACAGAACGGAACAACCTGCCGGACACACCAAAATCACCTGCGGGCTACGCCAGAACCACTTGGAGGACTCTCCGGGAAAACCTGCCGGGCATGCTGGAACCACCTCTCAGACGTGCCTGAACCACGTGGCGGACACTCCGGAAACGCATGTCGGGCCGGCCGGAACCACCTCTCAGACGTGCCAGAACCTCATGCCGGACACCCCAGAACCACCTGCTGGACAGACCGGAAACACCTGCCGGACACGCCGGAACCACATGTTCGACTCGCTGGAACCACATTCTGGACATGGCAAAATCACCTGCCGCCTATGCCAGAACCGCTTGGCGAACACTCCGGAATCACCTGTCAGGCATGCCGGAACCACCTCTCAGACCTGCCAGAACCACATGCCAATGACACCGGAAGCACCTGCCGAGCATGCCGGAAGCACCTGCTCGACTCGCCAGAACCACCTGTCGGACACGCCAAAATCACCTGCCGGCTACGCCACAGCCAGTTGGTGAACACTCCGGAAACACCTGCCGGGCTGGCTGGAACCACCTGCCAGTCACGCCAACATCACCTGCCAGCTACGCCAGAACCACTTGGCGGAGACTCCAGAAACACCTGTTGGGCCAGCCGGAAACACCTCTCAGACGTGCCAGAACCATGTGCCTGAGATGCTGGAACCACACCCCGAACAGACCGAAACCACCTGCCAGACCCAACTGAACCACCTGCCGAGCACGCAGGAACAACCTGCTCGCCTCGCCGGAACCACCTGCCGGGCCCAGCGGAAGCACCTGCCGGGCGCGCCGGAGCCACCTGCTCGGCTCGCCGGAACCACCTGCCGGGCCCTAACCCTAACCCTAACCCTAACCCTATCCCCAAACCCTAACCCTAACCCTAACCCCTAACCCTAAGCCTAACCCTAAACCCTAACCCAACCGTAACCCTAACCCTAACCCTACCCCTAACCCTAACCCCTAACCCCAAACCCTAAACCCTAACCCTAACCGTAACCCTAACCCTATCCCTAACCCTAACCTGACGGACAGGCTGGAACCAGCTGCTCAACTCGCCGGAACCACCTGCCAGACATGCCAGAACCACCTGCCGAGCACGCCGGAGCCACCTGCTGGACTCACCAGAACCACCTGCCTGACAGGCCAAAATCAACAGCTGGCTATGAGAGAACCACCTGGCAGACAATCCGCAATAACCTGCCAGGCATGCAGGAACCACCTCTCAGACGTAAGAGAACCACGTGCCGGACACGCTGGAACCACGTCCTGGACAGACTGGAACCACCTGCCGGACATGCCTGGACCACCTGCCGAGCACGCCGGAACCACCTGCTCGACTCGCAGGACCCATGTGCCAGACACGCCAAAATGAACTGCCGGCTACACCAGAACCACTTACCGGACACTCCGGAATAACCTGCCCGGCATGCCAGAACCACCTCTCAGAAGTGCCAGAAGCACGTGCTGGACATGCCGGAACAACCTATCGGACAGAACGGAACAACCTGCCGGACACACCAAAATCACCTGCGGGCTACGCCAGAACCACTTGGAGGACTCTCCGGGAAAACCTGCCGGGCATGCTGGAACCACCTCTCAGACGTGCCTGAACCACGTGGCGGACACTCCGGAAACGCATGTCGGGCCGGCCGGAACCACCTCTCAGACGTGCCAGAACCTCATGCCGGACACCCCAGAACCACCTGCTGGACAGACCGGAAACACCTGCCGGACACGCCGGAACCACATGTTCGACTCGCTGGAACCACATTCTGGACATGGCAAAATCACCTGCCGCCTATGCCAGAACCGCTTGGCGAACACTCCGGAATCACCTGTCAGGCATGCCGGAACCACCTCTCAGACCTGCCAGAACCACATGCCAATGACACCGGAAGCACCTGCCGAGCATGCCGGAAGCACCTGCTCGACTCGCCAGAACCACCTGTCGGACACGCCAAAATCACCTGCCGGCTACGCCACAGCCAGTTGGTGAACACTCCGGAAACACCTGCCGGGCTGGCTGGAACCACCTGCCAGTCACGCCAACATCACCTGCCAGCTACGCCAGAACCACTTGGCGGAGACTCCAGAAACACCTGTTGGGCCAGCCGGAACCACCTCTCAGACGTGCCAGAACCATGTGCCTGAGATGCTGGAACCACACCCCGAACAGACCGAAACCACCTGCCAGACCCAACTGAACCACCTGCCGAGCACGCAGGAACAACCTGCTCGCCTCGCCGGAACCACCTGCCGGGCCCAGCGGAAGCACCTGCCGAGCGCGCCGGAGCCACCTGCTCGCCTCGCTGGAAACACCAGCCGGGCCCAGCGGAAGCACCTGCCGAGCGCACCGGAGCCACCTGCTCGCCTCGCCGGAACCACCTGCCCAGCGCGCCGGAGCCACCTGCTCGCCTCTCCGGAACCACCTGCCGGGCCCAGCGGAAGCACCTGCCGGGCGCGCCGGAGCCACCTGCTCGGCTCGCCAGAACCACCTGCCGGGCCCTAACCCTAACCCTAACCCTAACCCTATCCCCAAACCCTAACCCTAACCCTAACCCCTAACCCTAAGCCTAACCCTAAACCCTAACCCAACCGTAACCCTAACCCTAACCCTACCCCTAACCCTAACCCCTAACCCCAAACCCTAAACCCTAACCCTAACCGTAACCCTAACCCTATCCCTAACCCTAACCTGACGGACAGGCTGGAACCAGCTGCTCAACTCGCCGGAACCACCTGCCAGACATGCCAGAACCACCTGCCGAGCACGCCGGAGCCACCTGCTGGACTCACCACAACCACCTGCCTGACAGGCCAAAATCAACAGCTGGCTATGAGAGAACCACCTGGCAGACAATCCGCAATAACCTGCCAGGCATGCAGGAACCACCTCTCAGACGTAAGAGAACCACGTGCCGGACACGCTGGAACCACGTCCTGGACAGACTGGAACCACCTGCCGGACATGCCTGGACCACCTGCCGAGCACGCCGCAACCACCTGCTCGACTCGCAGGACCCATGTGCCAGACACGCCAAAATGAACTGCCGGCTACACCAGAACCACTTACCGGACACTCCGGAATAACCTGCCCGGCATGCCAGAACCACCTCTCAGAAGTGCCAGAAGCACGTGCTGGACATGCCGGAACAACCTATCGGACAGAACGGAACAACCTGCCGGACACACCAAAATCACCTGCGGGCTACGCCAGAACCACTTGGAGGACTCTCCGGGAAAACCTGCCGGGCATGCTGGAACCACCTCTCAGACGTGCCTGAACCACGTGGCGGACACTCCGGAAACGCATGTCGGGCCGGCCGGAACCACCTCTCAGACGTGCCAGAACCTCATGCCGGACACCCCAGAACCACCTGCTGGACAGACCGGAAACACCTGCCGGACACGCCGGAACCACATGTTCGACTCGCTGGAACCACATTCTGGACATGGCAAAATCACCTGCCGCCTATGCCAGAACCGCTTGGCGAACACTCCGGAATCACCTGTCAGGCATGCCGGAACCACCTCTCAGACCTGCCAGAACCACATGCCAATGACACCGGAAGCACCTGCCGAGCATGCCGGAAGCACCTGCTCGACTCGCCAGAACCACCTGTCGGACACGCCAAAATCACCTGCCGGCTACGCCACAGCCAGTTGGTGAACACTCCGGAAACACCTGCCGGGCTGGCTGGAACCACCTGCCAGTCACGCCAACATCACCTGCCAGCTACGCCAGAACCACTTGGCGGAGACTCCAGAAACACCTGTTGGGCCAGCCGGAAACACCTCTCAGACGTGCCAGAACCATGTGCCTGAGATGCTGGAACCACACCCCGAACAGACCGAAACCATCTGCCAGACCCAACTGAACCACCTGCCGAGCACGCAGGAACAACCTGCTCGCCTCGCCGGAACCACCTGCCGGGCCCAGCGGAAGCACCTGCCGGGCGCGCCGGAGCCACCTGCTCGGCTCGCCGGAACCACCTGCCGGGCCCTAACCCTAACCCTAACCCTAACCCTATCCCCAAACCCTAACCCTAACCCTAACCCCTAACCCTAAGCCTAACCCTAAACCCTAACCCAACCGTAACCCTAACCCTAACCCTACCCCTAACCCTAACCCCTAACCCCAAACCCTAAACCCTAACCCTAACCGTAACCCTAACCCTATCCCTAACCCTAACCTGACGGACAGGCTGGAACCAGCTGCTCAACTCGCCGGAACCACCTGCCAGACATGCCAGAACCACCTGCCGAGCACGCCGGAGCCACCTGCTGGACTCACCAGAACCACCTGCCTGACAGGCCAAAATCAACAGCTGGCTATGAGAGAACCACCTGGCAGACAATCCGCAATAACCTGCCAGGCATGCAGGAACCACCTCTCAGACGTAAGAGAACCACGTGCCGGACACGCTGGAACCACGTCCTGGACAGACTGGAACCACCTGCCGGACATGCCTGGACCACCTGCCGAGCACGCCGGAACCACCTGCTCGACTCGCAGGACCCATGTGCCAGACACGCCAAAATGAACTGCCGGCTACACCAGAACCACTTACCGGACACTCCGGAATAACCTGCCCGGCATGCCAGAACCACCTCTCAGAAGTGCCAGAAGCACGTGCTGGACATGCCGGAACAACCTATCGGACAGAACGGAACAACCTGCCGGACACACCAAAATCACCTGCGGGCTACGCCAGAACCACTTGGAGGACTCTCCGGGAAAACCTGCCGGGCATGCTGGAACCACCTCTCAGACGTGCCTGAACCACGTGGCGGACACTCCGGAAACGCATGTCGGGCCGGCCGGAACCACCTCTCAGACGTGCCAGAACCTCATGCCGGACACCCCAGAACCACCTGCTGGACAGACCGGAAACACCTGCCGGACACGCCGGAACCACATGTTCGACTCGCTGGAACCACATTCTGGACATGGCAAAATCACCTGCCGCCTATGCCAGAACCGCTTGGCGAACACTCCGGAATCACCTGTCAGGCATGCCGGAACCACCTCTCAGACCTGCCAGAACCACATGCCAATGACACCGGAAGCACCTGCCGAGCATGCCGGAAGCACCTGCTCGACTCGCCAGAACCACCTGTCGGACACGCCAAAATCACCTGCCGGCTACGCCACAGCCAGTTGGTGAACACTCCGGAAACACCTGCCGGGCTGGCTGGAACCACCTGCCAGTCACGCCAACATCACCTGCCAGCTACGCCAGAACCACTTGGCGGAGACTCCAGAAACACCTGTTGGGCCAGCCGGAACCACCTCTCAGACGTGCCAGAACCATGTGCCTGAGATGCTGGAACCACACCCCGAACAGACCGAAACCACCTGCCAGACCCAACTGAACCACCTGCCGAGCACGCAGGAACAACCTGCTCGCCTCGCCGGAACCACCTGCCGGGCCCAGCGGAAGCACCTGCCGAGCGCGCCGGAGCCACCTGCTCGCCTCGCCGGAAACACCAGCCGGGCCCAGCGGAAGCACCTGCCGAGCGCACCGGAGCCACCTGCTCGCCTCGCCGGAACCACCTGCCCGGCGCGCCGGAGCCACCTGCTCGCCTCTCCGGAACCACCTGCCGGGCCCAGCGGAAGCACCTGCCGGGCGCGCCGGAGCCACCTGCTCGGCTCGCCAGAACCACCTGCCGGGCCCTAACCCTAACCCTAACCCTAACCCTATCCCCAAACCCTAACCCTAACCCTAACCCCTAACCCTAAGCCTAACCCTAAACCCTAACCCAACCGTAACCCTAACCCTAACCCTACCCCTAACCCTAACCCGTAACCCCAAACCCTAAACCCTAACCCTAACCGTAACCCTAACCCTATCCCTAACCCTAACCTGACGGACAGGCTGGAACCAGCTGCTCAACTCGCCGGAACCACCTGCCAGACATGCCAGAACCACCTGCCGAGCACGCCGGAGCCACCTGCTGGACTCACCACAACCACCTGCCTGACAGGCCAAAATCAACAGCTGGCTATGAGAGAACCACCTGGCAGACAATCCGCAATAACCTGCCAGGCATGCAGGAACCACCTCTCAGACGTAAGAGAACCACGTGCCGGACACGCTGGAACCACGTCCTGGACAGACTGGAACCACCTGCCGGACATGCCTGGACCACCTGCCGAGCACGCCGCAACCACCTGCTCGACTCGCAGGACCCATGTGCCAGACACGCCAAAATGAACTGCCGGCTACACCAGAACCACTTACCGGACACTCCGGAATAACCTGCCCGGCATGCCAGAACCACCTCTCAGAAGTGCCAGAAGCACGTGCTGGACATGCCGGAACAACCTATCGGACAGAACGGAACAACCTGCCGGACACACCAAAATCACCTGCGGGCTACGCCAGAACCACTTGGAGGACTCTCCGGGAAAACCTGCCGGGCATGCTGGAACCACCTCTCAGACGTGCCTGAACCACGTGGCGGACACTCCGGAAACGCATGTCGGGCCGGCCGGAACCACCTCTCAGACGTGCCAGAACCTCATGCCGGACACCCCAGAACCACCTGCTGGACAGACCGGAAACACCTGCCGGACACGCCGGAACCACATGTTCGACTCGCTGGAACCACATTCTGGACATGGCAAAATCACCTGCCGCCTATGCCAGAACCGCTTGGCGAACACTCCGGAATCACCTGTCAGGCATGCCGGAACCACCTCTCAGACCTGCCAGAACCACATGCCAATGACACCGGAAGCACCTGCCGAGCATGCCGGAAGCACCTGCTCGACTCGCCAGAACCACCTGTCGGACACGCCAAAATCACCTGCCGGCTACGCCACAGCCAGTTGGTGAACACTCCGGAAACACCTGCCGGGCTGGCTGGAACCACCTGCCAGTCACGCCAACATCACCTGCCAGCTACGCCAGAACCACTTGGCGGAGACTCCAGAAACACCTGTTGGGCCAGCCGGAAACACCTCTCAGACGTGCCAGAACCATGTGCCTGAGATGCTGGAACCACACCCCGAACAGACCGAAACCACCTGCCAGACCCAACTGAACCACCTGCCGAGCACGCAGGAACAACCTGCTCGCCTCGCCGGAACCACCTGCCGGGCCCAGCGGAAGCACCTGCCGGGCGCGCCGGAGCCACCTGCTCGGCTCGCCGGAACCACCTGCCGGGCCCTAACCCTAACCCTAACCCTAACCCTATCCCCAAACCCTAACCCTAACCCTAACCCCTAACCCTAAGCCTAACCCTAAACCCTAACCCAACCGTAACCCTAACCCTAACCCTACCCCTAACCCTAACCCCTAACCCCAAACCCTAAACCCTAACCCTAACCGTAACCCTAACCCTATCCCTAACCCTAACCTGACGGACAGGCTGGAACCAGCTGCTCAACTCGCCGGAACCACCTGCCAGACATGCCAGAACCACCTGCCGAGCACGCCGGAGCCACCTGCTGGACTCACCAGAACCACCTGCCTGACAGGCCAAAATCAACAGCTGGCTATGAGAGAACCACCTGGCAGACAATCCGCAATAACCTGCCAGGCATGCAGGAACCACCTCTCAGACGTAAGAGAACCACGTGCCGGACACGCTGGAACCACGTCCTGGACAGACTGGAACCACCTGCCGGACATGCCTGGACCACCTGCCGAGCACGCCGCAACCACCTGCTCGACTCGCAGGACCCATGTGCCAGACACGCCAAAATGAACTGCCGGCTACACCAGAACCACTTACCGGACACTCCGGAATAACCTGCCCGGCATGCCAGAACCACCTCTCAGAAGTGCCAGAAGCACGTGCTGGACATGCCGGAACAACCTATCGGACAGAACGGAACAACCTGCCGGACACACCAAAATCACCTGCGGGCTACGCCAGAACCACTTGGAGGACTCTCCGGGAAAACCTGCCGGGCATGCTGGAACCACCTCTCAGACGTGCCTGAACCACGTGGCGGACACTCCGGAAACGCATGTCGGGCCGGCCGGAACCACCTCTCAGACGTGCCAGAACCTCATGCCGGACACCCCAGAACCACCTGCTGGACAGACCGGAAACACCTGCCGGACACGCCGGAACCACATGTTCGACTCGCTGGAACCACATTCTGGACATGGCAAAATCACCTGCCGCCTATGCCAGAACCGCTTGGCGAACACTCCGGAATCACCTGTCAGGCATGCCGGAACCACCTCTCAGACCTGCCAGAACCACATGCCAATGACACCGGAAGCACCTGCCGAGCATGCCGGAAGCACCTGCTCGACTCGCCAGAACCACCTGTCGGACACGCCAAAATCACCTGCCGGCTACGCCACAGCCAGTTGGTGAACACTCCGGAAACACCTGCCGGGCTGGCTGGAACCACCTGCCAGTCACGCCAACATCACCTGCCAGCTACGCCAGAACCACTTGGCGGAGACTCCAGAAACACCTGTTGGGCCAGCCGGAAACACCTCTCAGACGTGCCAGAACCATGTGCCTGAGATGCTGGAACCACACCCCGAACAGACCGAAACCACCTGCCAGACCCAACTGAACCACCTGCCGAGCACGCAGGAACAACCTGCTCGCCTCGCCGGAACCACCTGCCGGGCCCAGCGGAAGCACCTGCCGGGCGCGCCGGAGCCACCTGCTCGGCTCGCCAGAACCACCTGCCGGGCCCTAACCCTAACCCTAACCCTAACCCTATCCCCAAACCCTAACCCTAACCCTAACCCCTAACCCTAAGCCTAACCCTAAACCCTAACCCAACCGTAACCCTAACCCTAACCCTACCCCTAACCCTAACCCCTAACCCCAAACCCTAAACCCTAACCCTAACCGTAACCCTAACCCTATCCCTAACCCTAACCTGACGGACAGGCTGGAACCAGCTGCTCAACTCGCCGGAACCACCTGCCAGACATGCCAGAACCACCTGCCGAGCACGCCGGAGCCACCTGCTGGACTCACCACAACCACCTGCCTGACAGGCCAAAATCAACAGCTGGCTATGAGAGAACCACCTGGCAGACAATCCGCAATAACCTGCCAGGCATGCAGGAACCACCTCTCAGACGTAAGAGAACCACGTGCCGGACACGCTGGAACCACGTCCTGGACAGACTGGAACCACCTGCCGGACATGCCTGGACCACCTGCCGAGCACGCCGGAACCACCTGCTCGACTCGCAGGACCCATGTGCCAGACACGCCAAAATGAACTGCCGGCTACACCAGAACCACTTACCGGACACTCCGGAATAACCTGCCCGGCATGCCAGAACCACCTCTCAGAAGTGCCAGAAGCACGTGCTGGACATGCCGGAACAACCTATCGGACAGAACGGAACAACCTGCCGGACACACCAAAATCACCTGCGGGCTACGCCAGAACCACTTGGAGGACTCTCCGGGAAAACCTGCCGGGCATGCTGGAACCACCTCTCAGACGTGCCTGAACCACGTGGCGGACACTCCGGAAACGCATGTCGGGCCGGCCGGAACCACCTCTCAGACGTGCCAGAACCTCATGCCGGACACCCCAGAACCACCTGCTGGACAGACCGGAAACACCTGCCGGACACGCCGGAACCACATGTTCGACTCGCTGGAACCACATTCTGGACATGGCAAAATCACCTGCCGCCTATGCCAGAACCGCTTGGCGAACACTCCGGAATCACCTGTCAGGCATGCCGGAACCACCTCTCAGACCTGCCAGAACCACATGCCAATGACACCGGAAGCACCTGCCGAGCATGCCGGAAGCACCTGCTCGACTCGCCAGAACCACCTGTCGGACACGCCAAAATCACCTGCCGGCTACGCCACAGCCAGTTGGTGAACACTCCGGAAACACCTGCCGGGCTGGCTGGAACCACCTGCCAGTCACGCCAACATCACCTGCCAGCTACGCCAGAACCACTTGGCGGAGACTCCAGAAACACCTGTTGGGCCAGCCGGAACCACCTCTCAGACGTGCCAGAACCATGTGCCTGAGATGCTGGAACCACACCCCGAACAGACCGAAACCACCTGCCAGACCCAACTGAACCACCTGCCGAGCACGCAGGAACAACCTGCTCGCCTCGCCGGAACCACCTGCCGGGCCCAGCGGAAGCACCTGCCGAGCGCGCCGGAGCCACCTGCTCGCCTCGCCGGAAACACCAGCCGGGCCCAGCGGAAGCACCTGCCGAGCGCACCGGAGCCACCTGCTCGCCTCGCCGGAACCACCTGCCCGGCGCGCCGGAGCCACCTGCTCGCCTCTCCGGAACCACCTGCCGGGCCCAGCGGAAGCACCTGCCGGGCGCGCCGGAGCCACCTGCTCGGCTCGCCAGAACCACCTGCCGGGCCCTAACCCTAACCCTAACCCTAACCCTATCCCCAAACCCTAACCCTAACCCTAACCCCTAACCCTAAGCCTAACCCTAAACCCTAACCCAACCGTAACCCTAACCCTAACCCTACCCCTAACCCTAACCCGTAACCCCAAACCCTAAACCCTAACCCTAACCGTAACCCTAACCCTATCCCTAACCCTAACCTGACGGACAGGCTGGAACCAGCTGCTCAACTCGCCGGAACCACCTGCCAGACATGCCAGAACCACCTGCCGAGCACGCCGGAGCCACCTGCTGGACTCACCACAACCACCTGCCTGACAGGCCAAAATCAACAGCTGGCTATGAGAGAACCACCTGGCAGACAATCCGCAATAACCTGCCAGGCATGCAGGAACCACCTCTCAGACGTAAGAGAACCACGTGCCGGACACGCTGGAACCACGTCCTGGACAGACTGGAACCACCTGCCGGACATGCCTGGACCACCTGCCGAGCACGCCGCAACCACCTGCTCGACTCGCAGGACCCATGTGCCAGACACGCCAAAATGAACTGCCGGCTACACCAGAACCACTTACCGGACACTCCGGAATAACCTGCCCGGCATGCCAGAACCACCTCTCAGAAGTGCCAGAAGCACGTGCTGGACATGCCGGAACAACCTATCGGACAGAACGGAACAACCTGCCGGACACACCAAAATCACCTGCGGGCTACGCCAGAACCACTTGGAGGACTCTCCGGGAAAACCTGCCGGGCATGCTGGAACCACCTTTCAGACGTGCCTGAACCACGTGGCGGACACTCCGGAAACGCATGTCGGGCCGGCCGGAACCACCTCTCAGACGTGCCAGAACCTCATGCCGGACACCCCAGAACCACCTGCTGGACAGACCGGAAACACCTGCCGGACACGCCGGAACCACATGTTCGACTCGCTGGAACCACATTCTGGACATGGCAAAATCACCTGCCGCCTATGCCAGAACCGCTTGGCGAACACTCCGGAATCACCTGTCAGGCATGCCGGAACCACCTCTCAGACCTGCCAGAACCACATGCCAATGACACCGGAAGCACCTGCCGAGCATGCCGGAAGCACCTGCTCGACTCGCCAGAACCACCTGTCGGACACGCCAAAATCA
Organism: Equus asinus; assembly: GCF_041296235.1. Classification (NCBI taxonomy): domain Eukaryota; kingdom Metazoa; phylum Chordata; class Mammalia; order Perissodactyla; family Equidae; genus Equus; species Equus asinus. The sequence continues at coordinate 44,307,896 of NC_091807.1, read as the reverse complement.
CCTGCCGGCTACGCCACAGCCAGTTGGTGAACACTCCGGAAACACCTGCCGGGCTGGCTGGAACCACCTGCCAGTCACGCCAACATCACCTGCCAGCTACGCCAGAACCACTTGGCGGAGACTCCAGAAACACCTGTTGGGCCAGCCGGAAACACCTCTCAGACGTGCCAGAACCATGTGCCTGAGATGCTGGAACCACACCCCGAACAGACCGAAACCACCTGCCAGACCCAACTGAACCACCTGCCGAGCACGCAGGAACAACCTGCTCGCCTCGCCGGAACCACCTGCCGGGCCCAGCGGAAGCACCTGCCGGGCGCGCCGGAGCCACCTGCTCGGCTCGCCGGAACCACCTGCCGGGCCCTAACCCTAACCCTAACCCTAACCCTATCCCCAAACCCTAACCCTAACCCTAACCCCTAACCCTAAGCCTAACCCTAAACCCTAACCCAACCGTAACCCTAACCCTAACCCTACCCCTAACCCTAACCCCTAACCCCAAACCCTAAACCCTAACCCTAACCGTAACCCTAACCCTATCCCTAACCCTAACCTGACGGACAGGCTGGAACCAGCTGCTCAACTCGCCGGAACCACCTGCCAGACATGCCAGAACCACCTGCCGAGCACGCCGGAGCCACCTGCTGGACTCACCAGAACCACCTGCCTGACAGGCCAAAATCAACAGCTGGCTATGAGAGAACCACCTGGCAGACAATCCGCAATAACCTGCCAGGCATGCAGGAACCACCTCTCAGACGTAAGAGAACCACGTGCCGGACACGCTGGAACCACGTCCTGGACAGACTGGAACCACCTGCCGGACATGCCTGGACCACCTGCCGAGCACGCCGCAACCACCTGCTCGACTCGCAGGACCCATGTGCCAGACACGCCAAAATGAACTGCCGGCTACACCAGAACCACTTACCGGACACTCCGGAATAACCTGCCCGGCATGCCAGAACCACCTCTCAGAAGTGCCAGAAGCACGTGCTGGACATGCCGGAACAACCTATCGGACAGAACGGAACAACCTGCCGGACACACCAAAATCACCTGCGGGCTACGCCAGAACCACTTGGAGGACTCTCCGGGAAAACCTGCCGGGCATGCTGGAACCACCTCTCAGACGTGCCTGAACCACGTGGCGGACACTCCGGAAACGCATGTCGGGCCGGCCGGAACCACCTCTCAGACGTGCCAGAACCTCATGCCGGACACCCCAGAACCACCTGCTGGACAGACCGGAAACACCTGCCGGACACGCCGGAACCACATGTTCGACTCGCTGGAACCACATTCTGGACATGGCAAAATCACCTGCCGCCTATGCCAGAACCGCTTGGCGAACACTCCGGAATCACCTGTCAGGCATGCCGGAACCACCTCTCAGACCTGCCAGAACCACATGCCAATGACACCGGAAGCACCTGCCGAGCATGCCGGAAGCACCTGCTCGACTCGCCAGAACCACCTGTCGGACACGCCAAAATCACCTGCCGGCTACGCCACAGCCAGTTGGTGAACACTCCGGAAACACCTGCCGGGCTGGCTGGAACCACCTGCCAGTCACGCCAACATCACCTGCCAGCTACGCCAGAACCACTTGGCGGAGACTCCAGAAACACCTGTTGGGCCAGCCGGAAACACCTCTCAGACGTGCCAGAACCATGTGCCTGAGATGCTGGAACCACACCCCGAACAGACCGAAACCACCTGCCAGACCCAACTGAACCACCTGCCGAGCACGCAGGAACAACCTGCTCGCCTCGCCGGAACCACCTGCCGGGCCCAGCGGAAGCACCTGCCGGGCGCGCCGGAGCCACCTGCTCGGCTCGCCAGAACCACCTGCCGGGCCCTAACCCTAACCCTAACCCTAACCCTATCCCCAAACCCTAACCCTAACCCTAACCCCTAACCCTAAGCCTAACCCTAAACCCTAACCCAACCGTAACCCTAACCCTAACCCTACCCCTAACCCTAACCCCTAACCCCAAACCCTAAACCCTAACCCTAACCGTAACCCTAACCCTATCCCTAACCCTAACCTGACGGACAGGCTGGAACCAGCTGCTCAACTCGCCGGAACCACCTGCCAGACATGCCAGAACCACCTGCCGAGCACGCCGGAGCCACCTGCTGGACTCACCACAACCACCTGCCTGACAGGCCAAAATCAACAGCTGGCTATGAGAGAACCACCTGGCAGACAATCCGCAATAACCTGCCAGGCATGCAGGAACCACCTCTCAGACGTAAGAGAACCACGTGCCGGACACGCTGGAACCACGTCCTGGACAGACTGGAACCACCTGCCGGACATGCCTGGACCACCTGCCGAGCACGCCGCAACCACCTGCTCGACTCGCAGGACCCATGTGCCAGACACGCCAAAATGAACTGCCGGCTACACCAGAACCACTTACCGGACACTCCGGAATAACCTGCCCGGCATGCCAGAACCACCTCTCAGAAGTGCCAGAAGCACGTGCTGGACATGCCGGAACAACCTATCGGACAGAACGGAACAACCTGCCGGACACACCAAAATCACCTGCGGGCTACGCCAGAACCACTTGGAGGACTCTCCGGGAAAACCTGCCGGGCATGCTGGAACCACCTCTCAGACGTGCCTGAACCACGTGGCGGACACTCCGGAAACGCATGTCGGGCCGGCCGGAACCACCTCTCAGACGTGCCAGAACCTCATGCCGGACACCCCAGAACCACCTGCTGGACAGACCGGAAACACCTGCCGGACACGCCGGAACCACATGTTCGACTCGCTGGAACCACATTCTGGACATGGCAAAATCACCTGCCGCCTATGCCAGAACCGCTTGGCGAACACTCCGGAATCACCTGTCAGGCATGCCGGAACCACCTCTCAGACCTGCCAGAACCACATGCCAATGACACCGGAAGCACCTGCCGAGCATGCCGGAAGCACCTGCTCGACTCGCCAGAACCACCTGTCGGACACGCCAAAATCACCTGCCGGCTACGCCACAGCCAGTTGGTGAACACTCCGGAAACACCTGCCGGGCTGGCTGGAACCACCTGCCAGTCACGCCAACATCACCTGCCAGCTACGCCAGAACCACTTGGCGGAGACTCCAGAAACACCTGTTGGGCCAGCCGGAACCACCTCTCAGACGTGCCAGAACCATGTGCCTGAGATGCTGGAACCACACCCCGAACAGACCGAAACCACCTGCCAGACCCAACTGAACCACCTGCCGAGCACGCAGGAACAACCTGCTCGCCTCGCCGGAACCACCTGCCGGGCCCAGCGGAAGCACCTGCCGAGCGCGCCGGAGCCACCTGCTCGCCTCGCCGGAAACACCAGCCGGGCCCAGCGGAAGCACCTGCCGAGCGCACCGGAGCCACCTGCTCGCCTCGCCGGAACCACCTGCCCGGCGCGCCGGAGCCACCTGCTCCCCTCTCCGGAACCACCTGCCGGGCCAAGTGGAAGCACCTGCCGGGCGCGCCGGAGCCACCTGCTCGGCTCGCCAGAACCACCTGCCGGGCCCTAACCCTAACCCTAACCCTAACCCTATCCCCAAACCCTAACCCTAACCCTAACCCCTAACCCTAAGCCTAACCCTAAACCCTAACCCAACCGTAACCCTAACCCTAACCCTACCCCTAACCCTAACCCCAAACCCCAAACCCTAAACCCTAACCCTAACCGTAACCCTAACCCTATCCCTAACCCTAACCTGAAGGACAGGCTGGAACCAGCTGCTCAACTCGCCGGAACCACCTGCCAGACATGCCAGAACCACCTGCCGAGCACGCCGGAGCCACCTGCTGGACTCACCACAACCACCTGCCTGACAGGCCAAAATCAACAGCTGGCTATGAGAGAACCACCTGGCAGACAATCCGCAATAACCTGCCAGGCATGCAGGAACCACCTCTCAGACGTAAGAGAACCACGTGCCGGACACGCTGGAACCACGTCCTGGACAGACTGGAACCACCTGCCGGACATGCCTGGACCACCTGCCGAGCACGCCGCAACCACCTGCTCGACTCGCAGGACCCATGTGCCAGACACGCCAAAATGAACTGCCGGCTACACCAGAACCACTTACCGGACACTCCGGAATAACCTGCCCGGCATGCCAGAACCACCTCTCAGAAGTGCCAGAAGCACGTGCTGGACATGCCGGAACAACCTATCGGACAGAACGGAACAACCTGCCGGACACACCAAAATCACCTGCGGGCTACGCCAGAACCACTTGGAGGACTCTCCGGGAAAACCTGCCGGGCATGCTGGAACCACCTCTCAGACGTGCCTGAACCACGTGGCGGACACTCCGGAAACGCATGTCGGGCCGGCCGGAACCACCTCTCAGACGTGCCAGAACCTCATGCCGGACACCCCAGAACCACCTGCTGGACAGACCGGAAACACCTGCCGGACACGCCGGAACCACATGTTCGACTCGCTGGAACCACATTCTGGACATGGCAAAATCACCTGCCGCCTATGCCAGAACCGCTTGGCGAACACTCCGGAATCACCTGTCAGGCATGCCGGAACCACCTCTCAGACCTGCCAGAACCACATGCCAATGACACCGGAAGCACCTGCCGAGCATGCCGGAAGCACCTGCTCGACTCGCCAGAACCACCTGTCGGACACGCCAAAATCACCTGCCGGCTACGCCACAGCCAGTTGGTGAACACTCCGGAAACACCTGCCGGGCTGGCTGGAACCACCTGCCAGTCACGCCAACATCACCTGCCAGCTACGCCAGAACCACTTGGCGGAGACTCCAGAAACACCTGTTGGGCCAGCCGGAACCACCTCTCAGACGTGCCAGAACCATGTGCCTGAGATGCTGGAACCACACCCCGAACAGACCGAAACCACCTGCCAGACCCAACTGAACCACCTGCCGAGCACGCAGGAACAACCTGCTCGCCTCGCCGGAACCACCTGCCGGGCGCAGCGGAAGCACCTGCCGAGCGCGCCGGAGCCACCTGCTCGCCTCGCCGGAAACACCAGCCGGGCCCAGCGGAAGCACCTGCCGAGCGCACCGGAGCCACCTGCTCGCCTCGCCGGAACCACCTGCCCGGCGCGCCGGAGCCACCTGCTCGCCTCTCCGGAACCACCTGCCGGGCCCAGCGGAAGCACCTGCCGGGCGCGCCGGAGCCACCTGCTCGGCTCGCCAGAACCACCTGCCGGGCCCTAACCCTAACCCTAACCCTAACCCTATCCCCAAACCCTAACCCTAACCCTAACCCCTAACCCTAAGCCTAACCCTAAACCCTAACCCAACCGTAACCCTAACCCTAACCCTACCCCTAACCCTAACCCCTAACCCCAAACCCTAAACCCTAACCCTAACCGTAACCCTAACCCTATCCCTAACCCTAACCTGACGGACAGGCTGGAACCAGCTGCTCAACTCGCCGGAACCACCTGCCAGACATGCCAGAACCACCTGCCGAGCACGCCGGAGCCACCTGCTGGACTCACCACAACCACCTGCCTGACAGGCCAAAATCAACAGCTGGCTATGAGAGAACCACCTGGCAGACAATCCGCAATAACCTGCCAGGCATGCAGGAACCACCTCTCAGACGTAAGAGAACCACGTGCCGGACACGCTGGAACCACGTCCTGGACAGACTGGAACCACCTGCCGGACATGCCTGGACCACCTGCCGAGCACGCCGCAACCACCTGCTCGACTCGCAGGACCCATGTGCCAGACACGCCAAAATGAACTGCCGGCTACACCAGAACCACTTACCGGACACTCCGGAATAACCTGCCCGGCATGCCAGAACCACCTCTCAGAAGTGCCAGAAGCACGTGCTGGACATGCCGGAACAACCTATCGGACAGAACGGAACAACCTGCCGGACACACCAAAATCACCTGCGGGCTACGCCAGAACCACTTGGAGGACTCTCCGGGAAAACCTGCCGGGCATGCTGGAACCACCTCTCAGACGTGCCTGAACCACGTGGCGGACACTCCGGAAACGCATGTCGGGCCGGCCGGAACCACCTCTCAGACGTGCCAGAACCTCATGCCGGACACCCCAGAACCACCTGCTGGACAGACCGGAAACACCTGCCGGACACGCCGGAACCACATGTTCGACTCGCTGGAACCACATTCTGGACATGGCAAAATCACCTGCCGCCTATGCCAGAACCGCTTGGCGAACACTCCGGAATCACCTGTCAGGCATGCCGGAACCACCTCTCAGACCTGCCAGAACCACATGCCAATGACACCGGAAGCACCTGCCGAGCATGCCGGAAGCACCTGCTCGACTCGCCAGAACCACCTGTCGGACACGCCAAAATCACCTGCCGGCTACGCCACAGCCAGTTGGTGAACACTCCGGAAACACCTGCCGGGCTGGCTGGAACCACCTGCCAGTCACGCCAACATCACCTGCCAGCTACGCCAGAACCACTTGGCGGAGACTCCAGAAACACCTGTTGGGCCAGCCGGAACCACCTCTCAGACGTGCCAGAACCATGTGCCTGAGATGCTGGAACCACACCCCGAACAGACCGAAACCACCTGCCAGACCCAACTGAACCACCTGCCGAGCACGCAGGAACAACCTGCTCGCCTCGCCGGAACCACCTGCCGGGCCCAGCGGAAGCACCTGCCGAGCGCGCCGGAGCCACCTGCTCGCCTCGCCGGAAACACCAGCCGGGCCCAGCGGAAGCACCTGCCGAGCGCACCGGAGCCACCTGCTCGCCTCGCCGGAACCACCTGCCCGGCGCGCCGGAGCCACCTGCTCCCCTCTCCGGAACCACCTGCCGGGCCAAGTGGAAGCACCTGCCGGGCGCGCCGGAGCCACCTGCTCGGCTCGCCAGAACCACCTGCCGGGCCCTAACCCTAACCCTAACCCTAACCCTATCCCCAAACCCTAACCCTAACCCTAACCCCTAACCCTAAGCCTAACCCTAAACCCTAACCCAACCGTAACCCTAACCCTAACCCTACCCCTAACCCTAACCCCAAACCCCAAACCCTAAACCCTAACCCTAACCGTAACCCTAACCCTATCCCTAACCCTAACCTGAAGGACAGGCTGGAACCAGCTGCTCAACTCGCCGGAACCACCTGCCAGACATGCCAGAACCACCTGCCGAGCACGCCGGAGCCACCTGCTGGACTCACCACAACCACCTGCCTGACAGGCCAAAATCAACAGCTGGCTATGAGAGAACCACCTGGCAGACAATCCGCAATAACCTGCCAGGCATGCAGGAACCACCTCTCAGACGTAAGAGAACCACGTGCCGGACACGCTGGAACCACGTCCTGGACAGACTGGAACCACCTGCCGGACATGCCTGGACCACCTGCCGAGCACGCCGCAACCACCTGCTCGACTCGCAGGACCCATGTGCCAGACACGCCAAAATGAACTGCCGGCTACACCAGAACCACTTACCGGACACTCCGGAATAACCTGCCCGGCATGCCAGAACCACCTCTCAGAAGTGCCAGAAGCACGTGCTGGACATGCCGGAACAACCTATCGGACAGAACGGAACAACCTGCCGGACACACCAAAATCACCTGCGGGCTACGCCAGAACCACTTGGAGGACTCTCCGGGAAAACCTGCCGGGCATGCTGGAACCACCTCTCAGACGTGCCTGAACCACGTGGCGGACACTCCGGAAACGCATGTCGGGCCGGCCGGAACCACCTCTCAGACGTGCCAGAACCTCATGCCGGACACCCCAGAACCACCTGCTGGACAGACCGGAAACACCTGCCGGACACGCCGGAACCACATGTTCGACTCGCTGGAACCACATTCTGGACATGGCAAAATCACCTGCCGCCTATGCCAGAACCGCTTGGCGAACACTCCGGAATCACCTGTCAGGCATGCCGGAACCACCTCTCAGACCTGCCAGAACCACATGCCAATGACACCGGAAGCACCTGCCGAGCATGCCGGAAGCACCTGCTCGACTCGCCAGAACCACCTGTCGGACACGCCAAAATCACCTGCCGGCTACGCCACAGCCAGTTGGTGAACACTCCGGAAACACCTGCCGGGCTGGCTGGAACCACCTGCCAGTCACGCCAACATCACCTGCCAGCTACGCCAGAACCACTTGGCGGAGACTCCAGAAACACCTGTTGGGCCAGCCGGAACCACCTCTCAGACGTGCCAGAACCATGTGCCTGAGATGCTGGAACCACACCCCGAACAGACCGAAACCACCTGCCAGACCCAACTGAACCACCTGCCGAGCACGCAGGAACAACCTGCTCGCCTCGCCGGAACCACCTGCCGGGCGCAGCGGAAGCACCTGCCGAGCGCGCCGGAGCCACCTGCTCGCCTCGCCGGAAACACCAGCCGGGCCCAGCGGAAGCACCTGCCGAGCGCACCGGAGCCACCTGCTCGCCTCGCCGGAACCACCTGCCCGGCGCGCCGGAGCCACCTGCTCGCCTCTCCGGAACCACCTGCCGGGCCCAGCGGAAGCACCTGCCGGGCGCGCCGGAGCCACCTGCTCGGCTCGCCAGAACCACCTGCCGGGCCCTAACCCTAACCCTAACCCTAACCCTATCCCCAAACCCTAACCCTAACCCTAACCCCTAACCCTAAGCCTAACCCTAAACCCTAACCCAACCGTAAACCTAACCCTAACCCTACCCCTAACCCTAACCCCTAACCCCAAACCCTAAACCCTAACCCTAACCGTAACCCTAACCCTATCCCTAACCCTAACCTGACGGACAGGCTGGAACCAGCTGCTCAACTCGCCGGAACCACCTGCCAGACATGCCAGAACCACCTGCCGAGCACGCCGGAGCCACCTGCTGGACTCACCACAACCACCTGCCTGACAGGCCAAAATCAACAGCTGGCTATGAGAGAACCACCTGGCAGACAATCCGCAATAACCTGCCAGGCATGCAGGAACCACCTCTCAGACGTAAGAGAACCACGTGCCGGACACGCTGGAACCACGTCCTGGACAGACTGGAACCACCTGCCGGACATGCCTGGACCACCTGCCGAGCACGCCGCAACCACCTGCTCGACTCGCAGGACCCATGTGCCAGACACGCCAAAATGAACTGCCGGCTACACCAGAACCACTTACCGGACACTCCGGAATAACCTGCCCGGCATGCCAGAACCACCTCTCAGAAGTGCCAGAAGCACGTGCTGGACATGCCGGAACAACCTATCGGACAGAACGGAACAACCTGCCGGACACACCAAAATCACCTGCGGGCTACGCCAGAACCACTTGGAGGACTCTCCGGGAAAACCTGCCGGGCATGCTGGAACCACCTCTCAGACGTGCCTGAACCACGTGGCGGACACTCCGGAAACGCATGTCGGGCCGGCCGGAACCACCTCTCAGACGTGCCAGAACCTCATGCCGGACACCCCAGAACCACCTGCTGGACAGACCGGAAACACCTGCCGGACACGCCGGAACCACATGTTCGACTCGCTGGAACCACATTCTGGACATGGCAAAATCACCTGCCGCCTATGCCAGAACCGCTTGGCGAACACTCCGGAATCACCTGTCAGGCATGCCGGAACCACCTCTCAGACCTGCCAGAACCACATGCCAATGACACCGGAAGCACCTGCCGAGCATGCCGGAAGCACCTGCTCGACTCGCCAGAACCACCTGTCGGACACGCCAAAATCACCTGCCGGCTACGCCACAGCCAGTTGGTGAACACTCCGGAAACACCTGCCGGGCTGGCTGGAACCACCTGCCAGTCACGCCAACATCACCTGCCAGCTACGCCAGAACCACTTGGCGGAGACTCCAGAAACACCTGTTGGGCCAGCCGGAACCACCTCTCAGACGTGCCAGAACCATGTGCCTGAGATGCTGGAACCACACCCCGAACAGACCGAAACCACCTGCCAGATCCAACTGAACCACCTGCCGAGCACGCAGGAACAACCTGCTCGCCTCGCCGGAACCACCAGCCGGGCCCAGCGGAAGCACCTGCCGAGCGCACCGGAGCCACCTGCTCGCCTCGCCGGAACCACCTGCCCGGCGCGCCGGAGCCACCTGCTCGCCTCTCCGGAACCACCTGCCGGGCCCAGCGGAAGCACCTGCCGGGCGCGCCGGAGCCACCTGCTCGGCTCGCCAGAACCACCTGCCGGGCCCTAACCCTAACCCTAACCCTAACCCTATCCCCAAACCCTAACCCTAACCCTAACCCCTAACCCTAAGCCTAACCCTAAACCCTAACCCAACCGTAAACCTAACCCTAACCCTACCCCTAACCCTAACCCCTAACCCCAAACCCTAAACCCTAACCCTAACCGTAACCCTAACCCTATCCCTAACCCTAACCTGACGGACAGGCTGGAACCAGCTGCTCAACTCGCCGGAACCACCTGCCAGACATGCCAGAACCACCTGCCGAGCACGCCGGAGCCACCTGCTGGACTCACCACAACCACCTGCCTGACAGGCCAAAATCAACAGCTGGCTATGAGAGAACCACCTGGCAGACAATCCGCAATAACCTGCCAGGCATGCAGGAACCACCTCTCAGACGTAAGAGAACCACGTGCCGGACACGCTGGAACCACGTCCTGGACAGACTGGAACCACCTGCCGGACATGCCTGGACCACCTGCCGAGCACGCCGCAACCACCTGCTCGACTCGCAGGACCCATGTGCCAGACACGCCAAAATGAACTGCCGGCTACACCAGAACCACTTACCGGACACTCCGGAATAACCTGCCCGGCATGCCAGAACCACCTCTCAGAAGTGCCAGAAGCACGTGCTGGACATGCCGGAACAACCTATCGGACAGAACGGAACAACCTGCCGGACACACCAAAATCACCTGCGGGCTACGCCAGAACCACTTGGAGGACTCTCCGGGAAAACCTGCCGGGCATGCTGGAACCACCTCTCAGACGTGCCTGAACCACGTGGCGGACACTCCGGAAACGCATGTCGGGCCGGCCGGAACCACCTCTCAGACGTGCCAGAACCTCATGCCGGACACCCCAGAACCACCTGCTGGACAGACCGGAAACACCTGCCGGACACGCCGGAACCACATGTTCGACTCGCTGGAACCACATTCTGGACATGGCAAAATCACCTGCCGCCTATGCCAGAACCGCTTGGCGAACACTCCGGAATCACCTGTCAGGCATGCCGGAACCACCTCTCAGACCTGCCAGAACCACATGCCAATGACACCGGAAGCACCTGCCGAGCATGCCGGAAGCACCTGCTCGACTCGCCAGAACCACCTGTCGGACACGCCAAAATCACCTGCCGGCTACGCCACAGCCAGTTGGTGAACACTCCGGAAACACCTGCCGGGCTGGCTGGAACCACCTGCCAGTCACGCCAACATCACCTGCCAGCTACGCCAGAACCACTTGGCGGAGACTCCAGAAACACCTGTTGGGCCAGCCGGAAACACCTCTCAGACGTGCCAGAACCATGTGCCTGAGATGCTGGAACCACACCCCGAACAGACCGAAACCATCTGCCAGACCCAACTGAACCACCTGCCGAGCACGCAGGAACAACCTGCTCGCCTCGCCGGAACCACCTGCCGGGCCCAGCGGAAGCACCTGCCGGGCGCGCCGGAGCCACCTGCTCGGCTCGCCGGAACCACCTGCCGGGCCCTAACCCTAACCCTAACCCTAACCCTATCCCCAAACCCTAACCCTAACCCTAACCCCTAACCCTAAGCCTAACCCTAAACCCTAACCCAACCGTAACCCTAACCCTAACCCTACCCCTAACCCTAACCCCTAACCCCAAACCCTAAACCCTAACCCTAACCGTAACCCTAACCCTATCCCTAACCCTAACCTGAAGGACAGGCTGGAACCAGCTGCTCAACTCGCCGGAACCACCTGCCAGACATGCCAGAACCACCTGCCGAGCACGCCGGAGCCACCTGCTGGACTCACCACAACCACCTGCCTGACAGGCCAAAATCAACAGCTGGCTATGAGAGAACCACCTGGCAGACAATCCGCAATAACCTGCCAGGCATGCAGGAACCACCTCTCAGACGTAAGAGAACCACGTGCCGGACACGCTGGAACCACGTCCTGGACAGACTGGAACCACCTGCCGGACATGCCTGGACCACCTGCCGAGCACGCCGCAACCACCTGCTCGACTCGCAGGACCCATGTGCCAGACACGCCAAAATGAACTGCCGGCTACACCAGAACCACTTACCGGACACTCCGGAATAACCTGCCCGGCATGCCAGAACCACCTCTCAGAAGTGCCAGAAGCACGTGCTGGACATGCCGGAACAACCTATCGGACAGAACGGAACAACCTGCCGGACACACCAAAATCACCTGCGGGCTACGCCAGAACCACTTGGAGGACTCTCCGGGAAAACCTGCCGGGCATGCTGGAACCACCTCTCAGACGTGCCTGAACCACGTGGCGGACACTCCGGAAACGCATGTCGGGCCGGCCGGAACCACCTCTCAGACGTGCCAGAACCTCATGCCGGACACCCCAGAACCACCTGCTGGACAGACCGGAAACACCTGCTGGACACGCCGGAACCACATGTTCGACTCGCTGGAACCACATTCTGGACATGGCAAAATCACCTGCCGCCTATGCCAGAACCGCTTGGCGAACACTCCGGAATCACCTGTCAGGCATGCCGGAACCACCTCTCAGACCTGCCAGAACCACATGCCAATGACACCGGAAGCACCTGCCGAGCATGCCGGAAGCACCTGCTCGACTCGCCAGAACCACCTGTCGGACACGCCAAAATCACCTGCCGGCTACGCCACAGCCAGTTGGTGAACACTCCGGAAACACCTGCCGGGCTGGCTGGAACCACCTGCCAGTCACGCCAACATCACCTGCCAGCTACGCCAGAACCACTTGGCGGAGACTCCAGAAACACCTGTTGGGCCAGCCGGAACCACCTCTCAGACGTGCCAGAACCATGTGCCTGAGATGCTGGAACCACACCCCGAACAGACCGAAACCACCTGCCAGACCCAACTGAACCACCTGCCGAGCACGCAGGAACAACCTGCTCGCCTCGCCGGAACCACCTGCCGGGCGCAGCGGAAGCACCTGCCGAGCGCGCCGGAGCCACCTGCTCGCCTCGCCGGAAACACCAGCCGGGCCCAGCGGAAGCACCTGCCGAGCGCACCGGAGCCACCTGCTCGCCTCGCCGGAACCACCTGCCCGGCGCGCCGGAGCCACCTGCTCCCCTCTCCGGAACCACCTGCCGGGCCAAGTGGAAGCACCTGCCGGGCGCGCCGGAGCCACCTGCTCGCCTCGCCGGAACCACGCGCCGGGCCCTAACCCTAACCCTAACCCTAACCCTATCCCCAAACCCTAACCCTAACCCTAACCCCTAACCCTAAGCCTAACCCTAAACCCTAACCCAACCGTAACCCTAACCCTAACCCTACCCCTAACCCTAACCCCTAACCCCAAACCCTAAACCCTAACCCTAACCGTAACCCTAACCCTATCCCTAACCCTAACCTGACGGACAGGCTGGAACCAGCTGCTCAACTCGCCGGAACCACCTGCCAGACATGCCAGAACCACCTGCCGAGCACGCCGGAGCCACCTGCTGGACTCACCACAACCACCTGCCTGACAGGCCAAAATCAACAGCTGGCTATGAGAGAACCACCTGGCAGACAATCCGCAATAACCTGCCAGGCATGCAGGAACCACCTCTCAGACGTAAGAGAACCACGTGCCGGACACGCTGGAACCACGTCCTGGACAGACTGGAACCACCTGCCGGACATGCCTGGACCACCTGCCGAGCACGCCGCAACCACCTGCTCGACTCGCAGGACCCATGTGCCAGACACGCCAAAATGAACTGCCGGCTACACCAGAACCACTTACCGGACACTCCGGAATAACCTGCCCGGCATGCCAGAACCACCTCTCAGAAGTGCCAGAAGCACGTGCTGGACATGCCGGAACAACCTATCGGACAGAACGGAACAACCTGCCGGACACACCAAAATCACCTGCGGGCTACGCCAGAACCACTTGGAGGACTCTCCGGGAAAACCTGCCGGGCATGCTGGAACCACCTCTCAGACGTGCCTGAACCACGTGGCGGACACTCCGGAAACGCATGTCGGGCCGGCCGGAACCACCTCTCAGACGTGCCAGAACCTCATGCCGGACACCCCAGAACCACCTGCTGGACAGACCGGAAACACCTGCCGGACACGCCGGAACCACATGTTCGACTCGCTGGAACCACATTCTGGACATGGCAAAATCACCTGCCGCCTATGCCAGAACCGCTTGGCGAACACTCCAGAATCACCTGTCAGGCATGCCGGAACCACCTCTCAGACCTGCCAGAACCACATGCCAATGACACCGGAAGCACCTGCCGAGCATGCCGGAAGCACCTGCTCGACTCGCCAGAACCACCTGTCGGACACGCCAAAATCACCTGCCGGCTACGCCACAGCCAGTTGGTGAACACTCCGGAAACACCTGCCGGGCTGGCTGGAACCACCTGCCAGTCACGCCAACATCACCTGCCAGCTACGCCAGAACCACTTGGCGGAGACTCCAGAAACACCTGTTGGGCCAGCCGGAACCACCTCTCAGACGTGCCAGAACCATGTGCCTGAGATGCTGGAACCACACCCCGAACAGACCGAAACCACCTGCCAGACCCAACTGAACCACCTGCCGAGCACGCAGGAACAACCTGCTCGCCTCGCCGGAACCACCTGCCGGGCGCAGCGGAAGCACCTGCCGAGCGCGCCGGAGCCACCTGCTCGCCTCGCCGGAAACACCAGCCGGGCCCAGCGGAAGCACCTGCCGAGCGCACCGGAGCCACCTGCTCGCCTCGCCGGAACCACCTGCCCGGCGCGCCGGAGCCACCTGCTCGCCTCTCCGGAACCACCTGCCGGGCCCAGCGGAAGCACCTGCCGGGCGCGCCGGAGCCACCTGCTCGGCTCGCCAGAACCACCTGCCGGGCCCTAACCCTAACCCTAACCCTAACCCTATCCCCAAACCCTAACCCTAACCCTAACCCCTAACCCTAAGCCTAACCCTAAACCCTAACCCAACCGTAAACCTAACCCTAACCCTACCCCTAACCCTAACCCCTAACCCCAAACCCTAAACCCTAACCCTAACCGTAACCCTAACCCTATCCCTAACCCTAACCTGACGGACAGGCTGGAACCAGCTGCTCAACTCGCCGGAACCACCTGCCAGACATGCCAGAACCACCTGCCGAGCACGCCGGAGCCACCTGCTGGACTCACCAGAACCACCTGCCTGACAGGCCAAAATCAACAGCTGGCTATGAGAGAACCACCTGGCAGACAATCCGCAATAACCTGCCAGGCATGCAGGAACCACCTCTCAGACGTAAGAGAACCACGTGCCGGACACGCTGGAACCACGTCCTGGACAGACTGGAACCACCTGCCGGACATGCCTGGACCACCTGCCGAGCACGCCGCAACCACCTGCTCGACTCGCAGGACCCATGTGCCAGACACGCCAAAATGAACTGCCGGCTACACCAGAACCACTTACCGGACACTCCGGAATAACCTGCCCGGCATGCCAGAACCACCTCTCAGAAGTGCCAGAAGCACGTGCTGGACATGCCGGAACAACCTATCGGACAGAACGGAACAACCTGCCGGACACACCAAAATCACCTGCGGGCTACGCCAGAACCACTTGGAGGACTCTCCGGGAAAACCTGCCGGGCATGCTGGAACCACCTCTCAGACGTGCCTGAACCACGTGGCGGACACTCCGGAAACGCATGTCGGGCCGGCCGGAACCACCTCTCAGACGTGCCAGAACCTCATGCCGGACACCCCAGAACCACCTGCTGGACAGACCGGAAACACCTGCCGGACACGCCGGAACCACATGTTCGACTCGCTGGAACCACATTCTGGACATGGCAAAATCACCTGCCGCCTATGCCAGAACCGCTTGGCGAACACTCCGGAATCACCTGTCAGGCATGCCGGAACCACCTCTCAGACCTGCCAGAACCACATGCCAATGACACCGGAAGCACCTGCCGAGCATGCCGGAAGCACCTGCTCGACTCGCCAGAACCACCTGTCGGACACGCCAAAATCACCTGCCGGCTACGCCACAGCCAGTTGGTGAACACTCCGGAAACACCTGCCGGGCTGGCTGGAACCACCTGCCAGTCACGCCAACATCACCTGCCAGCTACGCCAGAACCACTTGGCGGAGACTCCAGAAACACCTGTTGGGCCAGCCGGAACCACCTCTCAGACGTGCCAGAACCATGTGCCTGAGATGCTGGAACCACACCCCGAACAGACCGAAACCACCTGCCAGACCCAACTGAACCACCTGCCGAGCACGCAGGAACAACCTGCTCGCCTCGCCGGAACCACCTGCCGGGCGCAGCGGAAGCACCTGCCGAGCGCGCCAGAGCCACCTGCTCGCCTCGCCGGAAACACCAGCCGGGCCCAGCGGAAGCACCTGCCGAGCGCACCGGAGCCACCTGCTCGCCTCGCCGGAACCACCTGCCCGGCGCGCCGGAGCCACCTGCTCGCCTCTCCGGAACCACCTGCCGGGCCCAGCGGAAGCACCTGCCGGGCGCGCCGGAGCCACCTGCTCGGCTCGCCAGAACCACCTGCCGGGCCCTAACCCTAACCCTAACCCTAACCCTATCCCCAAACCCTAACCCTAACCCTAACCCCTAACCCTAAGCCTAACCCTAAACCCTAACCCAACCGTAAACCTAACCCTAACCCTACCCCTAACCCTAACCCCTAACCCCAAACCCTAAACCCTAACCCTAACCGTAACCCTAACCCTATCCCTAACCCTAACCTGACGGACAGGCTGGAACCAGCTGCTCAACTCGCCGGAACCACCTGCCAGACATGCCAGAACCACCTGCCGAGCACGCCGGAGCCACCTGCTGGACTCACCAGAACCACCTGCCTGACAGGCCAAAATCAACAGCTGGCTATGAGAGAACCACCTGGCAGACAATCCGCAATAACCTGCCAGGCATGCAGGAACCACCTCTCAGACGTAAGAGAACCACGTGCCGGACACGCTGGAACCACGTCCTGGACAGACTGGAACCACCTGCCGGACATGCCTGGACCACCTGCCGAGCACGCCGCAACCACCTGCTCGACTCGCAGGACCCATGTGCCAGACACGCCAAAATGAACTGCCGGCTACACCAGAACCACTTACCGGACACTCCGGAATAACCTGCCCGGCATGCCAGAACCACCTCTCAGAAGTGCCAGAAGCACGTGCTGGACATGCCGGAACAACCTATCGGACAGAACGGAACAACCTGCCGGACACACCAAAATCACCTGCGGGCTACGCCAGAACCACTTGGAGGACTCTCCGGGAAAACCTGCCGGGCATGCTGGAACCACCTCTCAGACGTGCCTGAACCACGTGGCGGACACTCCGGAAACGCATGTCGGGCCGGCCGGAACCACCTCTCAGACGTGCCAGAACCTCATGCCGGACACCCCAGAACCACCTGCTGGACAGACCGGAAACACCTGCCGGACACGCCGGAACCACATGTTCGACTCGCTGGAACCACATTCTGGACATGGCAAAATCACCTGCCGCCTATGCCAGAACCGCTTGGCGAACACTCCGGAATCACCTGTCAGGCATGCCGGAACCACCTCTCAGACCTGCCAGAACCACATGCCAATGACACCGGAAGCACCTGCCGAGCATGCCGGAAGCACCTGCTCGACTCGCCAGAACCACCTGTCGGACACGCCAAAATCACCTGCCGGCTACGCCACAGCCAGTTGGTGAACACTCCGGAAACACCTGCCGGGCTGGCTGGAACCACCTGCCAGTCACGCCAACATCACCTGCCAGCTACGCCAGAACCACTTGGCGGAGACTCCAGAAACACCTGTTGGGCCAGCCGGAACCACCTCTCAGACGTGCCAGAACCATGTGCCTGAGATGCTGGAACCACACCCCGAACAGACCGAAACCACCTGCCAGACCCAACTGAACCACCTGCCGAGCACGCAGGAACAACCTACTCGCCTCGCCGGAACCACCTGCCGGGCCCAGCGGAAGCACCTGCCGAGCGCGCCGGAGCCACCTGCTCGCCTCGCCGGAAACACCAGCCGGGCCCAGCGGAAGCACCTGCCGAGCGCACCGGAGCCACCTGCTCGCCTCGCCGGAACCACCTGCCCGGCGCGCCGGAGCCACCTGCTCGCCTCTCCGGAACCACCTGCCGGGCCCAGCGGAAGCACCTGCCGGGCGCGCCGGAGCCACCTGCTCGGCTCGCCAGAACCACCTGCCGGGCCCTAACCCTAACCCTAACCCTAACCCTATCCCCAAACCCTAACCCTAACCCTAACCCCTAACCCTAAGCCTAACCCTAAACCCTAACCCAACCGTAACCCTAACCCTAACCCTACCCCTAACCCTAACCCCTAACCCCAAACCCTAAACCCTAACCCTAACCGTAACCCTAACCCTATCCCTAACCCTAACCTGACGGACAGGCTGGAACCAGCTGCTCAACTCGCCGGAACCACCTGCCAGACATGCCAGAACCACCTGCCGAGCACGCCGGAGCCACCTGCTGGACTCACCACAACCACCTGCCTGACAGGCCAAAATCAACAGCTGGCTATGAGAGAACCACCTGGCAGACAATCCGCAATAACCTGCCAGGCATGCAGGAACCACCTCTCAGACGTAAGAGAACCACGTGCCGGACACGCTGGAACCACGTCCTGGACAGACTGGAACCACCTGCCGGACATGCCTGGACCACCTGCCGAGCACGCCGCAACCACCTGCTCGACTCGCAGGACCCATGTGCCAGACACGCCAAAATGAACTGCCGGCTACACCAGAACCACTTACCGGACACTCCGGAATAACCTGCCCGGCATGCCAGAACCACCTCTCAGAAGTGCCAGAAGCACGTGCTGGACATGCCGGAACAACCTATCGGACAGAACGGAACAACCTGCCGGACACACCAAAATCACCTGCGGGCTACGCCAGAACCACTTGGAGGACTCTCCGGGAAAACCTGCCGGGCATGCTGGAACCACCTCTCAGACGTGCCTGAACCACGTGGCGGACACTCCGGAAACGCATGTCGGGCCGGCCGGAACCACCTCTCAGACGTGCCAGAACCTCATGCCGGACACCCCAGAACCACCTGCTGGACAGACCGGAAACACCTGCCGGACACGCCGGAACCACATGTTCGACTCGCTGGAACCACATTCTGGACATGGCAAAA
Source organism: Equus asinus (assembly GCF_041296235.1). Lineage (NCBI taxonomy): Eukaryota > Metazoa > Chordata > Mammalia > Perissodactyla > Equidae > Equus > Equus asinus. Next base: position 44,288,581 of record NC_091807.1, on the reverse strand, counting down.
TCACCTGCCGCCTATGCCAGAACCGCTTGGCGAACACTCCGGAATCACCTGTCAGGCATGCCGGAACCACCTCTCAGACCTGCCAGAACCACATGCCAATGACACCGGAAGCACCTGCCGAGCATGCCGGAAGCACCTGCTCGACTCGCCAGAACCACCTGTCGGACACGCCAAAATCACCTGCCGGCTACGCCACAGCCAGTTGGTGAACACTCCGGAAACACCTGCCGGGCTGGCTGGAACCACCTGCCAGTCACGCCAACATCACCTGCCAGCTACGCCAGAACCACTTGGCGGAGACTCCAGAAACACCTGTTGGGCCAGCCGGAACCACCTCTCAGACGTGCCAGAACCATGTGCCTGAGATGCTGGAACCACACCCCGAACAGACCGAAACCACCTGCCAGACCCAACTGAACCACCTGCCGAGCACGCAGGAACAACCTGCTCGCCTCGCCGGAACCACCTGCCGGGCGCAGCGGAAGCACCTGCCGAGCGCGCCAGAGCCACCTGCTCGCCTCGCCGGAAACACCAGCCGGGCCCAGCGGAAGCACCTGCCGAGCGCACCGGAGCCACCTGCTCGCCTCGCCGGAACCACCTGCCCGGCGCGCCGGAGCCACCTGCTCGCCTCTCCGGAACCACCTGCCGGGCCCAGCGGAAGCACCTGCCGGGCGCGCCGGAGCCACCTGCTCGGCTCGCCAGAACCACCTGCCGGGCCCTAACCCTAACCCTAACCCTAACCCTATCCCCAAACCCTAACCCTAACCCTAACCCCTAACCCTAAGCCTAACCCTAAACCCTAACCCAACCGTAAACCTAACCCTAACCCTACCCCTAACCCTAACCCCTAACCCCAAACCCTAAACCCTAACCCTAACCGTAACCCTAACCCTATCCCTAACCCTAACCTGACGGACAGGCTGGAACCAGCTGCTCAACTCGCCGGAACCACCTGCCAGACATGCCAGAACCACCTGCCGAGCACGCCGGAGCCACCTGCTGGACTCACCAGAACCACCTGCCTGACAGGCCAAAATCAACAGCTGGCTATGAGAGAACCACCTGGCAGACAATCCGCAATAACCTGCCAGGCATGCAGGAACCACCTCTCAGACGTAAGAGAACCACGTGCCGGACACGCTGGAACCACGTCCTGGACAGACTGGAACCACCTGCCGGACATGCCTGGACCACCTGCCGAGCACGCCGCAACCACCTGCTCGACTCGCAGGACCCATGTGCCAGACACGCCAAAATGAACTGCCGGCTACACCAGAACCACTTACCGGACACTCCGGAATAACCTGCCCGGCATGCCAGAACCACCTCTCAGAAGTGCCAGAAGCACGTGCTGGACATGCCGGAACAACCTATCGGACAGAACGGAACAACCTGCCGGACACACCAAAATCACCTGCGGGCTACGCCAGAACCACTTGGAGGACTCTCCGGGAAAACCTGCCGGGCATGCTGGAACCACCTCTCAGACGTGCCTGAACCACGTGGCGGACACTCCGGAAACGCATGTCGGGCCGGCCGGAACCACCTCTCAGACGTGCCAGAACCTCATGCCGGACACCCCAGAACCACCTGCTGGACAGACCGGAAACACCTGCCGGACACGCCGGAACCACATGTTCGACTCGCTGGAACCACATTCTGGACATGGCAAAATCACCTGCCGCCTATGCCAGAACCGCTTGGCGAACACTCCGGAATCACCTGTCAGGCATGCCGGAACCACCTCTCAGACCTGCCAGAACCACATGCCAATGACACCGGAAGCACCTGCCGAGCATGCCGGAAGCACCTGCTCGACTCGCCAGAACCACCTGTCGGACACGCCAAAATCACCTGCCGGCTACGCCACAGCCAGTTGGTGAACACTCCGGAAACACCTGCCGGGCTGGCTGGAACCACCTGCCAGTCACGCCAACATCACCTGCCAGCTACGCCAGAACCACTTGGCGGAGACTCCAGAAACACCTGTTGGGCCAGCCGGAACCACCTCTCAGACGTGCCAGAACCATGTGCCTGAGATGCTGGAACCACACCCCGAACAGACCGAAACCACCTGCCAGACCCAACTGAACCACCTGCCGAGCACGCAGGAACAACCTACTCGCCTCGCCGGAACCACCTGCCGGGCCCAGCGGAAGCACCTGCCGAGCGCGCCGGAGCCACCTGCTCGCCTCGCCGGAAACACCAGCCGGGCCCAGCGGAAGCACCTGCCGAGCGCACCGGAGCCACCTGCTCGCCTCGCCGGAACCACCTGCCCGGCGCGCCGGAGCCACCTGCTCGCCTCTCCGGAACCACCTGCCGGGCCCAGCGGAAGCACCTGCCGGGCGCGCCGGAGCCACCTGCTCGGCTCGCCAGAACCACCTGCCGGGCCCTAACCCTAACCCTAACCCTAACCCTATCCCCAAACCCTAACCCTAACCCTAACCCCTAACCCTAAGCCTAACCCTAAACCCTAACCCAACCGTAACCCTAACCCTAACCCTACCCCTAACCCTAACCCCTAACCCCAAACCCTAAACCCTAACCCTAACCGTAACCCTAACCCTATCCCTAACCCTAACCTGACGGACAGGCTGGAACCAGCTGCTCAACTCGCCGGAACCACCTGCCAGACATGCCAGAACCACCTGCCGAGCACGCCGGAGCCACCTGCTGGACTCACCACAACCACCTGCCTGACAGGCCAAAATCAACAGCTGGCTATGAGAGAACCACCTGGCAGACAATCCGCAATAACCTGCCAGGCATGCAGGAACCACCTCTCAGACGTAAGAGAACCACGTGCCGGACACGCTGGAACCACGTCCTGGACAGACTGGAACCACCTGCCGGACATGCCTGGACCACCTGCCGAGCACGCCGCAACCACCTGCTCGACTCGCAGGACCCATGTGCCAGACACGCCAAAATGAACTGCCGGCTACACCAGAACCACTTACCGGACACTCCGGAATAACCTGCCCGGCATGCCAGAACCACCTCTCAGAAGTGCCAGAAGCACGTGCTGGACATGCCGGAACAACCTATCGGACAGAACGGAACAACCTGCCGGACACACCAAAATCACCTGCGGGCTACGCCAGAACCACTTGGAGGACTCTCCGGGAAAACCTGCCGGGCATGCTGGAACCACCTCTCAGACGTGCCTGAACCACGTGGCGGACACTCCGGAAACGCATGTCGGGCCGGCCGGAACCACCTCTCAGACGTGCCAGAACCTCATGCCGGACACCCCAGAACCACCTGCTGGACAGACCGGAAACACCTGCCGGACACGCCGGAACCACATGTTCGACTCGCTGGAACCACATTCTGGACATGGCAAAATCACCTGCCGCCTATGCCAGAACCGCTTGGCGAACACTCCGGAATCACCTGTCAGGCATGCCGGAACCACCTCTCAGACCTGCCAGAACCACATGCCAATGACACCGGAAGCACCTGCCGAGCATGCCGGAAGCACCTGCTCGACTCGCCAGAACCACCTGTCGGACACGCCAAAATCACCTGCCGGCTACGCCACAGCCAGTTGGTGAACACTCCGGAAACACCTGCCGGGCTGGCTGGAACCACCTGCCAGTCACGCCAACATCACCTGCCAGCTACGCCAGAACCACTTGGCGGAGACTCCAGAAACAGCTGTTGGGCCAGCCGGAACCACCTCTCAGACGTGCCAGAACCATGTGCCTGAGATGCTGGAACCACACCCCGAACAGACCGAAACCACCTGCCAGACCCAACTGAACCACCTGCCGAGCACGCAGGAACAACCTGCTCGCCTCGCCGGAACCACCTGCCGGGCGCAGCGGAAGCACCTGCCGAGCGCGCCGGAGCCACCTGCTCGCCTCGCCGGAAACACCAGCCGGGCCCAGCGGAAGCACCTGCCGAGCGCACCGGAGCCACCTGCTCGCCTCGCCGGAACCACCTGCCCGGCGCGCCGGAGCCACCTGCTCCCCTCTCCGGAACCACCTGCCGGGCCAAGTGGAAGCACCTGCCGGGCGCGCCGGAGCCACCTGCTCGGCTCGCCAGAACCACCTGCCGGGCCCTAACCCTAACCCTAACCCTAACCCTATCCCCAAACCCTAACCCTAACCCTAACCCCTAACCCTAAGCCTAACCCTAAACCCTAACCCAACCATAACCCTAACCCTAACCATACCCCTAACCCTAACCCGTAACCCCAAACCCTAAACCCTAACCCTAACCGTAACCCTAACCCTATCCCTAACCCTAACCTGACGGACAGGCTGGAACCAGCTGCTCAACTCGCCGGAACCACCTGCCAGACATGCCAGAACCACCTGCCGAGCACGCCGGAGCCACCTGCTGGACTCACCACAACCACCTGCCTGACAGGCCAAAATCAACAGCTGGCTATGAGAGAACCACCTGGCAGACAATCCGCAATAACCTGCCAGGCATGCAGGAACCACCTCTCAGACGTAAGAGAACCACGTGCCGGACACGCTGGAACCACGTCCTGGACAGACTGGAACCACCTGCCGGACATGCCTGGACCACCTGCCGAGCACGCCGCAACCACCTGCTCGACTCGCAGGACCCATGTGCCAGACACGCCAAAATGAACTGCCGGCTACACCAGAACCACTTACCGGACACTCCGGAATAACCTGCCCGGCATGCCAGAACCACCTCTCAGAAGTGCCAGAAGCACGTGCTGGACATGCCGGAACAACCTATCGGACAGAACGGAACAACCTGCCGGACACACCAAAATCACCTGCGGGCTACGCCAGAACCACTTGGAGGACTCTCCGGGAAAACCTGCCGGGCATGCTGGAACCACCTCTCAGACGTGCCTGAACCACGTGGCGGACACTCCGGAAACGCATGTCGGGCCGGCCGGAACCACCTCTCAGACGTGCCAGAACCTCATGCCGGACACCCCAGAACCACCTGCTGGACAGACCGGAAACACCTGCCGGACACGCCGGAACCACATGTTCGACTCGCTGGAACCACATTCTGGACATGGCAAAATCACCTGCCGCCTATGCCAGAACCGCTTGGCGAACACTCCAGAATCACCTGTCAGGCATGCTGGAACCACCTCTCAGACCTGCCAGAACCACATGCCAATGACACCGGAAGCACCTGCTCGACTCGCCAGAACCACCTGTCGGACACGCCAAAATCACCTGCCGGCTACGCCACAGCCAGTTGGTGAACACTCCGGAAACACCTGCCGGGCTGGCTGGAACCACCTGCCAGTCACGCCAACATCACCTGCCAGCTACGCCAGAACCACTTGGCGGAGACTCCAGAAACACCTGTTGGGCCAGCCGGAACCACCTCTCAGACGTGCCAGAACCATGTGCCTGAGATGCTGGAACCACACCCCGAACAGACCGAAACCACCTGCCAGACCCAACTGAACCACCTGCCGAGCACGCAGGAACAACCTGCTCGCCTCGCCGGAACCACCTGCCGGGCGCAGCGGAAGCACCTGCCGAGCGCGCCGGAGCCACCTGCTCGCCTCGCCGGAAACACCAGCCGGGCCCAGCGGAAGCACCTGCCGAGCGCACCGGAGCCACCTGCTCGCCTCGCCGGAACCACCTGCCCGGCGCGCCGGAGCCACCTGCTCGCCTCTCCGGAACCACCTGCCGGGCCCAGCGGAAGCACCTGCCGGGCGCGCCGGAGCCACCTGCTCGGCTCGCCAGAACCACCTGCCGGGCCCTAACCCTAACCCTAACCCTAACCCTATCCCCAAACCCTAACCCTAACCCTAACCCCTAACCCTAAGCCTAACCCTAAACCCTAACCCAACCGTAACCCTAACCCTAACCCTACCCCTAACCCTAACCCCTAACCCCAAACCCTAAACCCTAACCCTAACCGTAACCCTAACCCTATCCCTAACCCTAACCTGACGGACAGGCTGGAACCAGCTGCTCAACTCGCCGGAACCACCTGCCAGACATGCCAGAACCACCTGCCGAGCACGCCGGAGCCACCTGCTGGACTCACCAGAACCACCTGCCTGACAGGCCAAAATCAACAGCTGGCTATGAGAGAACCACCTGGCAGACAATCCGCAATAACCTGCCAGGCATGCAGGAACCACCTCTCAGACGTAAGAGAACCACGTGCCGGACACGCTGGAACCACGTCCTGGACAGACTGGAACCACCTGCCGGACATGCCTGGACCACCTGCCGAGCACGCCGCAACCACCTGCTCGACTCGCAGGACCCATGTGCCAGACACGCCAAAATGAACTGCCGGCTACACCAGAACCACTTACCGGACACTCCGGAATAACCTGCCCGGCATGCCAGAACCACCTCTCAGAAGTGCCAGAAGCACGTGCTGGACATGCCGGAACAACCTATCGGACAGAACGGAACAACCTGCCGGACACACCAAAATCACCTGCGGGCTACGCCAGAACCACTTGGAGGACTCTCCGGGAAAACCTGCCGGGCATGCTGGAACCACCTCTCAGACGTGCCTGAACCACGTGGCGGACACTCCGGAAACGCATGTCGGGCCGGCCGGAACCACCTCTCAGACGTGCCAGAACCTCATGCCGGACACCCCAGAACCACCTGCTGGACAGACCGGAAACACCTGCCGGACACGCCGGAACCACATGTTCGACTCGCTGGAACCACATTCTGGACATGGCAAAATCACCTGCCGCCTATGCCAGAACCGCTTGGCGAACACTCCGGAATCACCTGTCAGGCATGCCGGAACCACCTCTCAGACCTGCCAGAACCACATGCCAATGACACCGGAAGCACCTGCCGAGCATGCCGGAAGCACCTGCTCGACTCGCCAGAACCACCTGTCGGACACGCCAAAATCACCTGCCGGCTACGCCACAGCCAGTTGGTGAACACTCCGGAAACACCTGCCGGGCTGGCTGGAACCACCTGCCAGTCACGCCAACATCACCTGCCAGCTACGCCAGAACCACTTGGCGGAGACTCCAGAAACAGCTGTTGGGCCAGCCGGAACCACCTCTCAGACGTGCCAGAACCATGTGCCTGAGATGCTGGAACCACACCCCGAACAGACCGAAACCACCTGCCAGACCCAACTGAACCACCTGCCGAGCACGCAGGAACAACCTGCTCGCCTCGCCGGAACCACCTGCCGGGCCCAGCGGAAGCACCTGCCGAGCGCGCCGGAGCCACCTGCTCGCCTCGCCGGAAACACCAGCCGGGCCCAGCGGAAGCACCTGCCGAGCGCACCGGAGCCACCTGCTCGCCTCGCCGGAACCACCTGCCCGGCGCGCCGGAGCCACCTGCTCCCCTCTCCGGAACCACCTGCCGGGCCAAGTGGAAGCACCTGCCGGGCGCGCCGGAGCCACCTGCTCGGCTCGCCAGAACCACCTGCCGGGCCCTAACCCTAACCCTAACCCTAACCCTATCCCCAAACCCTAACCCTAACCCTAACCCCTAACCCTAAGCCTAACCCTAAACCCTAACCCAACCATAACCCTAACCCTAACCATACCCCTAACCCTAACCCGTAACCCCAAACCCTAAACCCTAACCCTAACCGTAACCCTAACCCTATCCCTAACCCTAACCTGACGGACAGGCTGGAACCAGCTGCTCAACTCGCCGGAACCACCTGCCAGACATGCCAGAACCACCTGCCGAGCACGCCGGAGCCACCTGCTGGACTCACCACAACCACCTGCCTGACAGGCCAAAATCAACAGCTGGCTATGAGAGAACCACCTGGCAGACAATCCGCAATAACCTGCCAGGCATGCAGGAACCACCTCTCAGACGTAAGAGAACCACGTGCCGGACACGCTGGAACCACGTCCTGGACAGACTGGAACCACCTGCCGGACATGCCTGGACCACCTGCCGAGCACGCCGCAACCACCTGCTCGACTCGCAGGACCCATGTGCCAGACACGCCAAAATGAACTGCCGGCTACACCAGAACCACTTACCGGACACTCCGGAATAACCTGCCCGGCATGCCAGAACCACCTCTCAGAAGTGCCAGAAGCACGTGCTGGACATGCCGGAACAACCTATCGGACAGAACGGAACAACCTGCCGGACACACCAAAATCACCTGCGGGCTACGCCAGAACCACTTGGAGGACTCTCCGGGAAAACCTGCCGGGCATGCTGGAACCACCTCTCAGACGTGCCTGAACCACGTGGCGGACACTCCGGAAACGCATGTCGGGCCGGCCGGAACCACCTCTCAGACGTGCCAGAACCTCATGCCGGACACCCCAGAACCACCTGCTGGACAGACCGGAAACACCTGCCGGACACGCCGGAACCACATGTTCGACTCGCTGGAACCACATTCTGGACATGGCAAAATCACCTGCCGCCTATGCCAGAACCGCTTGGCGAACACTCCAGAATCACCTGTCAGGCATGCTGGAACCACCTCTCAGACCTGCCAGAACCACATGCCAATGACACCGGAAGCACCTGCTCGACTCGCCAGAACCACCTGTCGGACACGCCAAAATCACCTGCCGGCTACGCCACAGCCAGTTGGTGAACACTCCGGAAACACCTGCCGGGCTGGCTGGAACCACCTGCCAGTCACGCCAACATCACCTGCCAGCTACGCCAGAACCACTTGGCGGAGACTCCAGAAACACCTGTTGGGCCAGCCGGAACCACCTCTCAGACGTGCCAGAACCATGTGCCTGAGATGCTGGAACCACACCCCGAACAGACCGAAACCACCTGCCAGACCCAACTGAACCACCTGCCGAGCACGCAGGAACAACCTGCTCGCCTCGCCGGAACCACCTGCCGGGCGCAGCGGAAGCACCTGCCGAGCGCGCCGGAGCCACCTGCTCGCCTCGCCGGAAACACCAGCCGGGCCCAGCGGAAGCACCTGCCGAGCGCACCGGAGCCACCTGCTCGCCTCGCCGGAACCACCTGCCCGGCGCGCCGGAGCCACCTGCTCGCCTCTCCGGAACCACCTGCCGGGCCCAGCGGAAGCACCTGCCGGGCGCGCCGGAGCCACCTGCTCGGCTCGCCAGAACCACCTGCCGGGCCCTAACCCTAACCCTAACCCTAACCCTATCCCCAAACCCTAACCCTAACCCTAACCCCTAACCCTAAGCCTAACCCTAAACCCTAACCCAACCGTAAACCTAACCCTAACCCTACCCCTAACCCTAACCCCTAACCCCAAACCCTAAACCCTAACCCTAACCGTAACCCTAACCCTATCCCTAACCCTAACCTGACGGACAGGCTGGAACCAGCTGCTCAACTCGCCGGAACCACCTGCCAGACATGCCAGAACCACCTGCCGAGCACGCCGGAGCCACCTGCTGGACTCACCAGAACCACCTGCCTGACAGGCCAAAATCAACAGCTGGCTATGAGAGAACCACCTGGCAGACAATCCGCAATAACCTGCCAGGCATGCAGGAACCACCTCTCAGACGTAAGAGAACCACGTGCCGGACACGCTGGAACCACGTCCTGGACAGACTGGAACCACCTGCCGGACATGCCTGGACCACCTGCCGAGCACGCCGCAACCACCTGCTCGACTCGCAGGACCCATGTGCCAGACACGCCAAAATGAACTGCCGGCTACACCAGAACCACTTACCGGACACTCCGGAATAACCTGCCCGGCATGCCAGAACCACCTCTCAGAAGTGCCAGAAGCACGTGCTGGACATGCCGGAACAACCTATCGGACAGAACGGAACAACCTGCCGGACACACCAAAATCACCTGCGGGCTACGCCAGAACCACTTGGAGGACTCTCCGGGAAAACCTGCCGGGCATGCTGGAACCACCTCTCAGACGTGCCTGAACCACGTGGCGGACACTCCGGAAACGCATGTCGGGCCGGCCGGAACCACCTCTCAGACGTGCCAGAACCTCATGCCGGACACCCCAGAACCACCTGCTGGACAGACCGGAAACACCTGCCGGACACGCCGGAACCACATGTTCGACTCGCTGGAACCACATTCTGGACATGGCAAAATCACCTGCCGCCTATGCCAGAACCGCTTGGCGAACACTCCGGAATCACCTGTCAGGCATGCCGGAACCACCTCTCAGACCTGCCAGAACCACATGCCAATGACACCGGAAGCACCTGCCGAGCATGCCGGAAGCACCTGCTCGACTCGCCAGAACCACCTGTCGGACACGCCAAAATCACCTGCCGGCTACGCCACAGCCAGTTGGTGAACACTCCGGAAACACCTGCCGGGCTGGCTGGAACCACCTGCCAGTCACGCCAACATCACCTGCCAGCTACGCCAGAACCACTTGGCGGAGACTCCAGAAACACCTGTTGGGCCAGCCGGAACCACCTCTCAGACGTGCCAGAACCATGTGCCTGAGATGCTGGAACCACACCCCGAACAGACCGAAACCACCTGCCAGACCCAACTGAACCACCTGCCGAGCACGCAGGAACAACCTGCTCGCCTCGCCGGAACCACCTGCCGGGCCCAGCGGAAGCACCTGCCGAGCGCGCCGGAGCCACCTGCTCGCCTCGCCGGAAACACCAGCCGGGCCCAGCGGAAGCACCTGCCGAGCGCACCGGAGCCACCTGCTCGCCTCGCCGGAACCACCTGCCCGGCGCGCCGGAGCCACCTGCTCGCCTCTCCGGAACCACCTGCCGGGCCCAGCGGAAGCACCTGCCGGGCGCGCCGGAGCCACCTGCTCGGCTCGCCAGAACCACCTGCCGGGCCCTAACCCTAACCCTAACCCTAACCCTATCCCCAAACCCTAACCCTAACCCTAACCCCTAACCCTAAGCCTAACCCTAAACCCTAACCCAACCGTAACCCTAACCCTAACCCTACCCCTAACCCTAACCCCTAACCCCAAACCCTAAACCCTAACCCTAACCGTAACCCTAACCCTATCCCTAACCCTAACCTGACGGACAGGCTGGAACCAGCTGCTCAACTCGCCGGAACCACCTGCCAGACATGCCAGAACCACCTGCCGAGCACGCCGGAGCCACCTGCTGGACTCACCACAACCACCTGCCTGACAGGCCAAAATCAACAGCTGGCTATGAGAGAACCACCTGGCAGACAATCCGCAATAACCTGCCAGGCATGCAGGAACCACCTCTCAGACGTAAGAGAACCACGTGCCGGACACGCTGGAACCACGTCCTGGACAGACTGGAACCACCTGCCGGACATGCCTGGACCACCTGCCGAGCACGCCGCAACCACCTGCTCGACTCGCAGGACCCATGTGCCAGACACGCCAAAATGAACTGCCGGCTACACCAGAACCACTTACCGGACACTCCGGAATAACCTGCCCGGCATGCCAGAACCACCTCTCAGAAGTGCCAGAAGCACGTGCTGGACATGCCGGAACAACCTATCGGACAGAACGGAACAACCTGCCGGACACACCAAAATCACCTGCGGGCTACGCCAGAACCACTTGGAGGACTCTCCGGGAAAACCTGCCGGGCATGCTGGAACCACCTCTCAGACGTGCCTGAACCACGTGGCGGACACTCCGGAAACGCATGTCGGGCCGGCCGGAACCACCTCTCAGACGTGCCAGAACCTCATGCCGGACACCCCAGAACCACCTGCTGGACAGACCGGAAACACCTGCCGGACACGCCGGAACCACATGTTCGACTCGCTGGAACCACATTCTGGACATGGCAAAATCACCTGCCGCCTATGCCAGAACCGCTTGGCGAACACTCCGGAATCACCTGTCAGGCATGCCGGAACCACCTCTCAGACCTGCCAGAACCACATGCCAATGACACCGGAAGCACCTGCCGAGCATGCCGGAAGCACCTGCTCGACTCGCCAGAACCACCTGTCGGACACGCCAAAATCACCTGCCGGCTACGCCACAGCCAGTTGGTGAACACTCCGGAAACACCTGCCGGGCTGGCTGGAACCACCTGCCAGTCACGCCAACATCACCTGCCAGCTACGCCAGAACCACTTGGCGGAGACTCCAGAAACACCTGTTGGGCCAGCCGGAACCACCTCTCAGACGTGCCAGAACCATGTGCCTGAGATGCTGGAACCACACCCCGAACAGACCGAAACCACCTGCCAGACCCAACTGAACCACCTGCCGAGCACGCAGGAACAACCTGCTCGCCTCGCCGGAACCACCTGCCGGGCCCAGCGGAAGCACCTGCCGAGCGCGCCGGAGCCACCTGCTCGCCTCGCCGGAAACACCAGCCGGGCCCAGCGGAAGCACCTGCCGAGCGCACCGGAGCCACCTGCTCGCCTCGCCGGAACCACCTGCCCGGCGCGCCGGAGCCACCTGCTCGCCTCTCCGGAACCACCTGCCGGGCCCAGCGGAAGCACCTGCCGGGCGCGCCGGAGCCACCTGCTCGGCTCGCCAGAACCACCTGCCGGGCCCTAACCCTAACCCTAACCCTAACCCTATCCCCAAACCCTAACCCTAACCCTAACCCCTAACCCTAAGCCTAACCCTAAACCCTAACCCAACCGTAACCCTAACCCTAACCCTACCCCTAACCCTAACCCCTAACCCCAAACCCTAAACCCTAACCCTAACCGTAACCCTAACCCTATCCCTAACCCTAACCTGACGGACAGGCTGGAACCAGCTGCTCAACTCGCCGGAACCACCTGCCAGACATGCCAGAACCACCTGCCGAGCACGCCGGAGCCACCTGCTGGACTCACCACAACCACCTGCCTGACAGGCCAAAATCAACAGCTGGCTATGAGAGAACCACCTGGCAGACAATCCGCAATAACCTGCCAGGCATGCAGGAACCACCTCTCAGACGTAAGAGAACCACGTGCCGGACACGCTGGAACCACGTCCTGGACAGACTGGAACCACCTGCCGGACATGCCTGGACCACCTGCCGAGCACGCCGCAACCACCTGCTCGACTCGCAGGACCCATGTGCCAGACACGCCAAAATGAACTGCCGGCTACACCAGAACCACTTACCGGACACTCCGGAATAACCTGCCCGGCATGCCAGAACCACCTCTCAGAAGTGCCAGAAGCACGTGCTGGACATGCCGGAACAACCTATCGGACAGAACGGAACAACCTGCCGGACACACCAAAATCACCTGCGGGCTACGCCAGAACCACTTGGAGGACTCTCCGGGAAAACCTGCCGGGCATGCTGGAACCACCTCTCAGACGTGCCTGAACCACGTGGCGGACACTCCGGAAACGCATGTCGGGCCGGCCGGAACCACCTCTCAGACGTGCCAGAACCTCATGCCGGACACCCCAGAACCACCTGCTGGACAGACCGGAAACACCTGCCGGACACGCCGGAACCACATGTTCGACTCGCTGGAACCACATTCTGGACATGGCAAAATCACCTGCCGCCTATGCCAGAACCGCTTGGCGAACACTCCGGAATCACCTGTCAGGCATGCCGGAACCACCTCTCAGACCTGCCAGAACCACATGCCAATGACACCGGAAGCACCTGCCGAGCATGCCGGAAGCACCTGCTCGACTCGCCAGAACCACCTGTCGGACACGCCAAAATCACCTGCCGGCTACGCCACAGCCAGTTGGTGAACACTCCGGAAACACCTGCCGGGCTGGCTGGAACCACCTGCCAGTCACGCCAACATCACCTGCCAGCTACGCCAGAACCACTTGGCGGAGACTCCAGAAACACCTGTTGGGCCAGCCGGAAACACCTCTCAGACGTGCCAGAACCATGTGCCTGAGATGCTGGAACCACACCCCGAACAGACCGAAACCATCTGCCAGACCCAACTGAACCACCTGCCGAGCACGCAGGAACAACCTGCTCGCCTCGCCGGAACCACCTGCCGGGCCCAGCGGAAGCACCTGCCGGGCGCGCCGGAGCCACCTGCTCGGCTCGCCGGAACCACCTGCCGGGCCCTAACCCTAACCCTAACCCTAACCCTATCCCCAAACCCTAACCCTAACCCTAACCCCTAACCCTAAGCCTAACCCTAAACCCTAACCCAACCGTAACCCTAACCCTAACCCTACCCCTAACCCTAACCCCTAACCCCAAACCCTAAACCCTAACCCTAACCGTAACCCTAACCCTATCCCTAACCCTAACCTGACGGACAGGCTGGAACCAGCTGCTCAACTCGCCGGAACCACCTGCCAGACATGCCAGAACCACCTGCCGAGCACGCCGGAGCCACCTGCTGGACTCACCAGAACCACCTGCCTGACAGGCCAAAATCAACAGCTGGCTATGAGAGAACCACCTGGCAGACAATCCGCAATAACCTGCCAGGCATGCAGGAACCACCTCTCAGACGTAAGAGAACCACGTGCCGGACACGCTGGAACCACGTCCTGGACAGACTGGAACCACCTGCCGGACATGCCTGGACCACCTGCCGAGCACGCCGGAACCACCTGCTCGACTCGCAGGACCCATGTGCCAGACACGCCAAAATGAACTGCCGGCTACACCAGAACCACTTACCGGACACTCCGGAATAACCTGCCCGGCATGCCAGAACCACCTCTCAGAAGTGCCAGAAGCACGTGCTGGACATGCCGGAACAACCTATCGGACAGAACGGAACAACCTGCCGGACACACCAAAATCACCTGCGGGCTACGCCAGAACCACTTGGAGGACTCTCCGGGAAAACCTGCCGGGCATGCTGGAACCACCTCTCAGACGTGCCTGAACCACGTGGCGGACACTCCGGAAACGCATGTCGGGCCGGCCGGAACCACCTCTCAGACGTGCCAGAACCTCATGCCGGACACCCCAGAACCACCTGCTGGACAGACCGGAAACACCTGCCGGACACGCCGGAACCACATGTTCGACTCGCTGGAACCACATTCTGGACATGGCAAAATCACCTGCCGCCTATGCCAGAACCGCTTGGCGAACACTCCGGAATCACCTGTCAGGCATGCCGGAACCACCTCTCAGACCTGCCAGAACCACATGCCAATGACACCGGAAGCACCTGCCGAGCATGCCGGAAGCACCTGCTCGACTCGCCAGAACCACCTGTCGGACACGCCAAAATCACCTGCCGGCTACGCCACAGCCAGTTGGTGAACACTCCGGAAACACCTGCCGGGCTGGCTGGAACCACCTGCCAGTCACGCCAACATCACCTGCCAGCTACGCCAGAACCACTTGGCGGAGACTCCAGAAACACCTGTTGGGCCAGCCGGAACCACCTCTCAGACGTGCCAGAACCATGTGCCTGAGATGCTGGAACCACACCCCGAACAGACCGAAACCACCTGCCAGACCCAACTGAACCACCTGCCGAGCACGCAGGAACAACCTGCTCGCCTCGCCGGAACCACCTGCCGGGCCCAGCGGAAGCACCTGCCGAGCGCGCCGGAGCCACCTGCTCGCCTCGCCGGAAACACCAGCCGGGCCCAGCGGAAGCACCTGCCGAGCGCACCGGAGCCACCTGCTCGCCTCGCCGGAACCACCTGCCCGGCGCGCCGGAGCCACCTGCTCGCCTCTCCGGAACCACCTGCCGGGCCCAGCGGAAGCACCTGCCGGGCGCGCCGGAGCCACCTGCTCGGCTCGCCGGAACCACCTGCCGGGCCCTAACCCTAACCCTAACCCTAACCCTATCCCCAAACCCTAACCCTAACCCTAACCCCTAACCCTAAGCCTAACCCTAAACCCTAACCCAACCGTAACCCTAACCCTAACCCTACCCCTAACCCTAACCCGTAACCCCAAACCCTAAACCCTAACCCTAACCGTAACCCTAACCCTATCCCTAACCCTAACCTGACGGACAGGCTGGAACCAGCTGCTCAACTCGCCGGAACCACCTGCCAGACATGCCAGAACCACCTGCCGAGCACGCCGGAGCCACCTGCTGGACTCACCACAACCACCTGCCTGACAGGCCAAAATCAACAGCTGGCTATGAGAGAACCACCTGGCAGACAATCCGCAATAACCTGCCAGGCATGCAGGAACCACCTCTCAGACGTAAGAGAACCACGTGCCGGACACGCTGGAACCACGTCCTGGACAGACTGGAACCACCTGCCGGACATGCCTGGACCACCTGCCGAGCACGCCGCAACCACCTGCTCGACTCGCAGGACCCATGTGCCAGACACGCCAAAATGAACTGCCGGCTACACCAGAACCACTTACCGGACACTCCGGAATAACCTGCCCGGCATGCCAGAACCACCTCTCAGAAGTGCCAGAAGCACGTGCTGGACATGCCGGAACAACCTATCGGACAGAACGGAACAACCTGCCGGACACACCAAAATCACCTGCGGGCTACGCCAGAACCACTTGGAGGACTCTCCGGGAAAACCTGCCGGGCATGCTGGAACCACCTCTCAGACGTGCCTGAACCACGTGGCGGACACTCCGGAAACGCATGTCGGGCCGGCCGGAACCACCTCTCAGACGTGCCAGAACCTCATGCCGGACACCCCAGAACCACCTGCTGGACAGACCGGAAACACCTGCCGGACACGCCGGAACCACATGTTCGACTCGCTGGAACCACATTCTGGACATGGCAAAATCACCTGCCGCCTATGCCAGAACCGCTTGGCGAACACTCCGGAATCACCTGTCAGGCATGCCGGAACCACCTCTCAGACCTGCCAGAACCACATGCCAATGACACCGGAAGCACCTGCCGAGCATGCCGGAAGCACCTGCTCGACTCGCCAGAACCACCTGTCGGACACGCCAAAATCACCTGCCGGCTACGCCACAGCCAGTTGGTGAACACTCCGGAAACACCTGCCGGGCTGGCTGGAACCACCTGCCAGTCACGCCAACATCACCTGCCAGCTACGCCAGAACCACTTGGCGGAGACTCCAGAAACACCTGTTGGGCCAGCCGGAAACACCTCTCAGACGTGCCAGAACCATGTGCCTGAGATGCTGGAACCACACCCCGAACAGACCGAAACCATCTGCCAGACCCAACTGAACCACCTGCCGAGCACGCAGGAACAACCTGCTCGCCTCGCCGGAACCACCTGCCGGGCCCAGCGGAAGCACCTGCCGGGCGCGCCGGAGCCACCTGCTCGGCTCGCCGGAACCACCTGCCGGGCCCTAACCCTAACCCTAACCCTAACCCTATCCCCAAACCCTAACCCTAACCCTAACCCCTAACCCTAAGCCTAACCCTAAACCCTAACCCAACCGTAACCCTAACCCTAACCCTACCCCTAACCCTAACCCCTAACCCCAAACCCTAAACCCTAACCCTAACCGTAACCCTAACCCTATCCCTAACCCTAACCTGACGGACAGGCTGGAACCAGCTGCTCAACTCGCCGGAACCACCTGCCAGACATGCCAGAACCACCTGCCGAGCACGCCGGAGCCACCTGCTGGACTCACCAGAACCACCTGCCTGACAGGCCAAAATCAACAGCTGGCTATGAGAGAACCACCTGGCAGACAATCCGCAATAACCTGCCAGGCATGCAGGAACCACCTCTCAGACGTAAGAGAACCACGTGCCGGACACGCTGGAACCACGTCCTGGACAGACTGGAACCACCTGCCGGACATGCCTGGACCACCTGCCGAGCACGCCGGAACCACCTGCTCGACTCGCAGGACCCATGTGCCAGACACGCCAAAATGAACTGCCGGCTACACCAGAACCACTTACCGGACACTCCGGAATAACCTGCCCGGCATGCCAGAACCACCTCTCAGAAGTGCCAGAAGCACGTGCTGGACATGCCGGAACAACCTATCGGACAGAACGGAACAACCTGCCGGACACACCAAAATCACCTGCGGGCTACGCCAGAACCACTTGGAGGACTCTCCGGGAAAACCTGCCGGGCATGCTGGAACCACCTCTCAGACGTGCCTGAACCACGTGGCGGACACTCCGGAAACGCATGTCGGGCCGGCCGGAACCACCTCTCAGACGTGCCAGAACCTCATGCCGGACACCCCAGAACCACCTGCTGGACAGACCGGAAACACCTGCCGGACACGCCGGAACCACATGTTCGACTCGCTGGAACCACATTCTGGACATGGCAAAATCACCTGCCGCCTATGCCAGAACCGCTTGGCGAACACTCCGGAATCACCTGTCAGGCATGCCGGAACCACCTCTCAGACCTGCCAGAACCACATGCCAATGACACCGGAAGCACCTGCCGAGCATGCCGGAAGCACCTGCTCGACTCGCCAGAACCACCTGTCGGACACGCCAAAATCACCTGCCGGCTACGCCACAGCCAGTTGGTGAACACTCCGGAAACACCTGCCGGGCTGGCTGGAACCACCTGCCAGTCACGCCAACATCACCTGCCAGCTACGCCAGAACCACTTGGCGGAGACTCCAGAAACACCTGTTGGGCCAGCCGGAACCACCTCTCAGACGTGCCAGAACCATGTGCCTGAGATGCTGGAACCACACCCCGAACAGACCGAAACCACCTGCCAGACCCAACTGAACCACCTGCCGAGCACGCAGGAACAACCTGCTCGCCTCGCCGGAACCACCTGCCGGGCCCAGCGGAAGCACCTGCCGAGCGCGCCGGAGCCACCTGCTCGCCTCGCCGGAAACACCAGCCGGGCCCAGCGGAAGCACCTGCCGAGCGCACCGGAGCCACCTGCTCGCCTCGCCGGAACCACCTGCCCGGCGCGCCGGAGCCACCTGCTCGCCTCTCCGGAACCACCTGCCGGGCCCAGCGGAAGCACCTGCCGGGCGCGCCGGAGCCACCTGCTCGGCTCGCCGGAACCACCTGCCGGGCCCTAACCCTAACCCTAACCCTAACCCTATCCCCAAACCCTAACCCTAACCCTAACCCCTAACCCTAAGCCTAACCCTAAACCCTAACCCAACCGTAACCCTAACCCTAACCCTACCCCTAACCCTAACCCGTAACCCCAAACCCTAAACCCTAACCCTAACCGTAACCCTAACCCTATCCCTAACCCTAACCTGACGGACAGGCTGGAACCAGCTGCTCAACTCGCCGGAACCACCTGCCAGACATGCCAGAACCACCTGCCGAGCACGCCGGAGCCACCTGCTGGACTCACCACAACCACCTGCCTGACAGGCCAAAATCAACAGCTGGCTATGAGAGAACCACCTGGCAGACAATCCGCAATAACCTGCCAGGCATGCAGGAACCACCTCTCAGACGTAAGAGAACCACGTGCCGGACACGCTGGAACCACGTCCTGGACAGACTGGAACCACCTGCCGGACATGCCTGGACCACCTGCCGAGCACGCCGCAACCACCTGCTCGACTCGCAGGACCCATGTGCCAGACACGCCAAAATGAACTGCCGGCTACACCAGAACCACTTACCGGACACTCCGGAATAACCTGCCCGGCATGCCAGAACCACCTCTCAGAAGTGCCAGAAGCACGTGCTGGACATGCCGGAACAACCTATCGGACAGAACGGAACAACCTGCCGGACACACCAAAATCACCTGCGGGCTACGCCAGAACCACTTGGAGGACTCTCCGGGAAAACCTGCCGGGCATGCTGGAACCACCTCTCAGACGTGCCTGAACCACGTGGCGGACACTCCGGAAACGCATGTCGGGCCGGCCGGAACCACCTCTCAGACGTGCCAGAACCTCATGCCGGACACCCCAGAACCACCTGCTGGACAGACCGGAAACACCTGCCGGACACGCCGGAACCACATGTTCGACTCGCTGGAACCACATTCTGGACATGGCAAAATCACCTGCCGCCTATGCCAGAACCGCTTGGCGAACACTCCGGAATCACCTGTCAGGCATGCCGGAACCACCTCTCAGACCTGCCAGAACCACATGCCAATGACACCGGAAGCACCTGCCGAGCATGCCGGAAGCACCTGCTCGACTCGCCAGAACCACCTGTCGGACACGCCAAAATCACCTGCCGGCTACGCCACAGCCAGTTGGTGAACACTCCGGAAACACCTGCCGGGCTGGCTGGAACCACCTGCCAGTCACGCCAACATCACCTGCCAGCTACGCCAGAACCACTTGGCGGAGACTCCAGAAACACCTGTTGGGCCAGCCGGAACCACCTCTCAGACGTGCCAGAACCATGTGCCTGAGATGCTGGAACCACACCCCGAACAGACCGAAACCACCTGCCAGACCCAACTGAACCACCTGCCGAGCACGCAGGAACAACCTGCTCGCCTCGCCGGAACCACCTGCCGGGCCCAGCGGAAGCACCTGCCGAGCGCGCCGGAGCCACCTGCTCGCCTCGCCGGAAACACCAGCCGGGCCCAGCGGAAGCACCTGCCGAGCGCACCGGAGCCACCTGCTCGCCTCGCCGGAACCACCTGCCCGGCGCGCCGGAGCCACCTGCTCGCCTCTCCGGAACCACCTGCCGGGCCCAGCGGAAGCACCTGCCGGGCGCGCCGGAGCCACCTGCTCGGCTCGCCAGAACCACCTGCCGGGCCCTAACCCTAACCCTAACCCTAACCCTATCCCCAAACCCTAACCCTAACCCTAACCCCTAACCCTAAGCCTAACCCTAAACCCTAACCCAACCGTAACCCTAACCCTAACCCTACCCCTAACCCTAACCCGTAACCCCAAACCCTAAACCCTAACCCTAACCGTAACCCTAACCCTATCCCTAACCCTAACCTGACGGACAGGCTGGAACCAGCTGCTCAACTCGCCGGAACCACCTGCCAGACATGCCAGAACCACCTGCCGAGCACGCCGGAGCCACCTGCTGGACTCACCACAACCACCTGCCTGACAGGCCAAAATCAACAGCTGGCTATGAGAGAACCACCTGGCAGACAATCCGCAATAACCTGCCAGGCATGCAGGAACCACCTCTCAGACGTAAGAGAACCACGTGCCGGACACGCTGGAACCACGTCCTGGACAGACTGGAACCACCTGCCGGACATGCCTGGACCACCTGCCGAGCACGCCGCAACCACCTGCTCGACTCGCAGGACCCATGTGCCAGACACGCCAAAATGAACTGCCGGCTACACCAGAACCACTTACCGGACACTCCGGAATAACCTGCCCGGCATGCCAGAACCACCTCTCAGAAGTGCCAGAAGCACGTGCTGGACATGCCGGAACAACCTATCGGACAGAACGGAACAACCTGCCGGACACACCAAAATCACCTGCGGGCTACGCCAGAACCACTTGGAGGACTCTCCGGGAAAACCTGCCGGGCATGCTGGAACCACCTCTCAGACGTGCCTGAACCACGTGGCGGACACTCCGGAAACGCATGTCGGGCCGGCCGGAACCACCTCTCAGACGTGCCAGAACCTCATGCCGGACACCCCAGAACCACCTGCTGGACAGACCGGAAACACCTGCCGGACACGCCGGAACCACATGTTCGACTCGCTGGAACCACATTCTGGACATGGCAAAATCACCTGCCGCCTATGCCAGAACCGCTTGGCGAACACTCCGGAATCACCTGTCAGGCATGCCGGAACCACCTCTCAGACCTGCCAGAACCACATGCCAATGACACCGGAAGCACCTGCCGAGCATGCCGGAAGCACCTGCTCGACTCGCCAGAACCACCTGTCGGACACGCCAAAATCACCTGCCGGCTACGCCACAGCCAGTTGGTGAACACTCCGGAAACACCTGCCGGGCTGGCTGGAACCACCTGCCAGTCACGCCAACATCACCTGCCAGCTACGCCAGAACCACTTGGCGGAGACTCCAGAAACACCTGTTGGGCCAGCCGGAAACACCTCTCAGACGTGCCAGAACCATGTGCCTGAGATGCTGGAACCACACCCCGAACAGACCGAAACCATCTGCCAGACCCAACTGAACCACCTGCCGAGCACGCAGGAACAACCTGCTCGCCTCGCCGGAACCACCTGCCGGGCCCAGCGGAAGCACCTGCCGGGCGCGCCGGAGCCACCTGCTCGGCTCGCCGGAACCACCTGCCGGGCCCTAACCCTAACCCTAACCCTAACCCTATCCCCAAACCCTAACCCTAACCCTAACCCCTAACCCTAAGCCTAACCCTAAACCCTAACCCAACCGTAACCCTAACCCTAACCCTACCCCTAACCCTAACCCCTAACCCCAAACCCTAAACCCTAACCCTAACCGTAACCCTAACCCTATCCCTAACCCTAACCTGACGGACAGGCTGGAACCAGCTGCTCAACTCGCCAGAACCACCTGCCAGACATGCCAGAACCACCTGCCGAGCACGCCGGAGCCACCTGCTGGACTCACCAGAACCACCTGCCTGACAGGCCAAAATCAACAGCTGGCTATGAGAGAACCACCTGGCAGACAATCCGCAATAACCTGCCAGGCATGCAGGAACCACCTCTCAGACGTAAGAGAACCACGTGCCGGACACGCTGGAACCACGTCCTGGACAGACTGGAACCACCTGCCGGACATGCCTGGACCACCTGCCGAGCACGCCGGAACCACCTGCTCGACTCGCAGGACCCATGTGCCAGACACGCCAAAATGAACTGCCGGCTACACCAGAACCACTTACCGGACACTCCGGAATAACCTGCCCGGCATGCCAGAACCACCTCTCAGAAGTGCCAGAAGCACGTGCTGGACATGCCGGAACAACCTATCGGACAGAACGGAACAACCTGCCGGACACACCAAAATCACCTGCGGGCTACGCCAGAACCACTTGGAGGACTCTCCGGGAAAACCTGCCGGGCATGCTGGAACCACCTCTCAGACGTGCCTGAACCACGTGGCGGACACTCCGGAAACGCATGTCGGGCCGGCCGGAACCACCTCTCAGACGTGCCAGAACCTCATGCCGGACACCCCAGAACCACCTGCTGGACAGACCGGAAACACCTGCCGGACACGCCGGAACCACATGTTCGACTCGCTGGAACCACATTCTGGACATGGCAAAATCACCTGCCGCCTATGCCAGAACTGCTTGGCGAACACTCCGGAATCACCTGTCAGGCATGCCGGAACCACCTCTCAGACCTTGCAGAACCACATGCCAATGACACCGGAAGCACCTGCCGAGCATGCCGGAAGCACCTGCTCGACTCGCCAGAACCACCTGTCGGACACGCCAAAATCACCTGCCGGCTACGCCACAGCCAGTTGGTGAACACTCCGGAAACACCTGCCGGGCTGGCTGGAACCACCTGCCAGTCACGCCAACATCACCTGCCAGCTACGCCAGAACCACTTGGCGGAGACTCCAGAAACACCTGTTGGGCCAGCCGGAACCACCTCTCAGACGTGCCAGAACCATGTGCCTGAGATGCTGGAACCACACCCCGAACAGACCGAAACCACCTGCCAGACCCAACTGAACCACCTGCCGAGCACGCAGGAACAACCTGCTCGCCTCGCCGGAACCACCTGCCGGGCGCAGCGGAAGCACCTGCCGAGCGCGCCGGAGCCACCTGCTCCCCTCGCCGGAAACACCAGCCGGGCCCAGCGGAAGCACCTGCCGTGCGCACCGGAGCCACCTGCTCGCCTCGCCGGAACCACCTGCCCGGCGCGCCGGAGCCACCTGCTCGCCTCTCCGGAACCACCTGCCGGGCCCAGCGGAAGCACCTGCCGGGCGCGCCGGAGCCACCTGCTCGGTTCGCCAGAACCACCTGCCGGGCCCTAACCCTAACCCTAACCCTAACCCTATCCCCAAACCCTAACCCTAACCCTAACCCCTAACCCTAAGCCTAACCCTAAACCCTAACCCAACCGTAACCCTAACCCTAACCCTACCCCTAACCCTAACCTCTAACCCCAAACCCTAAACCCTAACCCTAACCGTAACCCTAACCCTATCCCTAACCCTAACCTGACGGACAGGCTGGAACCAGCTGCTCAACTCGCCGGAACCACCTGCCAGACATGCCAGAACCACCTGCCGAGCACGCCGGAGCCACCTGCTGGACTCACCACAACCACCTGCCTGACAGGCCAAAATCAACAGCTGGCTATGAGAGAACCACCTGGCAGACAATCCGCAATAACCTGCCAGGCATGCAGGAACCACCTCTCAGACGTAAGAGAACCACGTGCCGGACACGCTGGAACCACGTCCTGGACAGACTGGAACCACCTGCCGGACATGCCTGGACCACCTGCCGAGCACGCCGGAACCACCTGCTCAACTCGCAGGACCCATGTGCCAGACACGCCAAAATGAACTGCCGGCTACACCAGAACCACTTACCGGACACTCCGGAATAACCTGCCCGGCATGCCAGAACCACCTCTCAGAAGTGCCAGAAGCACGTGCTGGACATGCCGGAACAACCTATCGGACAGAACGGAACAACCTGCCGGACACACCAAAATCACCTGCGGGCTACGCCAGAACCACTTGGAGGACTCTCCGGGAAAACCTGCCGGGCATGCTGGAACCACCTCTCAGACGTGCCTGAACCACGTGGCGGACACTCCGGAAACGCATGTCGGGCCGGCCGGAACCACCTCTCAGACGTGCCAGAACCTCATGCCGGACACCCCAGAACCACCTGCTGGACAGACCGGAAACACCTGCCGGACACGCCGGAACCACATGTTCGACTCGCTGGAACCACATTCTGGACATGGCAAAATCACCTGCCGCCTATGCCAGAACCGCTTGGCGAACACTCCGGAATCACCTGTCAGGCATGCCGGAACCACCTCTCAGACCTGCCAGAACCACATGCCAATGACACCGGAAGCACCTGCTCGACTCGCCAGAACCACCTGTCGGACACGCCAAAATCACCTGCCGGCTACGCCACAGCCAGTTGGTGAACACTCCGGAAACACCTGCCGGGCTGGCTGGAACCACCTGCCAGTCACGCCAACATCACCTGCCAGCTACGCCAGAACCACTTGGCGGAGACTCCAGAAACACCTGTTGGGCCAGCCGGAACCACCTCTCAGACGTGCCAGAACCATGTGCCTGAGATGCTGGAACCACACCCCGAACAGACCGAAACCACCTGCCAGACCCAACTGAACCACCTGCCGAGCACGCAGGAACAACCTGCTCGCCTCGCCGGAACCACCTGCCGGGCCCAGCGGAAGCACCTGCCGAGCGCGCCGGAGCCACCTGCTCGCCTCGCCGGAAACACCAGCCGGGCCCAGCGGAAGCACCTGCCGAGCGCACCGGAGCCACCTGCTCGCCTCGCCGGAACCACCTGCCCGGCGCGCCGGAGCCACCTGCTCGCCTCTCCGGAACCACCTGCCGGGCCCAGCGGAAGCACCTGCCGGGCGCGCCGGAGCCACCTGCTCGGCTCGCCAGAACCACCTGCCGGGCCCTAACCCTAACCCTAACCCTAACCCTATCCCCAAACCCTAACCCTAACCCTAACCCCTAACCCTAAGCCTAACCCTAAACCCTAACCCAACCGTAACCCTAACCCTAACCCTACCCCTAACCCTAACCCGTAACCCCAAACCCTAAACCCTAACCCTAACCGTAACCCTAACCCTATCCCTAACCCTAACCTGACGGACAGGCTGGAACCAGCTGCTCAACTCGCCGGAACCACCTGCCAGACATGCCAGAACCACCTGCCGAGCACGCCGGAGCCACCTGCTGGACTCACCACAACCACCTGCCTGACAGGCCAAAATCAACAGCTGGCTATGAGAGAACCACCTGGCAGACAATCCGCAATAACCTGCCAGGCATGCAGGAACCACCTCTCAGACGTAAGAGAACCACGTGCCGGACACGCTGGAACCACGTCCTGGACAGACTGGAACCACCTGCCGGACATGCCTGGACCACCTGCCGAGCACGCCGCAACCACCTGCTCGACTCGCAGGACCCATGTGCCA
Organism: Equus asinus; assembly: GCF_041296235.1. Taxonomy (NCBI): domain Eukaryota; kingdom Metazoa; phylum Chordata; class Mammalia; order Perissodactyla; family Equidae; genus Equus; species Equus asinus. The sequence goes on along the minus strand of NC_091807.1, from coordinate 44,262,821 downwards.
GACACGCCAAAATGAACTGCCGGCTACACCAGAACCACTTACCGGACACTCCGGAATAACCTGCCCGGCATGCCAGAACCACCTCTCAGAAGTGCCAGAAGCACGTGCTGGACATGCCGGAACAACCTATCGGACAGAACGGAACAACCTGCCGGACACACCAAAATCACCTGCGGGCTACGCCAGAACCACTTGGAGGACTCTCCGGGAAAACCTGCCGGGCATGCTGGAACCACCTCTCAGACGTGCCTGAACCACGTGGCGGACACTCCGGAAACGCATGTCGGGCCGGCCGGAACCACCTCTCAGACGTGCCAGAACCTCATGCCGGACACCCCAGAACCACCTGCTGGACAGACCGGAAACACCTGCCGGACACGCCGGAACCACATGTTCGACTCGCTGGAACCACATTCTGGACATGGCAAAATCACCTGCCGCCTATGCCAGAACCGCTTGGCGAACACTCCGGAATCACCTGTCAGGCATGCCGGAACCACCTCTCAGACCTGCCAGAACCACATGCCAATGACACCGGAAGCACCTGCCGAGCATGCCGGAAGCACCTGCTCGACTCGCCAGAACCACCTGTCGGACACGCCAAAATCACCTGCCGGCTACGCCACAGCCAGTTGGTGAACACTCCGGAAACACCTGCCGGGCTGGCTGGAACCACCTGCCAGTCACGCCAACATCACCTGCCAGCTACGCCAGAACCACTTGGCGGAGACTCCAGAAACACCTGTTGGGCCAGCCGGAAACACCTCTCAGACGTGCCAGAACCATGTGCCTGAGATGCTGGAACCACACCCCGAACAGACCGAAACCATCTGCCAGACCCAACTGAACCACCTGCCGAGCACGCAGGAACAACCTGCTCGCCTCGCCGGAACCACCTGCCGGGCGCAGCGGAAGCACCTGCCGGGCGCGCCGGAGCCACCTGCTCGGCTCGCCGGAACCACCTGCCGGGCCCTAACCCTAACCCTAACCCTAACCCTATCCCCAAACCCTAACCCTAACCCTAACCCCTAACCCTAAGCCTAACCCTAAACCCTAACCCAACCGTAACCCTAACCCTAACCCTACCCCTAACCCTAACCCCTAACCCCAAACCCTAAACCCTAACCCTAACCGTAACCCTAACCCTATCCCTAACCCTAACCTGACGGACAGGCTGGAACCAGCTGCTCAACTCGCCAGAACCACCTGCCAGACATGCCAGAACCACCTGCCGAGCACGCCGGAGCCACCTGCTGGACTCACCAGAACCACCTGCCTGACAGGCCAAAATCAACAGCTGGCTATGAGAGAACCACCTGGCAGACAATCCGCAATAACCTGCCAGGCATGCAGGAACCACCTCTCAGACGTAAGAGAACCACGTGCCGGACACGCTGGAACCACGTCCTGGACAGACTGGAACCACCTGCCGGACATGCCTGGACCACCTGCCGAGCACGCCGGAACCACCTGCTCGACTCGCAGGACCCATGTGCCAGACACGCCAAAATGAACTGCCGGCTACACCAGAACCACTTACCGGACACTCCGGAATAACCTGCCCGGCATGCCAGAACCACCTCTCAGAAGTGCCAGAAGCACGTGCTGGACATGCCGGAACAACCTATCGGACAGAACGGAACAACCTGCCGGACACACCAAAATCACCTGCGGGCTACGCCAGAACCACTTGGAGGACTCTCCGGGAAAACCTGCCGGGCATGCTGGAACCACCTCTCAGACGTGCCTGAACCACGTGGCGGACACTCCGGAAACGCATGTCGGGCCGGCCGGAACCACCTCTCAGACGTGCCAGAACCTCATGCCGGACACCCCAGAACCACCTGCTGGACAGACCGGAAACACCTGCCGGACACGCCGGAACCACATGTTCGACTCGCTGGAACCACATTCTGGACATGGCAAAATCACCTGCCGCCTATGCCAGAACTGCTTGGCGAACACTCCGGAATCACCTGTCAGGCATGCCGGAACCACCTCTCAGACCTGCCAGAACCACATGCCAATGACACCGGAAGCACCTGCCGAGCATGCCGGAAGCACCTGCTCGACTCGCCAGAACCACCTGTCGGACACGCCAAAATCACCTGCCGGCTACGCCACAGCCAGTTGGTGAACACTCCGGAAACACCTGCCGGGCTGGCTGGAACCACCTGCCAGTCACGCCAACATCACCTGCCAGCTACGCCAGAACCACTTGGCGGAGACTCCAGAAACACCTGTTGGGCCAGCCGGAACCACCTCTCAGACGTGCCAGAACCATGTGCCTGAGATGCTGGAACCACACCCCGAACAGACCGAAACCACCTGCCAGACCCAACTGAACCACCTGCCGAGCACGCAGGAACAACCTGCTCGCCTCGCCGGAACCACCTGCCGGGCGCAGCGGAAGCACCTGCCGAGCGCGCCGGAGCCACCTGCTCGCCTCGCCGGAAACACCAGCCGGGCCCAGCGGAAGCACCTGCCGTGCGCACCGGAGCCACCTGCTCGCCTCGCCGGAACCACCTGCCCGGCGCGCCGGAGCCACCTGCTCGCCTCTCCGGAACCACCTGCCGGGCCCAGCGGAAGCACCTGCCGGGCGCGCCGGAGCCACCTGCTCGGTTCGCCAGAACCACCTGCCGGGCCCTAACCCTAACCCTAACCCTAACCCTATCCCCAAACCCTAACCCTAACCCTAACCCCTAACCCTAAGCCTAACCCTAAACCCTAACCCAACCGTAACCCTAACCCTAACCCTACCCCTAACCCTAACCCCTAACCCCAAACCCTAAACCCTAACCCTAACCGTAACCCTAACCCTATCCCTAACCCTAACCTGACGGACAGGCTGGAACCAGCTGCTCAACTCGCCGGAACCACCTGCCAGACATGCCAGAACCACCTGCCGAGCACGCTGGAGCCACCTGCTGGACTCACCACAACCACCTGCCTGACAGGCCAAAATCAACAGCTGGCTATGAGAGAACCACCTGGCAGACAATCCGCAATAACCTGCCAGGCATGCAGGAACCACCTCTCAGACGTAAGAGAACCACGTGCCGGACACGCTGGAACCACGTCCTGGACAGACTGGAACCACCTGCCGGACATGCCTGGACCACCTGCCGAGCACGCCGGAACCACCTGCTCGACTCGCAGGACCCATGTGCCAGACACGCCAAAATGAACTGCCGGCTACACCAGAACCACTTACCGGACACTCCGGAATAACCTGCCCGGCATGCCAGAACCACCTCTCAGAAGTGCCAGAAGCACGTGCTGGACATGCCGGAACAACCTATCGGACAGAACGGAACAACCTGCCGGACACACCAAAATCACCTGCGGGCTACGCCAGAACCACTTGGAGGACTCTCCGGGAAAACCTGCCGGGCATGCTGGAACCACCTCTCAGACGTGCCTGAACCACGTGGCGGACACTCCGGAAACGCATGTCGGGCCGGCCGGAACCACCTCTCAGACGTGCCAGAACCTCATGCCGGACACCCCAGAACCACCTGCTGGACAGACCGGAAACACCTGCCGGACACGCCGGAACCACATGTTCGACTCGCTGGAACCACATTCTGGACATGGCAAAATCACCTGCCGCCTATGCCAGAACCGCTTGGCGAACACTCCGGAATCACCTGTCAGGCATGCCGGAACCACCTCTCAGACCTGCCAGAACCACATGCCAATGACACCGGAAGCACCTGCCGAGCATGCCGGAAGCACCTGCTCGACTCGCCAGAACCACCTGTCGGACACGCCAAAATCACCTGCCGGCTACGCCACAGCCAGTTGGTGAACACTCCGGAAACACCTGCCGGGCTGGCTGGAACCACCTGCCAGTCACGCCAACATCACCTGCCAGCTACGCCAGAACCACTTGGCGGAGACTCCAGAAACACCTGTTGGGCCAGCCGGAAACACCTCTCAGACGTGCCAGAACCATGTGCCTGAGATGCTGGAACCACACCCCGAACAGACCGAAACCATCTGCCAGACCCAACTGAACCACCTGCCGAGCACGCAGGAACAACCTGCTCGCCTCGCCGGAACCACCTGCCGGGCGCAGCGGAAGCACCTGCCGAGCGTGCCGGAGCCACCTGCTCGCCTCGCCGGAAACACCAGCCGGGCCCAGCGGAAGCACCTGCCGTGCGCACCGGAGCCACCTGCTCGCCTCGCCGGAACCACCTGCCCGGCGCGCCGGAGCCACCTGCTCGCCTCTCTGGAACCACCTGCCGGGCCCAGCGGAAGCACCTGCCGGGCGCGCCGGAGCCACCTGCTCGGTTCGCCAGAACCACCTGCCGGGCCCTAACCCTAACCCTAACCCTAACCCTATCCCCCAACCCTAACCCTAACCCTAACCCCTAACCCTAAGCCTAACCCTAAACCCTAACCCAACCGTAACCCTAACCCTAACCCTACCCCTAACCCTAACCCCTAACCCCAAACCCTAAACCCTAACCCTAACCGTAACCCTAACCCTATCCCTAACCCTAACCTGACGGACAGGCTGGAACCAGCTGCTCAACTCGCCGGAACCACCTGCCAGACATGCCAGAACCACCTGCCGAGCACGCTGGAGCCACCTGCTGGACTCACCACAACCACCTGCCTGACAGGCCAAAATCAACAGCTGGCTATGAGAGAACCACCTGGCAGACAATCCGCAATAACCTGCCAGGCATGCAGGAACCACCTCTCAGACGTAAGAGAACCACGTGCCGGACACGCTGGAACCACGTCCTGGACAGACTGGAACCACCTGCCGGACATGCCTGGACCACCTGCCGAGCACGCCGGAACCACCTGCTCGACTCGCAGGACCCATGTGCCAGACACGCCAAAATGAACTGCCGGCTACACCAGAACCACTTACCGGACACTCCGGAATAACCTGCCCGGCATGCCAGAACCACCTCTCAGAAGTGCCAGAAGCACGTGCTGGACATGCCGGAACAACCTATCGGACAGAACGGAACAACCTGCCGGACACACCAAAATCACCTGCGGGCTACGCCAGAACCACTTGGAGGACTCTCCGGGAAAACCTGCCGGGCATGCTGGAACCACCTCTCAGACGTGCCTGAACCACGTGGCGGACACTCCGGAAACGCATGTCGGGCCGGCCGGAACCACCTCTCAGACGTGCCAGAACCTCATGCCGGACACCCCAGAACCACCTGCTGGACAGACCGGAAACACCTGCCGGACACGCCGGAACCACATGTTCGACTCGCTGGAACCACATTCTGGACATGGCAAAATCACCTGCCGCCTATGCCAGAACCGCTTGGCGAACACTCCGGAATCACCTGTCAGGCATGCCGGAACCACCTCTCAGACCTGCCAGAACCACATGCCAATGACACCGGAAGCACCTGCCGAGCATGCCGGAAGCACCTGCTCGACTCGCCAGAACCACCTGTCGGACACGCCAAAATCACCTGCCGGCTACGCCACAGCCAGTTGGTGAACACTCCGGAAACACCTGCCGGGCTGGCTGGAACCACCTGCCAGTCACGCCAACATCACCTGCCAGCTACGCCAGAACCACTTGGCGGAGACTCCAGAAACACCTGTTGGGCCAGCCGGAACCACCTCTCAGACGTGCCAGAACCATGTGCCTGAGATGCTGGAACCACACCCCGAACAGACCGAAACCACCTGCCAGACCCAACTGAACCACCTGCCGAGCACGCAGGAACAACCTGCTCGCCTCGCCGGAACCACCTGCCGGGCGCAGCGGAAGCACCTGCCGAGCGCGCCGGAGCCACCTGCTCGCCTCGCCGGAAACACCAGCCGGGCCCAGCGGAAGCACCTGCCGAGCGCACCGGAGCCACCTGCTCGCCTCGCCGGAACCACCTGCCCGGCGCGCCGGAGCCACCTGCTCGCCTCTCCGGAACCACCTGCCGGGCCCAGCGGAAGCACCTGCCGGGCACGCCGGAGCCACCTGCTCGGCTCGCCAGAACCACCTGCCGGGCCCTAACCCTAACCCTAACCCTAACCCTATCCCCAAACCCTAACCCTAACCCTAACCCCTAACCCTAAGCCTAACCCTAAACCCTAACCCAACCGTAACCCTAACCCTAACCCTACCCCTAACCCTAACCCCTAACCCCAAACCCTAAACCCTAACCCTAACCGTAACCCTAACCCTATCCCTAACCCTAACCTGACGGACAGGCTGGAACCAGCTGCTCAACTCGCCGGAACCACCTGCCAGACATGCCAGAACCACCTGCCGAGCACGCCGGAGCCACCTGCTGGACTCACCAGAACCACCTGCCTGACAGGCCAAAATCAACAGCTGGCTATGAGAGAACCACCTGGCAGACAATCCGCAATAACCTGCCAGGCATGCAGGAACCACCTCTCAGACGTAAGAGAACCACGTGCCGGACACGCTGGAACCACGTCCTGGACAGACTGGAACCACCTGCCGGACATGCCTGGACCACCTGCCGAGCACGCCGGAACCACCTGCTCGACTCGCAGGACCCATGTGCCAGACACGCCAAAATGAACTGCCGGCTACACCAGAACCACTTACCGGACACTCCGGAATAACCTGCCCGGCATGCCAGAACCACCTCTCAGAAGTGCCAGAAGCACGTGCTGGACATGCCGGAACAACCTATCGGACAGAACGGAACAACCTGCCGGACACACCAAAATCACCTGCGGGCTACGCCAGAACCACTTGGAGGACTCTCCGGGAAAACCTGCCGGGCATGCTGGAACCACCTCTCAGACGTGCCTGAACCACGTGGCGGACACTCCGGAAACGCATGTCGGGCCGGCCGGAACCACCTCTCAGACGTGCCAGAACCTCATGCCGGACACCCCAGAACCACCTGCTGGACAGACCGGAAACACCTGCCGGACACGCCGGAACCACATGTTCGACTCGCTGGAACCACATTCTGGACATGGCAAAATCACCTGCCGCCTATGCCAGAACTGCTTGGCGAACACACCGGAATCACCTGTCAGGCATGCCGGAACCACCTCTCAGACCTGCCAGAACCACATGCCAATGACACCGGAAGCACCTGCCGAGCATGCCGGAAGCACCTGCTCGACTCGCCAGAACCACCTGTCGGACACGCCAAAATCACCTGCCGGCTACGCCACAGCCAGTTGGTGAACACTCCGGAAACACCTGCCGGGCTGGCTGGAACCACCTGCCAGTCACGCCAACATCACCTGCCAGCTACGCCAGAACCACTTGGCGGAGACTCCAGAAACACCTGTTGGGCCAGCCGGAACCACCTCTCAGACGTGCCAGAACCATGTGCCTGAGATGCTGGAACCACACCCCGAACAGACCGAAACCACCTGCCAGACCCAACTGAACCACCTGCCGAGCACGCAGGAACAACCTGCTCGCCTCGCCGGAACCACCTGCCGGGCGCAGCGGAAGCACCTGCCGAGCGCGCCGGAGCCACCTGCTCGCCTCGCCGGAAACACCAGCCGGGCCCAGCGGAAGCACCTGCCGTGCGCACCGGAGCCACCTGCTCGCCTCGCCGGAACCACCTGCCCGGCGCGCCGGAGCCACCTGCTCGCCTCTCCGGAACCACCTGCCGGGCCCAGCGGAAGCACCTGCCGGGCGCGCCGGAGCCACCTGCTCGGTTCGCCAGAACCACCTGCCGGGCCCTAACCCTAACCCTAACCCTAACCCTATCCCCAAACCCTAACCCTAACCCTAACCCCTAACCCTAAGCCTAACCCTAAACCCTAACCCAACCGTAACCCTAACCCTAACCCTACCCCTAACCCTAACCCCTAACCCCAAACCCTAAACCCTAACCCTAACCGTAACCCTAACCCTATCCCTAACCCTAACCTGACGGACAGGCTGGAACCAGCTGCTCAACTCGCCGGAACCACCTGCCAGACATGCCAGAACCACCTGCCGAGCACGCTGGAGCCACCTGCTGGACTCACCACAACCACCTGCCTGACAGGCCAAAATCAACAGCTGGCTATGAGAGAACCACCTGGCAGACAATCCGCAATAACCTGCCAGGCATGCAGGAACCACCTCTCAGACGTAAGAGAACCACGTGCCGGACACGCTGGAACCACGTCCTGGACAGACTGGAACCACCTGCCGGACATGCCTGGACCACCTGCCGAGCACGCCGCAACCACCTGCTCGACTCGCAGGACCCATGTGCCAGACACGCCAAAATGAACTGCCGGCTACACCAGAACCACTTACCGGACACTCCGGAATAACCTGCCCGGCATGCCAGAACCACCTCTCAGAAGTGCCAGAAGCACGTGCTGGACATGCCGGAACAACCTATCGGACAGAACGGAACAACCTGCCGGACACACCAAAATCACCTGCGGGCTACGCCAGAACCACTTGGAGGACTCTCCGGGAAAACCTGCCGGGCATGCTGGAACCACCTCTCAGACGTGCCTGAACCACGTGGCGGACACTCCGGAAACGCATGTCGGGCCGGCCGGAACCACCTCTCAGACGTGCCAGAACCTCATGCCGGACACCCCAGAACCACCTGCTGGACAGACCGGAAACACCTGCCGGACACGCCGGAACCACATGTTCGACTCGCTGGAACCACATTCTGGACATGGCAAAATCACCTGCCGCCTATGCCAGAACCGCTTGGCGAACACTCCGGAATCACCTGTCAGGCATGCCGGAACCACCTCTCAGACCTGCCAGAACCACATGCCAATGACACCGGAAGCACCTGCCGAGCATGCCGGAAGCACCTGCTCGACTCGCCAGAACCACCTGTCGGACACGCCAAAATCACCTGCCGGCTACGCCACAGCCAGTTGGTGAACACTCCGGAAACACCTGCCGGGCTGGCTGGAACCACCTGCCAGTCACGCCAACATCACCTGCCAGCTACGCCAGAACCACTTGGCGGAGACTCCAGAAACACCTGTTGGGCCAGCCGGAAACACCTCTCAGACGTGCCAGAACCATGTGCCTGAGATGCTGGAACCACACCCCGAACAGACCGAAACCATCTGCCAGACCCAACTGAACCACCTGCCGAGCACGCAGGAACAACCTGCTCGCCTCGCCGGAACCACCTGCCGGGCCCAGCGGAAGCACCTGCCGGGCGCGCCGGAGCCACCTGCTCGGCTCGCCGGAACCACCTGCCGGGCCCTAACCCTAACCCTAACCCTAACCCTATCCCCAAACCCTAACCCTAACCCTAACCCCTAACCCTAAGCCTAACCCTAAACCCTAACCCAACCGTAACCCTAACCCTAACCCTACCCCTAACCCTAACCCCTAACCCCAAACCCTAAACCCTAACCCTAACCGTAACCCTAACCCTATCCCTAACCCTAACCTGACGGACAGGCTGGAACCAGCTGCTCAACTCGCCGGAACCACCTGCCAGACATGCCAGAACCACCTGCCGAGCACGCCGGAGCCACCTGCTGGACTCACCAGAACCACCTGCCTGACAGGCCAAAATCAACAGCTGGCTATGAGAGAACCACCTGGCAGACAATCCGCAATAACCTGCCAGGCATGCAGGAACCACCTCTCAGACGTAAGAGAACCACGTGCCGGACACGCTGGAACCACGTCCTGGACAGACTGGAACCACCTGCCGGACATGCCTGGACCACCTGCCGAGCACGCCGGAACCACCTGCTCGACTCGCAGGACCCATGTGCCAGACACGCCAAAATGAACTGCCGGCTACACCAGAACCACTTACCGGACACTCCGGAATAACCTGCCCGGCATGCCAGAACCACCTCTCAGAAGTGCCAGAAGCACGTGCTGGACATGCCGGAACAACCTATCGGACAGAACGGAACAACCTGCCGGACACACCAAAATCACCTGCGGGCTACGCCAGAACCACTTGGAGGACTCTCCGGGAAAACCTGCCGGGCATGCTGGAACCACCTCTCAGACGTGCCTGAACCACGTGGCGGACACTCCGGAAACGCATGTCGGGCCGGCCGGAACCACCTCTCAGACGTGCCAGAACCTCATGCCGGACACCCCAGAACCACCTGCTGGACAGACCGGAAACACCTGCCGGACACGCCGGAACCACATGTTCGACTCGCTGGAACCACATTCTGGACATGGCAAAATCACCTGCCGCCTATGCCAGAACTGCTTGGCGAACACTCCGGAATCACCTGTCAGGCATGCCGGAACCACCTCTCAGACCTGCCAGAACCACATGCCAATGACACCGGAAGCACCTGCCGAGCATGCCGGAAGCACCTGCTCGACTCGCCAGAACCACCTGTCGGACACGCCAAAATCACCTGCCGGCTACGCCACAGCCAGTTGGTGAACACTCCGGAAACACCTGCCGGGCTGGCTGGAACCACCTGCCAGTCACGCCAACATCACCTGCCAGCTACGCCAGAACCACTTGGCGGAGACTCCAGAAACACCTGTTGGGCCAGCCGGAACCACCTCTCAGACGTGCCAGAACCATGTGCCTGAGATGCTGGAACCACACCCCGAACAGACCGAAACCACCTGCCAGACCCAACTGAACCACCTGCCGAGCACGCAGGAACAACCTGCTCGCCTCGCCGGAACCACCTGCCGGGCGCAGCGGAAGCACCTGCCGAGCGTGCCGGAGCCACCTGCTCGCCTCGCCGGAAACACCAGCCGGGCCCAGCGGAAGCACCTGCCGTGCGCACCGGAGCCACCTGCTCGCCTCGCCGGAACCACCTGCCCGGCGCGCCGGAGCCACCTGCTCGCCTCTCCGGAACCACCTGCCGGGCCCAGCGGAAGCACCTGCCGGGCGCGCCGGAGCCACCTGCTCGGTTCGCCAGAACCACCTGCCGGGCCCTAACCCTAACCCTAACCCTAACCCTATCCCCAAACCCTAACCCTAACCCTAACCCCTAACCCTAAGCCTAACCCTAAACCCTAACCCAACCGTAACCCTAACCCTAACCCTACCCCTAACCCTAACCCCTAACCCCAAACCCTAAACCCTAACCCTAACCGTAACCCTAACCCTATCCCTAACCCTAACCTGACGGACAGGCTGGAACCAGCTGCTCAACTCGCCGGAACCACCTGCCAGACATGCCAGAACCACCTGCCGAGCACGCTGGAGCCACCTGCTGGACTCACCACAACCACCTGCCTGACAGGCCAAAATCAACAGCTGGCTATGAGAGAACCACCTGGCAGACAATCCGCAATAACCTGCCAGGCATGCAGGAACCACCTCTCAGACGTAAGAGAACCACGTGCCGGACACGCTGGAACCACGTCCTGGACAGACTGGAACCACCTGCCGGACATGCCTGGACCACCTGCCGAGCACGCCGGAACCACCTGCTCGACTCGCAGGACCCATGTGCCAGACACGCCAAAATGAACTGCCGGCTACACCAGAACCACTTACCGGACACTCCGGAATAACCTGCCCGGCATGCCAGAACCACCTCTCAGAAGTGCCAGAAGCACGTGCTGGACATGCCGGAACAACCTATCGGACAGAACGGAACAACCTGCCGGACACACCAAAATCACCTGCGGGCTACGCCAGAACCACTTGGAGGACTCTCCGGGAAAACCTGCCGGGCATGCTGGAACCACCTCTCAGACGTGCCTGAACCACGTGGCGGACACTCCGGAAACGCATGTCGGGCCGGCCGGAACCACCTCTCAGACGTGCCAGAACCTCATGCCGGACACCCCAGAACCACCTGCTGGACAGACCGGAAACACCTGCCGGACACGCCGGAACCACATGTTCGACTCGCTGGAACCACATTCTGGACATGGCAAAATCACCTGCCGCCTATGCCAGAACCGCTTGGCGAACACTCCGGAATCACCTGTCAGGCATGCCGGAACCACCTCTCAGACCTGCCAGAACCACATGCCAATGACACCGGAAGCACCTGCCGAGCATGCCGGAAGCACCTGCTCGACTCGCCAGAACCACCTGTCGGACACGCCAAAATCACCTGCCGGCTACGCCACAGCCAGTTGGTGAACACTCCGGAAACACCTGCCGGGCTGGCTGGAACCACCTGCCAGTCACGCCAACATCACCTGCCAGCTACGCCAGAACCACTTGGCGGAGACTCCAGAAACACCTGTTGGGCCAGCCGGAAACACCTCTCAGACGTGCCAGAACCATGTGCCTGAGATGCTGGAACCACACCCCGAACAGACCGAAACCATCTGCCAGACCCAACTGAACCACCTGCCGAGCACGCAGGAACAACCTGCTCGCCTCGCCGGAACCACCTGCCCGGCGCGCCGGAGCCACCTGCTCGCCTCTCCGGAACCACCTGCCGGGCCCAGCGGAAGCACCTGCCGGGCGCGCCGGAGCCACCTGCTCGGTTCGCCAGAACCACCTGCCGGGCCCTAACCCTAACCCTAACCCTAACCCTATCCCCAAACCCTAAGCCTAACCCTAAACCCTAACCCAACCGTAACCCTAACCCTAACCCTACCCCTAACCCTAACCCCTAACCCCAAACCCTAAACCCTAACCCTAACCGTAACCCTAACCCTATCCCTAACCCTAACCTGACGGACAGGCTGGAACCAGCTGCTCAACTCGCCGGAACCACCTGCCAGACATGCCAGAACCACCTGCCGAGCACGCTGGAGCCACCTGCTGGACTCACCACAACCACCTGCCTGACAGGCCAAAATCAACAGCTGGCTATGAGAGAACCACCTGGCAGACAATCCGCAATAACCTGCCAGGCATGCAGGAACCACCTCTCAGACGTAAGAGAACCACGTGCCGGACACGCTGGAACCACGTCCTGGACAGACTGGAACCACCTGCCGGACATGCCTGGACCACCTGCCGAGCACGCCGCAACCACCTGCTCGACTCGCAGGACCCATGTGCCAGACACGCCAAAATGAACTGCCGGCTACACCAGAACCACTTACCGGACACTCCGGAATAACCTGCCCGGCATGCCAGAACCACCTCTCAGAAGTGCCAGAAGCACGTGCTGGACATGCCGGAACAACCTATCGGACAGAACGGAACAACCTGCCGGACACACCAAAATCACCTGCGGGCTACGCCAGAACCACTTGGAGGACTCTCCGGGAAAACCTGCCGGGCATGCTGGAACCACCTCTCAGACGTGCCTGAACCACGTGGCGGACACTCCGGAAACGCATGTCGGGCCGGCCGGAACCACCTCTCAGACGTGCCAGAACCTCATGCCGGACACCCCAGAACCACCTGCTGGACAGACCGGAAACACCTGCCGGACACGCCGGAACCACATGTTCGACTCGCTGGAACCACATTCTGGACATGGCAAAATCACCTGCCGCCTATGCCAGAACCGCTTGGCGAACACTCCGGAATCACCTGTCAGGCATGCCGGAACCACCTCTCAGACCTGCCAGAACCACATGCCAATGACACCGGAAGCACCTGCCGAGCATGCCGGAAGCACCTGCTCGACTCGCCAGAACCACCTGTCGGACACGCCAAAATCACCTGCCGGCTACGCCACAGCCAGTTGGTGAACACTCCGGAAACACCTGCCGGGCTGGCTGGAACCACCTGCCAGTCACGCCAACATCACCTGCCAGCTACGCCAGAACCACTTGGCGGAGACTCCAGAAACACCTGTTGGGCCAGCCGGAACCACCTCTCAGACGTGCCAGAACCATGTGCCTGAGATGCTGGAACCACACCCCGAACAGACCGAAACCACCTGCCAGACCCAACTGAACCACCTGCCGAGCACGCAGGAACAACCTGCTCGCCTCGCCGGAACCACCTGCCGGGCGCAGCGGAAGCACCTGCCGAGCGCGCCGGAGCCACCTGCTCGCCTCGCCGGAAACACCAGCCGGGCCCAGCGGAAGCACCTGCCGAGCGCACCGGAGCCACCTGCTCGCCTCGCCGGAACCACCTGCCCGGCGCGCCGGAGCCACCTGCTCGCCTCTCCGGAACCACCTGCCGGGCCCAGCGGAAGCACCTGCCGGGCACGCCGGAGCCACCTGCTCGGCTCGCCAGAACCACCTGCCGGGCCCTAACCCTAACCCTAACCCTAACCCTATCCCCAAACCCTAACCCTAACCCTAACCCCTAACCCTAAGCCTAACCCTAAACCCTAACCCAACCGTAACCCTAACCCTAACCCTACCCCTAACCCTAACCCCTAACCCCAAACCCTAAACCCTAACCCTAACCGTAACCCTAACCCTATCCCTAACCCTAACCTGACGGACATGCTGGAACCAGCTGCTCAACTCGCCGGAACCACCTGCCAGACATGCCAGAACCACCTGCCGAGCACGCCGGAGCCACCTGCTGGACTCACCAGAACCACCTGCCTGACAGGCCAAAATCAACAGCTGGCTATGAGAGAACCACCTGGCAGACAATCCGCAATAACCTGCCAGGCATGCAGGAACCACCTCTCAGACGTAAGAGAACCACGTGCCGGACACGCTGGAACCACGTCCTGGACAGACTGGAACCACCTGCCGGACATGCCTGGACCACCTGCCGAGCACGCCGCAACCACCTGCTCGACTCGCAGGACCCATGTGCCAGACACGCCAAAATGAACTGCCGGCTACACCAGAACCACTTACCGGACACTCCGGAATAACCTGCCCGGCATGCCAGAACCACCTCTCAGAAGTGCCAGAAGCACGTGCTGGACATGCCGGAACAACCTATCGGACAGAACGGAACAACCTGCCGGACACACCAAAATCACCTGCGGGCTACGCCAGAACCACTTGGAGGACTCTCCGGGAAAACCTGCCGGGCATGCTGGAACCACCTCTCAGACGTGCCTGAACCACGTGGCGGACACTCCGGAAACGCATGTCGGGCCGGCCGGAACCACCTCTCAGACGTGCCAGAACCTCATGCCGGACACCCCAGAACCACCTGCTGGACAGACCGGAAACACCTGCCGGACACGCCGGAACCACATGTTCGACTCGCTGGAACCACATTCTGGACATGGCAAAATCACCTGCCGCCTATGCCAGAACCGCTTGGCGAACACTCCGGAATCACCTGTCAGGCATGCCGGAACCACCTCTCAGACCTGCCAGAACCACATGCCAATGACACCGGAAGCACCTGCCGAGCATGCCGGAAGCACCTGCTCGACTCGCCAGAACCACCTGTCGGACACGCCAAAATCACCTGCCGGCTACGCCACAGCCAGTTGGTGAACACTCCGGAAACACCTGCCGGGCTGGCTGGAACCACCTGCCAGTCACGCCAACATCACCTGCCAGCTACGCCAGAACCACTTGGCGGAGACTCCAGAAACACCTGTTGGGCCAGCCGGAACCACCTCTCAGACGTGCCAGAACCATGTGCCTGAGATGCTGGAACCACACCCCGAACAGACCGAAACCACCTGCCAGACCCAACTGAACCACCTGCCGAGCACGCAGGAACAACCTGCTCGCCTCGCCGGAACCACCTGCCGGGCGCAGCGGAAGCACCTGCCGAGCGCGCCGGAGCCACCTGCTCGCCTCGCCGGAAACACCAGCCGGGCCCAGCGGAAGCACCTGCCGAGCGCACCGGAGCCACCTGCTCGCCTCGCCGGAACCACCTGCCCGGCGCGCCGGAGCCACCTGCTCGCCTCTCCGGAACCACCTGCCGGGCCCAGCGGAAGCACCTGCCGGGCACGCCGGAGCCACCTGCTCGGCTCGCCAGAACCACCTGCCGGGCCCTAACCCTAACCCTAACCCTAACCCTATCCCCAAACCCTAACCCTAACCCTAACCCCTAACCCTAAGCCTAACCCTAAACCCTAACCCAACCGTAACCCTAACCCTAACCCTACCCCTAACCCTAACCCCTAACCCCAAACCCTAAACCCTAACCCTAACCGTAACCCTAACCCTATCCCTAACCCTAACCTGACGGACATGCTGGAACCAGCTGCTCAACTCGCCGGAACCACCTGCCAGACATGCCAGAACCACCTGCCGAGCACGCCGGAGCCACCTGCTGGACTCACCAGAACCACCTGCCTGACAGGCCAAAATCAACAGCTGGCTATGAGAGAACCACCTGGCAGACAATCCGCAATAACCTGCCAGGCATGCAGGAACCACCTCTCAGACGTAAGAGAACCACGTGCCGGACACACTGGAACCACGTCCTGGACAGACTGGAACCACCTGCCGGACATGCCTGGACCACCTGCCGAGCACGCCGGAACCACCTGCTCGACTCGCAGGACCCATGTGCCAGACACGCCAAAATGAACTGCCGGCTACACCAGAACCACTTACCGGACACTCCGGAATAACCTGCCCGGCATGCCAGAACCACCTCTCAGAAGTGCCAGAAGCACGTGCTGGACATGCCGGAACAACCTATCGGACAGAACGGAACAACCTGCCGGACACACCAAAATCACCTGCGGGCTACGCCAGAACCACTTGGAGGACTCTCCGGGAAAACCTGCCGGGCATGCTGGAACCACCTCTCAGACGTGCCTGAACCACGTGGCGGACACTCCGGAAACGCATGTCGGGCCGGCCGGAACCACCTCTCAGACGTGCCAGAACCTCATGCCGGACACCCCAGAACCACCTGCTGGACAGACCGGAAACACCTGCCGGACACGCCGGAACCACATGTTCGACTCGCTGGAACCACATTCTGGACATGGCAAAATCACCTGCCGCCTATGCCAGAACCGCTTGGCGAACACTCCGGAATCACCTGTCAGGCATGCCGGAACCACCTCTCAGACCTGCCAGAACCACATGCCAATGACACCGGAAGCACCTGCCGAGCATGCCGGAAGCACCTGCTCGACTCGCCAGAACCACCTGTCGGACACGCCAAAATCACCTGCCGGCTACGCCACAGCCAGTTGGTGAACACTCCGGAAACACCTGCCGGGCTGGCTGGAACCACCTGCCAGTCACGCCAACATCACCTGCCAGCTACGCCAGAACCACTTGGCGGAGACTCCAGAAACACCTGTTGGGCCAGCCGGAACCACCTCTCAGACGTGCCAGAACCATGTGCCTGAGATGCTGGAACCACACCCCGAACAGACCGAAACCACCTGCCAGACCCAACTGAACCACCTGCCGAGCACGCAGGAACAACCTGCTCGCCTCGCCGGAACCACCTGCCGGGCGCAGCGGAAGCACCTGCCGAGCGCGCCGGAGCCACCTGCTCGCCTCGCCGGAAACACCAGCCGGGCCCAGCGGAAGCACCTGCCGTGCGCACCGGAGCCACCTGCTCGCCTCGCCGGAACCACCTGCCCGGCGCGCCGGAGCCACCTGCTCGCCTCTCCGGAACCACCTGCCGGGCCCAGCGGAAGCACCTGCCGGGCGCGCCGGAGCCACCTGCTCGGTTCGCCAGAACCACCTGCCGGGCCCTAACCCTAACCCTAACCCTAACCCTATCCCCAAACCCTAACCCTAACCCTAACCCCTAACCCTAAGCCTAACCCTAAACCCTAACCCAACCGTAACCCTAACCCTAACCCTACCCCTAACCCTAACCCCTAACCCCAAACCCTAAACCCTAACCCTAACCGTAACCCTAACCCTATCCCTAACCCTAACCTGACGGACAGGCTGGAACCAGCTGCTCAACTCGCCGGAACCACCTGCCAGACATGCCAGAACCACCTGCCGAGCACGCTGGAGCCACCTGCTGGACTCACCACAACCACCTGCCTGACAGGCCAAAATCAACAGCTGGCTATGAGAGAACCACCTGGCAGACAATCCGCAATAACCTGCCAGGCATGCAGGAACCACCTCTCAGACGTAAGAGAACCACGTGCCGGACACGCTGGAACCACGTCCTGGACAGACTGGAACCACCTGCCGGACATGCCTGGACCACCTGCCGAGCACGCCGGAACCACCTGCTCGACTCGCAGGACCCATGTGCCAGACACGCCAAAATGAACTGCCGGCTACACCAGAACCACTTACCGGACACTCCGGAATAACCTGCCCGGCATGCCAGAACCACCTCTCAGAAGTGCCAGAAGCACGTGCTGGACATGCCGGAACAACCTATCGGACAGAACGGAACAACCTGCCGGACACACCAAAATCACCTGCGGGCTACGCCAGAACCACTTGGAGGACTCTCCGGGAAAACCTGCCGGGCATGCTGGAACCACCTCTCAGACGTGCCTGAACCACGTGGCGGACACTCCGGAAACGCATGTCGGGCCGGCCGGAACCACCTCTCAGACGTGCCAGAACCTCATGCCGGACACCCCAGAACCACCTGCTGGACAGACCGGAAACACCTGCCGGACACGCCGGAACCACATGTTCGACTCGCTGGAACCACATTCTGGACATGGCAAAATCACCTGCCGCCTATGCCAGAACCGCTTGGCGAACACTCCGGAATCACCTGTCAGGCATGCCGGAACCACCTCTCAGACCTGCCAGAACCACATGCCAATGACACCGGAAGCACCTGCCGAGCATGCCGGAAGCACCTGCTCGACTCGCCAGAACCACCTGTCGGACACGCCAAAATCACCTGCCGGCTACGCCACAGCCAGTTGGTGAACACTCCGGAAACACCTGCCGGGCTGGCTGGAACCACCTGCCAGTCACGCCAACATCACCTGCCAGCTACGCCAGAACCACTTGGCGGAGACTCCAGAAACACCTGTTGGGCCAGCCGGAAACACCTCTCAGACGTGCCAGAACCATGTGCCTGAGATGCTGGAACCACACCCCGAACAGACCGAAACCATCTGCCAGACCCAACTGAACCACCTGCCGAGCACGCAGGAACAACCTGCTCGCCTCGCCGGAACCACCTGCCGGGCCCAGCGGAAGCACCTGCCGGGCGCGCCGGAGCCACCTGCTCGGCTCGCCGGAACCACCTGCCGGGCCCTAACCCTAACCCTAACCCTAACCCTATCCCCAAACCCTAACCCTAACCCTAACCCCTAACCCTAAGCCTAACCCTAAACCCTAACCCAACCGTAACCCTAACCCTAACCCTACCCCTAACCCTAACCCCTAACCCCAAACCCTAAACCCTAACCCTAACCGTAACCCTAACCCTATCCCTAACCCTAACCTGACGGACAGGCTGGAACCAGCTGCTCAACTCGCCGGAACCACCTGCCAGACATGCCAGAACCACCTGCCGAGCACGCCGGAGCCACCTGCTGGACTCACCAGAACCACCTGCCTGACAGGCCAAAATCAACAGCTGGCTATGAGAGAACCACCTGGCAGACAATCCGCAATAACCTGCCAGGCATGCAGGAACCACCTCTCAGACGTAAGAGAACCACGTGCCGGACACACTGGAACCACGTCCTGGACAGACTGGAACCACCTGCCGGACATGCCTGGACCACCTGCCGAGCACGCCGGAACCACCTGCTCGACTCGCAGGACCCATGTGCCAGACACGCCAAAATGAACTGCCGGCTACACCAGAACCACTTACCGGACACTCCGGAATAACCTGCCCGGCATGCCAGAACCACCTCTCAGAAGTGCCAGAAGCACGTGCTGGACATGCCGGAACAACCTATCGGACAGAACGGAACAACCTGCCGGACACACCAAAATCACCTGCGGGCTACGCCAGAACCACTTGGAGGACTCTCCGGGAAAACCTGCCGGGCATGCTGGAACCACCTCTCAGACGTGCCTGAACCACGTGGCGGACACTCCGGAAACGCATGTCGGCCCGGCCGGAACCACCTCTCAGACGTGCCAGAACCTCATGCCGGACACCCCAGAACCACCTGCTGGACAGACCGGAAACACCTGCCGGACACGCCGGAACCACATGTTCGACTCGCTGGAACCACATTCTGGACATGGCAAAATCACCTGCCGCCTATGCCAGAACCGCTTGGCGAACACTCCGGAATCACCTGTCAGGCATGCCAGAACCACCTCTCAGACATGCCAGAACCACATGCCAATGACACCGGAAGCACCTGCCGAGCATGCCGGAAGCACCTGCTCGACTCGCCAGAACCACCTGTCGGACACGCCAAAATCACCTGCCGGCTACGCCACAGCCAGTTGGTGAACACTCCGGAAACACCTGCCGGGCTGGCTGGAACCACCTGCCAGTCACGCCAACATCACCTGCCAGCTACGCCAGAACCACTTGGCGGAGACTCCAGAAACACCTGTTGGGCCAGCCGGAACCACCTCTCAGACGTGCCAGAACCATGTGACTGAGATGCTGGAACCGCACCCCGAACAGACCGAAACTACATGCCAGACCCAACTGAACCACCTGCCGAGCACGCAGGAACAACCTGCTCGCCTCGCCGGAACCACCTGCCGGGCGCAGCGGAAGCACCTGCCGAGCGCGCCGGAGCCACCTGCTCGCCTCGCCGGAAACACCAGCCTGGCCCAGCGGAAGCACCTGCCGAGCGCGCCGGAGCCACCTGCTCGCCTCGCCGGAACCACCTGCTGGGCGCGCCGGAGCCACCTGCTCGCCTCGCCGGAACCACCTGCCGGGTGCAGCGGAAGCACCTGCCGAGCGCGCCGGAGCCACCTGCTCGCCTCGCCGGAACCACCTGCCGGGCCCAGCGCAAGCACGTGCCAAGCACGCCGGAGCCACCTGCTCGCCTCGCCGGAACCACCTGCCGGGCCCAGCGGAAGCACCTGCCGAGCGCGCCGGAGCCACCTACTCGCCTCGCCGGAACCACGTGCCGGGCCCTAACCCTAACCCTAACCCTAACCCTATCCCCAAACCCTAACCCTAACCCTAACCCCTAACCCCAAGCCTAACCCTAAACCCTAACCCAACCGTAACCCTAACCCTAACCCTACCCCTAACCCTAACCCCTAACCCCAAACCCTAAACCCTAACCCTAACCGTAACCCTAACCCTATCCCTAACCCTAACCTGAAGGACAGGCTGGAACCAGCTGCTCAACTCGCCGGAACCACCTGCCAGACATGCCAGAACCACCTGCCGAGCACGCCGGAGCCACCTGCTGGACTCACCGGAACCACCTGCCTGACAGGCCAAAATCAACAGCTGGCTATGAGAGAACCACCTGGCAGACAATCCGCAATAACCTGCCAGGCATGCAGGAACCACCTCTCAGACGTAAGAGAACCACGTGCCGGACACGCTGGAACCACGTCCTGGACAGACTGGAACCACCTGCCGGACATGCCTGGACCACCTGCCGAGCACGCCGCAACCACCTGCTCGACTCGCAGGACCCATGTGCCAGACACGCCAAAATGAACTGCCGGCTACACCAGAACCACTTACCGGACACTCCGGAATAACCTGCCCGGCATGCCAGAACCACCTCTCAGAAGTGCCAGAAGCACGTGCTGGACATGCCGGAACAGCCTATCGGACAGAACGGAACAACCTGCCGGACACACCAAAATCACCTGCGGGCTACGCCAGAACCACTTGGAGGACTCTCCGGGAAAACCTGCCGGGCATGCTGGAACCACCTCTCAGACGTGCCTGAACCACGTGGCGGACACTCCGGAAACGCATGTCGGGCCGGCCGGAACCACCTCTCAGACGTGCCAGAACCTCATGCCGGACACCCCAGAACCACCTGCTGGACAGACCGGAAACACCTGCCGGACACGCCGGAACCACATGTTCGACTCGCTGGAACCACATTCTGGACATGGCAAAATCACCTGCCGCCTATGCCAGAACCGCTTGGCGAACACTCCGGAATCACCTGTCAGGCATGCCGGAACCACCTCTCAGACCTGCCAGAACCACATGCCAATGACACCGGAAGCACCTGCCGAGCATGCCGGAAGCACCTGCTCGACTCGCCAGAACCACCTGTCGGACACGCCAAAATCACCTGCCGGCTACGCCACAGCCAGTTGGTGAACACTCCGGAAACACCTGCCGGGCTGGCTGGAACCACCTGCCAGTCACGCCAACATCACCTGCCAGCTACGCCAGAACCACTTGGCGGAGACTCCAGAAACACCTGTTGGGCCAGCCGGAACCACCTCTCAGACGTGCCAGAACCATGTGCCTGAGATGCTGGAACCACACCCCGAACAGACCGAAACCACCTGCCAGACCCAACTGAACCACCTGCCGAGCACGCAGGAACAACCTGCTCGCCTCGCCGGAACCACCTGCCGGGCGCAGCGGAAGCACCTGCCGAGCGCGCCGGAGCCACCTGCTCGCCTCGCCGGAAACACCAGCCGGGCCCAGCGGAAGCACCTGCCGTGCGCACCGGAGCCACCTGCTCGCCTCGCCGGAACCACCTGCCCGGCGCGCCGGAGCCACCTGCTCGCCTCGCCGGAACCACCTGCCGGGCCCAGCGGAAGCACCTGCCGGGCGCGCCGGAGCCACCTGCTCGGTTCGCCAGAACCACCTGCCGGGCCCTAACCCTAACCCTAACCCTAACCCTATCCCCAAACCCTAACCCTAACCCTAACCCCTAACCCTAAGCCTAACCCTAAACCCTAACCCAACCGTAACCCTAACCCTAACCCTACCCCTAACCCTAACCCCTAACCCCAAACCCTAAACCCTAACCCTAACCGTAACCCTAACCCTATCCCTAACCCTAACCTGACGGACAGGCTGGAACCAGCTGCTCAACTCGCCGGAACCACCTGCCAGACATGCCAGAACCACCTGCCGAGCACGCCGGAGCCACCTGCTGGACTCACCAGAACCACCTGCCTGACAGGCCAAAATCAACAGCTGGCTATGAGAGAACCACCTGGCAGACAATCCGCAATAACCTGCCAGGCATGCAGGAACCACCTCTCAGACGTAAGAGAACCACGTGCCGGACACGCTGGAACCACGTCCTGGACAGACTGGAACCACCTGCCGGACATGCCTGGACCACCTGCCGAGCACGCCGCAACCACCTGCTCGACTCGCAGGACCCATGTGCCAGACACGCCAAAATGAACTGCCGGCTACACCAGAACCACTTACCGGACACTCCGGAATAACCTGCCCGGCATGCCAGAACCACCTCTCAGAAGTGCCAGAAGCACGTGCTGGACATGCCGGAACAACCTATCGGACAGAACGGAACAACCTGCCGGACACACCAAAATCACCTGCGGGCTACGCCAGAACCACTTGGAGGACTCTCCGGGAAAACCTGCCGGGCATGCTGGAACCACCTCTCAGACGTGCCTGAACCACGTGGCGGACACTCCGGAAACGCATGTCGGGCCGGCCGGAACCACCTCTCAGACGTGCCAGAACCTCATGCCGGACACCCCAGAACCACCTGCTGGACAGACCGGAAACACCTGCCGGACACGCCGGAACCACATGTTCGACTCGCTGGAACCACATTCTGGACATGGCAAAATCACCTGCCGCCTATGCCAGAACCGCTTGGCGAACACTCCGGAATCACCTGTCAGGCATGCCGGAACCACCTCTCAGACCTGCCAGAACCACATGCCAATGACACCGGAAGCACCTGCCGAGCATGCCGGAAGCACCTGCTCGACTCGCCAGAACCACCTGTCGGACACGCCAAAATCACCTGCCGGCTACGCCACAGCCAGTTGGTGAACACTCCGGAAACACCTGCCGGGCTGGCTGGAACCACCTGCCAGTCACGCCAACATCACCTGCCAGCTACACCAGAACCACTTGGCGGAGACTCCAGAAACACCTGTTGGGCCAGCCGGAACCACCTCTCAGACGTGCCAGAACCATGTGCCTGAGATGCTGGAACCACACCCCGAACAGACCGAAACCACCTGCCAGACCCAACTGAACCACCTGCCGAGCACGCAGGAACAACCTGCTCGCCTCGCCGGAACCACCTGCCGGGCGCAGCGGAAGCACCTGCCGAGCGCGCCGGAGCCACCTGCTCGCCTCGCCGGAAACACCAGCCGGGCCCAGCGGAAGCACCTGCCGAGCGCACCGGAGCCACCTGCTCGCCTCGCCGGAACCACCTGCCTGGCGCGCCGGAGCCACCTGCTCGCCTCTCCGGAACCACCTGCCGGGCCCAGCGGAAGCACCTGCCGGGCGCACCGGAGCCACCTGCTCGGCTCGCCAGAACCACCTGCCGGGCCCTAACCCTAACCCTAACCCTAACCCTATCCCCAAACCCTAACCCTAACCCTAACCCCTAACCCTAAGCCTAACCCTAAACCCTAACCCAACCGTAACCCTAACCCTAACCCTACCCCTAACCCTAACCCGTAACCCCAAACCCTAAACCCTAACCCTAACCGTAACCCTAACCCTATCCCTAACCCTAACCTGACGGACAGGCTGGAACCAGCTGCTCAACTCGCCGGAACCACCTGCCAGACATGCCAGAACCACCTGCCGAGCACGCCGGAGCCACCTGCTGGACTCACCAGAACCACCTGCCTGACAGGCCAAAATCAACAGCTGGCTATGAGAGAACCACCTGGCAGACAATCCGCAATAACCTGCCAGGCATGCAGGAACCACCTCTCAGACGTAAGAGAACCACGTGCCGGACACGCTGGAACCACGTCCTGGACAGACTGGAACCACCTGCCGGACATGCCTGGACCACCTGCCGAGCACGCCGGAACCACCTGCTCGACTCGCAGGACCCATGTGCCAGACACGCCAAAATGAACTGCCGGCTACACCAGAACCACTTACCGGACACTCCGGAATAACCTGCCCGGCATGCCAGAACCACCTCTCAGAAGTGCCAGAAGCACGTGCTGGACATGCCGGAACAACCTATCGGACAGAACGGAACAACCTGCCGGACACACCAAAATCACCTGCGGGCTACGCCAGAACCACTTGGAGGACTCTCCGGGAAAACCTGCCGGGCATGCTGGAACCACCTCTCAGACGTGCCTGAACCACGTGGCGGACACTCCGGAAACGCATGTCGGGCCGGCCGGAACCACCTCTCAGACGTGCCAGAACCTCATGCCGGACACCCCAGAACCACCTGCTGGACAGACCGGAAACACCTGCCGGACACGCCGGAACCACATGTTCGACTCGCTGGAACCACATTCTGGACATGGCAAAATCACCTGCCGCCTATGCCAGAACCGCTTGGCGAACACTCCGGAATCACCTGTCAGGCATGCCGGAACCACCTCTCAGACCTGCCAGAACCACATGCCAATGACACCGGAAGCACCTGCCGAGCATGCCGGAAGCACCTGCTCGACTCGCCAGAACCACCTGTCGGACACGCCAAAATCACCTGCCGGCTACGCCACAGCCAGTTGGTGAACACTCCGGAAACACCTGCCGGGCTGGCTGGAACCACCTGCCAGTCACGCCAACATCACCTGCCAGCTACGCCAGAACCACTTGGCGGAGACTCCAGAAACACCTGTTGGGCCAGCCGGAACCACCTCTCAGACGTGCCAGAACCATGTGCCTGAGATGCTGGAACCACACCCCGAACAGACCGAAACCACCTGCCAGACCCAACTGAACCACCTGCCGAGCACGCAGGAACAACCTGCTCGCCTCGCCGGAACCACCTGCCGGGCGCAGCGGAAGCACCTGCCGAGCGCGCCGGAGCCACCTGCTCGCCTCGCCGGAAACACCAGCCGGGCCCAGCGGAAGCACCTGCCGGGCGCGCCGGAGCCACCTGCTCGGTTCGCCAGAACCACCTGCCGGGCCCTAACCCTAACCCTAACCCTAACCCTATCCCCAAACCCTAACCCTAACCCTAACCCCTAACCCTAAGCCTAACCCTAAACCCTAACCCAACCGTAACCCTAACCCTAACCCTACCCCTAACCCTAACCCCTAACCCCAAACCCTAAACCCTAACCCTAACCGTAACCCTAACCCTATCCCTAACCCTAACCTGACGGACAGGCTGGAACCAGCTGCTCAACTCGCCGGAACCACCTGCCAGACATGCCAGAACCACCTGCCGAGCACGCCGGAGCCACCTGCTGGACTCACCAGAACCACCTGCCTGACAGGCCAAAATCAACAGCTGGCTATGAGAGAACCACCTGGCAGACAATCCGCAATAACCTGCCAGGCATGCAGGAACCACCTCTCAGACGTAAGAGAACCACGTGCCGGACACGCTGGAACCACGTCCTGGACAGACTGGAACCACCTGCCGGACATGCCTGGACCACCTGCCGAGCACGCCGCAACCACCTGCTCGACTCGCAGGACCCATGTGCCAGACACGCCAAAATGAACTGCCGGCTACACCAGAACCACTTACCGGACACTCCGGAATAACCTGCCCGGCATGCCAGAACCACCTCTCAGAAGTGCCAGAAGCACGTGCTGGACATGCCGGAACAACCTATCGGACAGAACGGAACAACCTGCCGGACACACCAAAATCACCTGCGGGCTACGCCAGAACCACTTGGAGGACTCTCCGGGAAAACCTGCCGGGCATGCTGGAACCACCTCTCAGACGTGCCTGAACCACGTGGCGGACACTCCGGAAACGCATGTCGGGCCGGCCGGAACCACCTCTCAGACGTGCCAGAACCTCATGCCGGACACCCCAGAACCACCTGCTGGACAGACCGGAAACACCTGCCGGACACGCCGGAACCACATGTTCGACTCGCTGGAACCACATTCTGGACATGGCAAAATCACCTGCCGCCTATGCCAGAACCGCTTGGCGAACACTCCGGAATCACCTGTCAGGCATGCCGGAACCACCTCTCAGACCTGCCAGAACCACATGCCAATGACACCGGAAGCACCTGCCGAGCATGCCGGAAGCACCTGCTCGACTCGCCAGAACCACCTGTCGGACACGCCAAAATCACCTGCCGGCTACGCCACAGCCAGTTGGTGAACACTCCGGAAACACCTGCCGGGCTGGCTGGAACCACCTGCCAGTCACGCCAACATCACCTGCCAGCTACACCAGAACCACTTGGCGGAGACTCCAGAAACACCTGTTGGGCCAGCCGGAACCACCTCTCAGACGTGCCAGAACCATGTGCCTGAGATGCTGGAACCACACCCCGAACAGACCGAAACCACCTGCCAGACCCAACTGAACCACCTGCCGAGCACGCAGGAACAACCTGCTCGCCTCGCCGGAACCACCTGCCGGGCGCAGCGGAAGCACCTGCCGAGCGCGCCGGAGCCACCTGCTCGCCTCGCCGGAAACACCAGCCGGGCCCAGCGGAAGCACCTGCCGAGCGCACCGGAGCCACCTGCTCGCCTCGCCGGAACCACCTGCCTGGCGCGCCGGAGCCACCTGCTCGCCTCTCCGGAACCACCTGCCGGGCCCAGCGGAAGCACCTGCCGGGCGCACCGGAGCCACCTGCTCGGCTCGCCAGAACCACCTGCCGGGCCCTAACCCTAACCCTAACCCTAACCCTATCCCCAAACCCTAACCCTAACCCTAACCCCTAACCCTAAGCCTAACCCTAAACCCTAACCCAACCGTAACCCTAACCCTAACCCTACCCCTAACCCTAACCCGTAACCCCAAACCCTAAACCCTAACCCTAACCGTAACCCTAACCCTATCCCTAACCCTAACCTGACGGACAGGCTGGAACCAGCTGCTCAACTCGCCGGAACCACCTGCCAGACATGCCAGAACCACCTGCCGAGCACGCCGGAGCCACCTGCTGGACTCACCAGAACCACCTGCCTGACAGGCCAAAATCAACAGCTGGCTATGAGAGAACCACCTGGCAGACAATCCGCAATAACCTGCCAGGCATGCAGGAACCACCTCTCAGACGTAAGAGAACCACGTGCCGGACACGCTGGAACCACGTCCTGGACAGACTGGAACCACCTGCCGGACATGCCTGGACCACCTGCCGAGCACGCCGGAACCACCTGCTCGACTCGCAGGACCCATGTGCCAGACACGCCAAAATGAACTGCCGGCTACACCAGAACCACTTACCGGACACTCCGGAATAACCTGCCCGGCATGCCAGAACCACCTCTCAGAAGTGCCAGAAGCACGTGCTGGACATGCCGGAACAACCTATCGGACAGAACGGAACAACCTGCCGGACACACCAAAATCACCTGCGGGCTACGCCAGAACCACTT
Organism: Equus asinus; assembly: GCF_041296235.1. Classification (NCBI taxonomy): domain Eukaryota; kingdom Metazoa; phylum Chordata; class Mammalia; order Perissodactyla; family Equidae; genus Equus; species Equus asinus. The sequence continues at coordinate 44,234,832 of NC_091807.1, read as the reverse complement.
GGAGGACTCTCCGGGAAAACCTGCCGGGCATGCTGGAACCACCTCTCAGACGTGCCTGAACCACGTGGCGGACACTCCGGAAACGCATGTCGGGCCGGCCGGAACCACCTCTCAGACGTGCCAGAACCTCATGCCGGACACCCCAGAACCACCTGCTGGACAGACCGGAAACACCTGCCGGACACGCCGGAACCACATGTTCGACTCGCTGGAACCACATTCTGGACATGGCAAAATCACCTGCCGCCTATGCCAGAACCGCTTGGCGAACACTCCGGAATCACCTGTCAGGCATGCCGGAACCACCTCTCAGACCTGCCAGAACCACATGCCAATGACACCGGAAGCACCTGCCGAGCATGCCGGAAGCACCTGCTCGACTCGCCAGAACCACCTGTCGGACACGCCAAAATCACCTGCCGGCTACGCCACAGCCAGTTGGTGAACACTCCGGAAACACCTGCCGGGCTGGCTGGAACCACCTGCCAGTCACGCCAACATCACCTGCCAGCTACGCCAGAACCACTTGGCGGAGACTCCAGAAACACCTGTTGGGCCAGCCGGAACCACCTCTCAGACGTGCCAGAACCATGTGCCTGAGATGCTGGAACCACACCCCGAACAGACCGAAACCACCTGCCAGACCCAACTGAACCACCTGCCGAGCACGCAGGAACAACCTGCTCGCCTCGCCGGAACCACCTGCCGGGCGCAGCGGAAGCACCTGCCGAGCGCGCCGGAGCCACCTGCTCGCCTCGCCGGAAACACCAGCCGGGCCCAGCGGAAGCACCTGCCGAGCGCACCGGAGCCACCTGCTCGCCTCGCCGGAACCACCTGCCCGGCGCGCCGGAGCCACCTGCTCCCATCTCCGGAACCACCTGCCGGGCCAAGTGGAAGCACCTGCCGGGCGCGCCGGAGCCACCTGCTCGGCTCGCCAGAACCACCTGCCGGGCCCTAACCCTAACCCTAACCCTAACCCTATCCCCAAACCCTAACCCTAACCCTAACCCCTAACCCTAAGCCTAACCCTAAACCCTAACCCAACCGTAACCCTAACCCTAACCCTACCCCTAACCCTAACCCCTAACCCCAAACCCTAAACCCTAACCCTAACCGTAACCCTAACCCTATCCCTAACCCTAACCTGAAGGACAGGCTGGAACCAGCTGCTCAACTCGCCGGAACCACCTGCCAGACATGCCAGAACCACCTGCCGAGCACGCCGGAGCCACCTGCTGGACTCACCGGAACCACCTGCCTGACAGGCCAAAATCAACAGCTGGCTATGAGAGAACCACCTGGCAGACAATCCGCAATAACCTGCCAGGCATGCAGGAACCACCTCTCAGACGTAAGAGAACCACGTGCCGGACACGCTGGAACCACGTCCTGGACAGACTGGAACCACCTGCCGGACATGCCTGGACCACCTGCCGAGCACGCCGCAACCACCTGCTCGACTCGCAGGACCCATGTGCCAGACACGCCAAAATGAACTGCCGGCTACACCAGAACCACTTACCGGACACTCCGGAATAACCTGCCCGGCATGCCAGAACCACCTCTCAGAAGTGCCAGAAGCACGTGCTGGACATGCCGGAACAGCCTATCGGACAGAACGGAACAACCTGCCGGACACACCAAAATCACCTGCGGGCTACGCCAGAACCACTTGGAGGACTCTCCGGGAAAACCTGCCGGGCATGCTGGAACCACCTCTCAGACGTGCCTGAACCACGTGGCGGACACTCCGGAAACGCATGTCGGGCCGGCCGGAACCACCTCTCAGACGTGCCAGAACCTCATGCCGGACACCCCAGAACCACCTGCTGGACAGACCGGAAACACCTGCCGGACACGCCGGAACCACATGTTCGACTCGCTGGAACCACATTCTGGACATGGCAAAATCACCTGCCGCCTATGCCAGAACCGCTTGGCGAACACTCCGGAATCACCTGTCAGGCATGCCGGAACCACCTCTCAGACCTGCCAGAACCACATGCCAATGACACCGGAAGCACCTGCCGAGCATGCCGGAAGCACCTGCTCGACTCGCCAGAACCACCTGTCGGACACGCCAAAATCACCTGCCGGCTACGCCACAGCCAGTTGGTGAACACTCCGGAAACACCTGCCGGGCTGGCTGGAACCACCTGCCAGTCACGCCAACATCACCTGCCAGCTACGCCAGAACCACTTGGCGGAGACTCCAGAAACACCTGTTGGGCCAGCCGGAACCACCTCTCAGACGTGCCAGAACCATGTGCCTGAGATGCTGGAACCACACCCCGAACAGACCGAAACCACCTGCCAGACCCAACTGAACCACCTGCCGAGCACGCAGGAACAACCTGCTCGCCTCGCCGGAACCACCTGCCGGGCGCAGCGGAAGCACCTTCCGAGCGCGCCGGAGCCACCTGCTCGCCTCGCCGGAAACACCAGCCGGGCCCAGCGGAAGCACCTGCCGTGCGCACCGGAGCCACCTGCTCGCCTCGCCGGAACCACCTGCCCGGCGCGCCGGAGCCACCTGCTCGCCTCTCCGGAACCACCTGCCGGGCCCAGCGGAAGCACCTGCCGGGCGCGCCGGAGCCACCTGCTCGGTTCGCCAGAACCACCTGCCGGGCCCTAACCCTAACCCTAACCCTAACCCTATCCCCAAACCCTAACCCTAACCCTAACCCCTAACCCTAAGCCTAACCCTAAACCCTAACCCAACCGTAACCCTAACCCTAACCCTACCCCTAACCCTAACCCCTAACCCCAAACCCTAAACCCTAACCCTAACCGTAACCCTAACCCTATCCCTAACCCTAACCTGACGGACAGGCTGGAACCAGCTGCTCAACTCGCCGGAACCACCTGCCAGACATGCCAGAACCACCTGCCGAGCACGCCGGAGCCACCTGCTGGACTCACCAGAACCACCTGCCTGACAGGCCAAAATCAACAGCTGGCTATGAGAGAACCACCTGGCAGACAATCCGCAATAACCTGCCAGGCATGCAGGAACCACCTCTCAGACGTAAGAGAACCACGTGCCGGACACGCTGGAACCACGTCCTGGACAGACTGGAACCACCTGCCGGACATGCCTGGACCACCTGCCGAGCACGCCGCAACCACCTGCTCGACTCGCAGGACCCATGTGCCAGACACGCCAAAATGAACTGCCGGCTACACCAGAACCACTTACCGGACACTCCGGAATAACCTGCCCGGCATGCCAGAACCACCTCTCAGAAGTGCCAGAAGCACGTGCTGGACATGCCGGAACAACCTATCGGACAGAACGGAACAACCTGCCGGACACACCAAAATCACCTGCGGGCTACGCCAGAACCACTTGGAGGACTCTCCGGGAAAACCTGCCGGGCATGCTGGAACCACCTCTCAGACGTGCCTGAACCACGTGGCGGACACTCCGGAAACGCATGTCGGGCCGGCCGGAACCACCTCTCAGACGTGCCAGAACCTCATGCCGGACACCCCAGAACCACCTGCTGGACAGACCGGAAACACCTGCCGGACACGCCGGAACCACATGTTCGACTCGCTGGAACCACATTCTGGACATGGCAAAATCACCTGCCGCCTATGCCAGAACCGCTTGGCGAACACTCCGGAATCACCTGTCAGGCATGCCGGAACCACCTCTCAGACCTGCCAGAACCACATGCCAATGACACCGGAAGCACCTGCCGAGCATGCCGGAAGCACCTGCTCGACTCGCCAGAACCACCTGTCGGACACGCCAAAATCACCTGCCGGCTACGCCACAGCCAGTTGGTGAACACTCCGGAAACACCTGCCGGGCTGGCTGGAACCACCTGCCAGTCACGCCAACATCACCTGCCAGCTACACCAGAACCACTTGGCGGAGACTCCAGAAACACCTGTTGGGCCAGCCGGAACCACCTCTCAGACGTGCCAGAACCATGTGCCTGAGATGCTGGAACCACACCCCGAACAGACCGAAACCACCTGCCAGACCCAACTGAACCACCTGCCGAGCACGCAGGAACAACCTGCTCGCCTCGCCGGAACCACCTGCCGGGCGCAGCGGAAGCACCTGCCGAGCGCGCCGGAGCCACCTGCTCGCCTCGCCGGAAACACCAGCCGGGCCCAGCGGAAGCACCTGCCGAGCGCACCGGAGCCACCTGCTCGCCTCGCCGGAACCACCTGCCTGGCGCGCCGGAGCCACCTGCTCGCCTCTCCGGAACCACCTGCCGGGCCCAGCGGAAGCACCTGCCGGGCGCACCGGAGCCACCTGCTCGGCTCGCCAGAACCACCTGCCGGGCCCTAACCCTAACCCTAACCCTAACCCTATCCCCAAACCCTAACCCTAACCCTAACCCCTAACCCTAAGCCTAACCCTAAACCCTAACCCAACCGTAACCCTAACCCTAACCCTACCCCTAACCCTAACCCCTAACCCCAAACCCTAAACCCTAACCCTAACCGTAACCCTAACCCTATCCCTAACCCTAACCTGACGGACAGGCTGGAACCAGCTGCTCAACTCGCCGGAACCACCTGCCAGACATGCCAGAACCACCTGCCGAGCACGCCGGAGCCACCTGCTGGACTCACCAGAACCACCTGCCTGACAGGCCAAAATCAACAGCTGGCTATGAGAGAACCACCTGGCAGACAATCCGCAATAACCTGCCAGGCATGCAGGAACCACCTCTCAGACGTAAGAGAACCACGTGCCGGACACGCTGGAACCACGTCCTGGACAGACTGGAACCACCTGCCGGACATGCCTGGACCACCTGCCGAGCACGCCGGAACCACCTGCTCGACTCGCAGGACCCATGTGCCAGACACGCCAAAATGAACTGCCGGCTACACCAGAACCACTTACCGGACACTCCGGAATAACCTGCCCGGCATGCCAGAACCACCTCTCAGAAGTGCCAGAAGCACGTGCTGGACATGCCGGAACAACCTATCGGACAGAACGGAACAACCTGCCGGACACACCAAAATCACCTGCGGGCTACGCCAGAACCACTTGGAGGACTCTCCGGGAAAACCTGCCGGGCATGCTGGAACCACCTCTCAGACGTGCCTGAACCACGTGGCGGACACTCCGGAAACGCATGTCGGGCCGGCCGGAACCACCTCTCAGACGTGCCAGAACCTCATGCCGGACACCCCAGAACCACCTGCTGGACAGACCGGAAACACCTGCCGGACACGCCGGAACCACATGTTCGACTCGCTGGAACCACATTCTGGACATGGCAAAATCACCTGCCGCCTATGCCAGAACCGCTTGGCGAACACTCCGGAATCACCTGTCAGGCATGCCGGAACCACCTCTCAGACCTGCCAGAACCACATGCCAATGACACCGGAAGCACCTGCCGAGCATGCCGGAAGCACCTGCTCGACTCGCCAGAACCACCTGTCGGACACGCCAAAATCACCTGCCGGCTACGCCACAGCCAGTTGGTGAACACTCCGGAAACACCTGCCGGGCTGGCTGGAACCACCTGCCAGTCACGCCAACATCACCTGCCAGCTACGCCAGAACCACTTGGCGGAGACTCCAGAAACACCTGTTGGGCCAGCCGGAACAACCTCTCAGACGTGCCAGAACCATGTGCCTGAGATGCTGGAACCGCACCCCGAACAGACCGAAACCACCTGCCAGACCCAACTGAACCACCTGCCGAGCACGCAGGAACAACCTGCTCGCCTCGCCGGAACCACCTGCTGGGCGCAGCGGAAGCACCTGCCGAGCGCGCCGGAGCCACCTGCTCGCCTCGACGGAAACACCAGCCTGGCCCAGCGGAAGCACCTGCCGAGCGCGCCGGAGCCACCTGCTCGCCTCGCCGGAACCACCTGCTGGGCGCGCCGGAGCCACCTGCTCGCCTCGCCGGAACCACCTGCCGGGTGCAGCGGAAGCACCTGCCGAACGCGCCGGAGCCACCTGCTCGCCTCGCCGGAACCAGCTGCCGGGCCCAGCGCAAGCACGTGCCAAGCACGCCGGAGCCACCTGCTCGCCTCGCCGGAACCACCTGCCGGGCCCTAACCCTAACCCTAACCCTAACCCTATCCCCAAACCCTAACCCTAACCCTAACCCCTAACCCTAAGCCTAACCCTAAACCCTAACGCAACCGTAACCCTAACCCTAACCCTACCCCTAACCCTAACCCCTAACCCCAAACCCTAAACCCTAACCCTAACCGTAACCCTAACCCTATCCCTAACCCTAACCTGACGGACAGGCTGGAACCAGATGCTCAACTCGCCGGAACCACCTGCCAGACATGCCAGAACCACCTGCCGAGCACGCCGGAGCCACCTGCTGGACTCACCAGAACCACCTGCCTGACAGGCCAAAATCAACAGCTGGCTATGAGAGAACCACCTGGCAGACAATCCGCAATAACCTGCCAGGCATGCAGGAACCACCTCTCAGACGTAAGAGAACCACGTGCCGGACACGCTGGAACCACGTCCTGGACAGACTGGAACCACCTGCCGGACATGCCTGGACCACCTGCCGAGCACGCCGGAACCACCTGCTCGACTCGCAGGACCCATGTGCCAGACACGCCAAAATGAACTGCCGGCTACACCAGAACCACTTACCGGACACTCCGGAATAACCTGCCCGGCATGCCAGAACCACCTCTCAGAAGTGCCAGAAGCACGTGCTGGACATGCCGGAACAACCTATCGGACAGAACGGAACAACCTGCCGGACACACCAAAATCACCTGCGGGCTACGCCAGAACCACTTGGAGGACTCTCCGGGAAAACCTGCCGGGCATGCTGGAACCACCTCTCAGACGTGCCTGAACCACGTGGCGGACACTCCGGAAACGCATGTCGGGCCGGCCGGAACCACCTCTCAGACGTGCCAGAACCTCATGCCGGACACCCCAGAACCACCTGCTGGACAGACCGGAAACACCTGCCGGACACGCCGGAACCACATGTTCGACTCGCTGGAACCACATTCTGGACATGGCAAAATCACCTGCCGCCTATGCCAGAACCGCTTGGCGAACACTCCGGAATCACCTGTCAGGCATGCCGGAACCACCTCTCAGACCTGCCAGAACCACATGCCAATGACACCGGAAGCACCTGCCGAGCATGCCGGAAGCACCTGCTCGACTCGCCAGAACCACCTGTCGGACACGCCAAAATCACCTGCCGGCTACGCCACAGCCAGTTGGTGAACACTCCGGAAACACCTGCCGGGCTGGCTGGAACCACCTGCCAGTCACGCCAACATCACCTGCCAGCTACGCCAGAACCACTTGGCGGAGACTCCAGAAACACCTGTTGGGCCAGCCGGAACAACCTCTCAGACGTGCCAGAACCATGTGCCTGAGATGCTGGAACCGCACCCCGAACAGACCGAAACCACCTGCCAGACCCAACTGAACCACCTGCCGAGCACGCAGGAACAACCTGCTCGCCTCGCCGGAACCACCTGCTGGGCGCAGCGGAAGCACCTGCCGAGCGCGCCGGAGCCACCTGCTCGCCTCGACGGAAACACCAGCCTGGCCCAGCGGAAGCACCTGCCGAGCGCGCCGGAGCCACCTGCTCGCCTCGCCGGAACCACCTGCTGGGCGCGCCGGAGCCACCTGCTCGCCTCGCCGGAACCAGCTGCCGGGCCCAGCGCAAGCACGTGCCAAGCACGCCGGAGCCACCTGCTCGCCTCGCCGGAACCACCTGCCGGGCCCTAACCCTAACCCTAACCCTAACCCTATCCCCAAACCCTAACCCTAACCCTAACCCCTAACCCTAAGCCTAACCCTAAACCCTAACGCAACCGTAACCCTAACCCTAACCCTACCCCTAACCCTAACCCCTAACCCCAAACCCTAAACCCTAACCCTAACCGTAACCCTAACCCTATCCCTAACCCTAACCTGACGGACAGGCTGGAACCAGATGCTCAACTCGCCGGAACCACCTGCCAGACATGCCAGAACCACCTGCCGAGCACGCCGGAGCCACCTGCTGGACTCACCAGAACCACCTGCCTGACAGGCCAAAATCAACAGCTGGCTATGAGAGAACCACCTGGCAGACAATCCGCAATAACCTGCCAGGCATGCAGGAACCACCTCTCAGACGTAAGAGAACCACGTGCCGGACACGCTGGAACCACGTCCTGGACAGACTGGAACCACCTGCCGGACATGCCTGGACCACCTGCCGAGCACGCCGGAACCACCTGCTCGACTCGCAGGACCCATGTGCCAGACACGCCAAAATGAACTGCCGGCTACACCAGAACCACTTACCGGACACTCCGGAATAACCTGCCCGGCATGCCAGAACCACCTCTCAGAAGTGCCAGAAGCACGTGCTGGACATGCCGGAACAACCTATCGGACAGAACGGAACAACCTGCCGGACACACCAAAATCACCTGCGGGCTACGCCAGAACCACTTGGAGGACTCTCCGGGAAAACCTGCCGGGCATGCTGGAACCACCTCTCAGACGTGCCTGAACCACGTGGCGGACACTCCGGAAACGCATGTCGGGCCGGCCGGAACCACCTCTCAGACGTGCCAGAACCTCATGCCGGACACCCCAGAACCACCTGCTGGACAGACCGGAAACACCTGCCGGACACGCCGGAACCACATGTTCGACTCGCTGGAACCACATTCTGGACATGGCAAAATCACCTGCCGCCTATGCCAGAACCGCTTGGCGAACACTCCGGAATCACCTGTCAGGCATGCCGGAACCACCTCTCAGACCTGCCAGAACCACATGCCAATGACACCGGAAGCACCTGCCGAGCATGCCGGAAGCACCTGCTCGACTCGCCAGAACCACCTGTCGGACACGCCAAAATCACCTGCCGGCTACGCCACAGCCAGTTGGTGAACACTCCGGAAACACCTGCCGGGCTGGCTGGAACCACCTGCCAGTCACGCCAACATCACCTGCCAGCTACGCCAGAACCACTTGGCGGAGACTCCAGAAACACCTGTTGGGCCAGCCGGAACAACCTCTCAGACGTGCCAGAACCATGTGCCTGAGATGCTGGAACCGCACCCCGAACAGACCGAAACCACCTGCCAGACCCAACTGAACCACCTGCCGAGCACGCAGGAACAACCTGCTCGCCTCGCCGGAACCACCTGCTGGGCGCAGCGGAAGCACCTGCCGAGCGCGCCGGAGCCACCTGCTCGCCTCGACGGAAACACCAGCCTGGCCCAGCGGAAGCACCTGCCGAGCGCGCCGGAGCCACCTGCTCGCCTCGCCGGAACCACCTGCTGGGCGCGCCGGAGCCACCTGCTCGCCTCGCCGGAACCACCTGCCGGGTGCAGCGGAAGCACCTGCCGAGCGCGCCGGAGCCACCTGCTCGCCTCGCCGGAACCAGCTGCCGGGCCCAGCGCAAGCACGTGCCAAGCACGCCGGAGCCACCTGCTCGCCTCGCCGGAACCACCTGCCGGGCCCTAACCCTAACCCTAACCCTAACCCTATCCCCAAACCCTAACCCTAACCCTAACCCCTAACCCTAAGCCTAACCCTAAACCCTAACCCAACCGTAACCCTAACCCTAACCCTACCCCTAACCCTAACCCCTAACCCCAAACCCTAAACCCTAACCCTAACCGTAACCCTAACCCTATCCCTAACCCTAACCTGACGGACAGGCTGGAACCAGATGCTCAACTCGCCGGAACCACCTGCCAGACATGCCAGAACCACCTGCCGAGCACGCCGGAGCCACCTGCTGGACTCACCAGAACCACCTGCCTGACAGGCCAAAATCAACAGCTGGCTATGAGAGAACCACCTGGCAGACAATCCGCAATAACCTGCCAGGCATGCAGGAACCACCTCTCAGACGTAAGAGAACCACGTGCCGGACACGCTGGAACCACGTCCTGGACAGACTGGAACCACCTGCCGGACATGCCTGGACCACCTGCCGAGCACGCCGCAACCACCTGCTCGACTCGCAGGACCCATGTGCCAGACACGCCAAAATGAACTGCCGGCTACACCAGAACCACTTACCGGACACTCCGGAATAACCTGCCCGGCATGCCAGAACCACCTCTCAGAAGTGCCAGAAGCACGTGCTGGACATGCCGGAACAACCTATCGGACAGAACGGAACAACCTGCCGGACACACCAAAATCACCTGCGGGCTACGCCAGAACCACTTGGAGGACTCTCCGGGAAAACCTGCCGGGCATGCTGGAACCACCTCTCAGACGTGCCTGAACCACGTGGCGGACACTCCGGAAACGCATGTCGGGCCGGCCGGAACCACCTCTCAGACGTGCCAGAACCTCATGCCGGACACCCCAGAACCACCTGCTGGACAGACCGGAAACACCTGCCGGACACGCCGGAACCACATGTTCGACTCGCTGGAACCACATTCTGGACATGGCAAAATCACCTGCCGCCTATGCCAGAACCGCTTGGCGAACACTCCGGAATCACCTGTCAGGCATGCCGGAACCACCTCTCAGACCTGCCAGAACCACATGCCAATGACACCGGAAGCACCTGCCGAGCATGCCGGAAGCACCTGCTCGACTCGCCAGAACCACCTGTCGGACACGCCAAAATCACCTGCCGGCTACGCCACAGCCAGTTGGTGAACACTCCGGAAACACCTGCCGGGCTGGCTGGAACCACCTGCCAGTCACGCCAACATCACCTGCCAGCTACGCCAGAACCACTTGGCGGAGACTCCAGAAACACCTGTTGGGCCAGCCGGAACAACCTCTCAGACGTGCCAGAACCATGTGCCTGAGATGCTGGAACCGCACCCCGAACAGACCGAAACCACCTGCCAGACCCAACTGAACCACCTGCCGAGCACGCAGGAACAACCTGCTCGCCTCGCCGGAACCACCTGCTGGGCGCAGCGGAAGCACCTGCCGAGCGCGCCGGAGCCACCTGCTCGCCTCGACGGAAACACCAGCCTGGCCCAGCGGAAGCACCTGCCGAGCGCGCCGGAGCCACCTGCTCGCCTCGCCGGAACCACCTGCTGGGCGCGCCGGAGCCACCTGCTCGCCTCGCCGGAACCACCTGCCGGGTGCAGCGGAAGCACCTGCCGAGCGCGCCGGAGCCACCTGCTCGCCTCGCCGGAACCAGCTGCCGGGCCCAGCGCAAGCACGTGCCAAGCACGCCGGAGCCACCTGCTCGCCTCGCCGGAACCACCTGCCGGGCCCTAACCCTAACCCTAACCCTAACCCTATCCCCAAACCCTAACCCTAACCCTAACCCCTAACCCTAAGCCTAACCCTAAACCCTAACGCAACCGTAACCCTAACCCTAACCCTACCCCTAACCCTAACCCCTAACCCCAAACCCTAAACCCTAACCCTAACCGTAACCCTAACCCTATCCCTAACCCTAACCTGACGGACAGGCTGGAACCAGATGCTCAACTCGCCGGAACCACCTGCCAGACATGCCAGAACCACCTGCCGAGCACGCCGGAGCCACCTGCTGGACTCACCAGAACCACCTGCCTGACAGGCCAAAATCAACAGCTGGCTATGAGAGAACCACCTGGCAGACAATCCGCAATAACCTGCCAGGCATGCAGGAACCACCTCTCAGACGTAAGAGAACCACGTGCCGGACACGCTGGAACCACGTCCTGGACAGACTGGAACCACCTGCCGGACATGCCTGGACCACCTGCCGAGCACGCCGGAACCACCTGCTCGACTCGCAGGACCCATGTGCCAGACACGCCAAAATGAACTGCCGGCTACACCAGAACCACTTACCGGACACTCCGGAATAACCTGCCCGGCATGCCAGAACCACCTCTCAGAAGTGCCAGAAGCACGTGCTGGACATGCCGGAACAACCTATCGGACAGAACGGAACAACCTGCCGGACACACCAAAATCACCTGCGGGCTACGCCAGAACCACTTGGAGGACTCTCCGGGAAAACCTGCCGGGCATGCTGGAACCACCTCTCAGACGTGCCTGAACCACGTGGCGGACACTCCGGAAACGCATGTCGGGCCGGCCGGAACCACCTCTCAGACGTGCCAGAACCTCATGCCGGACACCCCAGAACCACCTGCTGGACAGACCGGAAACACCTGCCGGACACGCCGGAACCACATGTTCGACTCGCTGGAACCACATTCTGGACATGGCAAAATCACCTGCCGCCTATGCCAGAACCGCTTGGCGAACACTCCGGAATCACCTGTCAGGCATGCCGGAACCACCTCTCAGACCTGCCAGAACCACATGCCAATGACACCGGAAGCACCTGCCGAGCATGCCGGAAGCACCTGCTCGACTCGCCAGAACCACCTGTCGGACACGCCAAAATCACCTGCCGGCTACGCCACAGCCAGTTGGTGAACACTCCGGAAACACCTGCCGGGCTGGCTGGAACCACCTGCCAGTCACGCCAACATCACCTGCCAGCTACGCCAGAACCACTTGGCGGAGACTCCAGAAACACCTGTTGGGCCAGCCGGAACAACCTCTCAGACGTGCCAGAACCATGTGCCTGAGATGCTGGAACCGCACCCCGAACAGACCGAAACCACCTGCCAGACCCAACTGAACCACCTGCCGAGCACGCAGGAACAACCTGCTCGCCTCGCCGGAACCACCTGCTGGGCGCAGCGGAAGCACCTGCCGAGCGCGCCGGAGCCACCTGCTCGCCTCGACGGAAACACCAGCCTGGCCCAGCGGAAGCACCTGCCGAGCGCGCCGGAGCCACCTGCTCGCCTCGCCGGAACCACCTGCTGGGCGCGCCGGAGCCACCTGCTCGCCTCGCCGGAACCACCTGCCGGGTGCAGCGGAAGCACCTGCCGAGCGCGCCGGAGCCACCTGCTCGCCTCGCCGGAACCAGCTGCCGGGCCCAGCGCAAGCACGTGCCAAGCACGCCGGAGCCACCTGCTCGCCTCGCCGGAACCACCTGCCGGGCCCTAACCCTAACCCTAACCCTAACCCTATCCCCAAACCCTAACCCTAACCCTAACCCCTAACCCTAAGCCTAACCCTAAACCCTAACGCAACCGTAACCCTAACCCTAACCCTACCCCTAACCCTAACCCCTAACCCCAAACCCTAAACCCTAACCCTAACCGTAACCCTAACCCTATCCCTAACCCTAACCTGACGGACAGGCTGGAACCAGATGCTCAACTCGCCGGAACCACCTGCCAGACATGCCAGAACCACCTGCCGAGCACGCCGGAGCCACCTGCTGGACTCACCAGAACCACCTGCCTGACAGGCCAAAATCAACAGCTGGCTATGAGAGAACCACCTGGCAGACAATCCGCAATAACCTGCCAGGCATGCAGGAACCACCTCTCAGACGTAAGAGAACCACGTGCCGGACACGCTGGAACCACGTCCTGGACAGACTGGAACCACCTGCCGGACATGCCTGGACCACCTGCCGAGCACGCCGGAACCACCTGCTCGACTCGCAGGACCCATGTGCCAGACACGCCAAAATGAACTGCCGGCTACACCAGAACCACTTACCGGACACTCCGGAATAACCTGCCCGGCATGCCAGAACCACCTCTCAGAAGTGCCAGAAGCACGTGCTGGACATGCCGGAACAACCTATCGGACAGAACGGAACAACCTGCCGGACACACCAAAATCACCTGCGGGCTACGCCAGAACCACTTGGAGGACTCTCCGGGAAAACCTGCCGGGCATGCTGGAACCACCTCTCAGACGTGCCTGAACCACGTGGCGGACACTCCGGAAACGCATGTCGGGCCGGCCGGAACCACCTCTCAGACGTGCCAGAACCTCATGCCGGACACCCCAGAACCACCTGCTGGACAGACCGGAAACACCTGCCGGACACGCCGGAACCACATGTTCGACTCGCTGGAACCACATTCTGGACATGGCAAAATCACCTGCCGCCTATGCCAGAACCGCTTGGCGAACACTCCGGAATCACCTGTCAGGCATGCCGGAACCACCTCTCAGACCTGCCAGAACCACATGCCAATGACACCGGAAGCACCTGCCGAGCATGCCGGAAGCACCTGCTCGACTCGCCAGAACCACCTGTCGGACACGCCAAAATCACCTGCCGGCTATGCCACAGCCAGTTGGTGAACACTCCGGAAACACCTGCCGGGCTGGCTGGAACCACCTGCCAGTCACGCCAACATCACCTGCCAGCTACGCCAGAACCACTTGGCGGAGACTCCAGAAACACCTGTTGGGCCAGCCGGAACAACCTCTCAGACGTGCCAGAACCATGTGCCTGAGATGCTGGAACCGCACCCCGAACAGACCGAAACCACCTGCCAGACCCAACTGAACCACCTGCCGAGCACGCAGGAACAACCTGCTCGCCTCGCCGGAACCACCTGCTGGGCGCAGCGGAAGCACCTGCCGAGCGCGCCGGAGCCACCTGCTCGCCTCGACGGAAACACCAGCCTGGCCCAGCGGAAGCACCTGCCGAGCGCGCCGGAGCCACCTGCTCGCCTCGCCGGAACCACCTGCTGGGCGCGCCGGAGCCACCTGCTCGCCTCGCCGGAACCACCTGCCGGGTGCAGCGGAAGCACCTGCCGAGCGCGCCGGAGCCACCTGCTCGCCTCGCCGGAACCAGCTGCCGGGCCCAGCGCAAGCACGTGCCAAGCACGCCGGAGCCACCTGCTCGCCTCGCCGGAACCACCTGCCGGGCCCTAACCCTAACCCTAACCCTAACCCTATCCCCAAACCCTAACCCTAACCCTAACCCCTAACCCTAAGCCTAACCCTAAACCCTAACCCAACCGTAACCCTAACCCTAACCCTACCCCTAACCCTAACCCCTAACCCCAAACCCTAAACCCTAACCCTAACCGTAACCCTAACCCTATCCCTAACCCTAACCTGACGGACAGGCTGGAACCAGATGCTCAACTCGCCGGAACCACCTGCCAGACATGCCAGAACCACCTGCCGAGCACGCCGGAGCCACCTGCTGGACTCACCAGAACCACCTGCCTGACAGGCCAAAATCAACAGCTGGCTATGAGAGAACCACCTGGCAGACAATCCGCAATAACCTGCCAGGCATGCAGGAACCACCTCTCAGACGTAAGAGAACCACGTGCCGGACACGCTGGAACCACGTCCTGGACAGACTGGAACCACCTGCCGGACATGCCTGGACCACCTGCCGAGCACGCCGGAACCACCTGCTCGACTCGCAGGACCCATGTGCCAGACACGCCAAAATGAACTGCCGGCTACACCAGAACCACTTACCGGACACTCCGGAATAACCTGCCCGGCATGCCAGAACCACCTCTCAGAAGTGCCAGAAGCACGTGCTGGACATGCCGGAACAACCTATCGGACAGAACGGAACAACCTGCCGGACACACCAAAATCACCTGCGGGCTACGCCAGAACCACTTGGAGGACTCTCCGGGAAAACCTGCCGGGCATGCTGGAACCACCTCTCAGACGTGCCTGAACCACGTGGCGGACACTCCGGAAACGCATGTCGGGCCGGCCGGAACCACCTCTCAGACGTGCCAGAACCTCATGCCGGACACCCCAGAACCACCTGCTGGACAGACCGGAAACACCTGCCGGACACGCCGGAACCACATGTTCGACTCGCTGGAACCACATTCTGGACATGGCAAAATCACCTGCCGCCTATGCCAGAACCGCTTGGCGAACACTCCGGAATCACCTGTCAGGCATGCCGGAACCACCTCTCAGACCTGCCAGAACCACATGCCAATGACACCGGAAGCACCTGCCGAGCATGCCGGAAGCACCTGCTCGACTCGCCAGAACCACCTGTCGGACACGCCAAAATCACCTGCCGGCTACGCCACAGCCAGTTGGTGAACACTCCGGAAACACCTGCCGGGCTGGCTGGAACCACCTGCCAGTCACGCCAACATCACCTGCCAGCTACGCCAGAACCACTTGGCGGAGACTCCAGAAACACCTGTTGGGCCAGCCGGAACAACCTCTCAGACGTGCCAGAACCATGTGCCTGAGATGCTGGAACCGCACCCCGAACAGACCGAAACCACCTGCCAGACCCAACTGAACCACCTGCCGAGCACGCAGGAACAACCTGCTCGCCTCGCCGGAACCACCTGCTGGGCGCAGCGGAAGCACCTGCCGAGCGCGCCGGAGCCACCTGCTCGCCTCGACGGAAACACCAGCCTGGCCCAGCGGAAGCACCTGCCGAGCGCGCCGGAGCCACCTGCTCGCCTCGCCGGAACCACCTGCTGGGCGCGCCGGAGCCACCTGCTCGCCTCGCCGGAACCACCTGCCGGGTGCAGCGGAAGCACCTGCCGAGCGCGCCGGAGCCACCTGCTCGCCTCGCCGGAACCAGCTGCCGGGCCCAGCGCAAGCACGTGCCAAGCACGCCGGAGCCACCTGCTCGCCTCGCCGGAACCACCTGCCGGGCCCTAACCCTAACCCTAACCCTAACCCTATCCCCAAACCCTAACCCTAACCCTAACCCCTAACCCTAAGCCTAACCCTAAACCCTAACCCAACCGTAACCCTAACCCTAACCCTACCCCTAACCCTAACCCCTAACCCCAAACCCTAAACCCTAACCCTAACCGTAACCCTAACCCTATCCCTAACCCTAACCTGACGGACAGGCTGGAACCAGATGCTCAACTCGCCGGAACCACCTGCCAGACATGCCAGAACCACCTGCCGAGCACGCCGGAGCCACCTGCTGGACTCACCAGAACCACCTGCCTGACAGGCCAAAATCAACAGCTGGCTATGAGAGAACCACCTGGCAGACAATCCGCAATAACCTGCCAGGCATGCAGGAACCACCTCTCAGACGTAAGAGAACCACGTGCCGGACACGCTGGAACCACGTCCTGGACAGACTGGAACCACCTGCCGGACATGCCTGGACCACCTGCCGAGCACGCCGGAACCACCTGCTCGACTCGCAGGACCCATGTGCCAGACACGCCAAAATGAACTGCCGGCTACACCAGAACCACTTACCGGACACTCCGGAATAACCTGCCCGGCATGCCAGAACCACCTCTCAGAAGTGCCAGAAGCACGTGCTGGACATGCCGGAACAACCTATCGGACAGAACGGAACAACCTGCCGGACACACCAAAATCACCTGCGGGCTACGCCAGAACCACTTGGAGGACTCTCCGGGAAAACCTGCCGGGCATGCTGGAACCACCTCTCAGACGTGCCTGAACCACGTGGCGGACACTCCGGAAACGCATGTCGGGCCGGCCGGAACCACCTCTCAGACGTGCCAGAACCTCATGCCGGACACCCCAGAACCACCTGCTGGACAGACCGGAAACACCTGCCGGACACGCCGGAACCACATGTTCGACTCGCTGGAACCACATTCTGGACATGGCAAAATCACCTGCCGCCTATGCCAGAACCGCTTGGCGAACACTCCGGAATCACCTGTCAGGCATGCCGGAACCACCTCTCAGACCTGCCAGAACCACATGCCAATGACACCGGAAGCACCTGCCGAGCATGCCGGAAGCACCTGCTCGACTCGCCAGAACCACCTGTCGGACACGCCAAAATCACCTGCCGGCTACGCCACAGCCAGTTGGTGAACACTCCGGAAACACCTGCCGGGCTGGCTGGAACCACCTGCCAGTCACGCCAACATCACCTGCCAGCTACGCCAGAACCACTTGGCGGAGACTCCAGAAACACCTGTTGGGCCAGCCGGAACAACCTCTCAGACGTGCCAGATCCATGTGCCTGAGATGCTGGAACCGCACCCCGAACAGACCGAAACCACCTGCCAGACCCAACTGAACCACCTGCCGAGCACGCAGGAACAACCTGCTCGCCTCGCCGGAACCACCTGCTGGGCGCAGCGGAAGCACCTGCCGAGCGCGCCGGAGCCACCTGCTCGCCTCGACGGAAACACCAGCCTGGCCCAGCGGAAGCACCTGCCGAGCGCGCCGGAGCCACCTGCTCGCCTCGCCGGAACCACCTGCTGGGCGCGCCGGAGCCACCTGCTCGCCTCGCCGGAACCACCTGCCGGGTGCAGCGGAAGCACCTGCCGAACGCGCCGGAGCCACCTGCTCGCCTCGCCGGAACCAGCTGCCGGGCCCAGCGCAAGCACGTGCCAAGCACGCCGGAGCCACCTGCTCGCCTCGCCGGAACCACCTGCCGGGCCCTAACCCTAACCCTAACCCTAACCCTATCCCCAAACCCTAACCCTAACCCTAACCCCTAACCCTAAGCCTAACCCTAAACCCTAACGCAACCGTAACCCTAACCCTAACCCTACCCCTAACCCTAACCCCTAACCCCAAACCCTAAACCCTAACCCTAACCGTAACCCTAACCCTATCCCTAACCCTAACCTGACGGACAGGCTGGAACCAGATGCTCAACTCGCCGGAACCACCTGCCAGACATGCCAGAACCACCTGCCGAGCACGCCGGAGCCACCTGCTGGACTCACCAGAACCACCTGCCTGACAGGCCAAAATCAACAGCTGGCTATGAGAGAACCACCTGGCAGACAATCCGCAATAACCTGCCAGGCATGCAGGAACCACCTCTCAGACGTAAGAGAACCACGTGCCGGACACGCTGGAACCACGTCCTGGACAGACTGGAACCACCTGCCGGACATGCCTGGACCACCTGCCGAGCACGCCGGAACCACCTGCTCGACTCGCAGGACCCATGTGCCAGACACGCCAAAATGAACTGCCGGCTACACCAGAACCACTTACCGGACACTCCGGAATAACCTGCCCGGCATGCCAGAACCACCTCTCAGAAGTGCCAGAAGCACGTGCTGGACATGCCGGAACAACCTATCGGACAGAACGGAACAACCTGCCGGACACACCAAAATCACCTGCGGGCTACGCCAGAACCACTTGGAGGACTCTCCGGGAAAACCTGCCGGGCATGCTGGAACCACCTCTCAGACGTGCCTGAACCACGTGGCGGACACTCCGGAAACGCATGTCGGGCCGGCCGGAACCACCTCTCAGACGTGCCAGAACCTCATGCCGGACACCCCAGAACCACCTGCTGGACAGACCGGAAACACCTGCCGGACACGCCGGAACCACATGTTCGACTCGCTGGAACCACATTCTGGACATGGCAAAATCACCTGCCGCCTATGCCAGAACCGCTTGGCGAACACTCCGGAATCACCTGTCAGGCATGCCGGAACCACCTCTCAGACCTGCCAGAACCACATGCCAATGACACCGGAAGCACCTGCCGAGCATGCCGGAAGCACCTGCTCGACTCGCCAGAACCACCTGTCGGACACGCCAAAATCACCTGCCGGCTACGCCACAGCCAGTTGGTGAACACTCCGGAAACACCTGCCGGGCTGGCTGGAACCACCTGCCAGTCACGCCAACATCACCTGCCAGCTACGCCAGAACCACTTGGCGGAGACTCCAGAAACACCTGTTGGGCCAGCCGGAACCACCTCTCAGACGTGCCAGAACCATGTGCCTGAGATGCTGGAACCACACCCCGAACAGACCGAAACCACCTGCCAGACCCAACTGAACCACCTGCCGAGCACGCAGGAACAACCTGCTCGCCTCGCCGGAACCACCTGCCGGGCGCAGCGGAAGCACCTGCCGAGCGCGCCGGAGCCACCTGCTCGCCTCGCCGGAAACACCAGCCGGGCCCAGCGGAAGCACCTGCCGTGCGCACCGGAGCCACCTGCTCGCCTCGCCGGAACCACCTGCCCGGCGCGCCGGAGCCACCTGCTCGCCTCTCCGGAACCACCTGCCGGGCCCAGCGGAAGCACCTGCCGGGCGCGCCGGAGCCACCTGCTCGGTTCGCCAGAACCACCTGCCGGGCCCTAACCCTAACCCCAACCCTAACCCTATCCCCAAACCCTAACCCTAACCCTAACCCCTAACCCTAAGCCTAACCCTAAACCCTAACCCAACCGTAACCCTAACCCTAACCCTACCCCTAACCCTAACCCCTAACCCCAAACCCTAAACCCTAACCCTAACCGTAACCCTAACCCTATCCCTAACCCTAACCTGACGGACAGGCTGGAACCAGCTGCTCAACTCGCCGGAACCACCTGCCAGACATGCCAGAACCACCTGCCGAGCACGCCGGAGCCACCTGCTGGACTCACCAGAACCACCTGCCTGACAGGCCAAAATCAACAGCTGGCTATGAGAGAACCACCTGGCAGACAATCCGCAATAACCTGCCAGGCATGCAGGAACCACCTCTCAGACGTAAGAGAACCACGTGCCGGACACGCTGGAACCACGTCCTGGACAGACTGGAACCACCTGCCGGACATGCCTGGACCACCTGCCGAGCACGCCGCAACCACCTGCTCGACTCGCAGGACCCATGTGCCAGACACGCCAAAATGAACTGCCGGCTACACCAGAACCACTTACCGGACACTCCGGAATAACCTGCCCGGCATGCCAGAACCACCTCTCAGAAGTGCCAGAAGCACGTGCTGGACATGCCGGAACAACCTATCGGACAGAACGGAACAACCTGCCGGACACACCAAAATCACCTGCGGGCTACGCCAGAACCACTTGGAGGACTCTCCGGGAAAACCTGCCGGGCATGCTGGAACCACTTCTCAGACGTGCCTGAACCACGTGGCGGACACTCCGGAAACGCATGTCGGGCCGGCCGGAACCACCTCTCAGACGTGCCAGAACCTCATGCCGGACACCCCAGAACCACCTGCTGGACAGACCGGAAACACCTGCCGGACACGCCGGAACCACATGTTCGACTCGCTGGAACCACATTCTGGACATGGCAAAATCACCTGCCGCCTATGCCAGAACCGCTTGGCGAACACTCCGGAATCACCTGTCAGGCATGCCGGAACCACCTCTCAGACCTGCCAGAACCACATGCCAATGACACCGGAAGCACCTGCCGAGCATGCCGGAAGCACCTGCTCGACTCGCCAGAACCACCTGTCGGACACGCCAAAATCACCTGCCGGCTACGCCACAGCCAGTTGGTGAACACTCCGGAAACACCTGCCGGGCTGGCTGGAACCACCTGCCAGTCACGCCAACATCACCTGCCAGCTACGCCAGAACCACTTGGCGGAGACTCCAGAAACACCTGTTGGGCCAGCCGGAACCACCTCTCAGACGTGCCAGAACCATGTGCCTGAGATGCTGGAACCACACCCCGAACAGACCGAAACCACCTGCCAGACCCAACTGAACCACCTGCCGAGCACGCAGGAACAACCTGCTCGCCTCGCCGGAACCACCTGCCGGGCGCAGCGGAAGCACCTGCCGAGCGCGCCGGAGCCACCTGCTCGCCTCGCCGGAAACACCAGCCGGGCCCAGCGGAAGCACCTGCCGAGCGCACCGGAGCCACCTGCTCGCCTCGCCGGAACCACCTGCCTGGCGCGCCGGAGCCACCTGCTCGCCTCTCCGGAACCACCTGCCGGGCCCAGCGGAAGCACCTGCCGGGCGCGCCGGAGCCACCTGCTCGGCTCGCCAGAACCACCTGCCGGGCCCTAACCCTAACCCTAACCCTAACCCTATCCCCAAACCCTAACCCTAACCCTAACCCCTAACCCTAAGCCTAATCCTAAACCCTAACCCAACCGTAACCCTAACCCTAACCCTACCCCTAACCCTAACCCGTAACCCCAAACCCTAAACCCTAACCCTAACCGTAACCCTAACCCTATCCCTAACCCTAACCTGACGGACAGGCTGGAACCAGCTGCTCAACTCGCCGGAACCACCTGCCAGACATGCCAGAACCACCTGCCGAGCACGCCGGAGCCACCTGCTGGACTCACCAGAACCACCTGCCTGACAGGCCAAAATCAACAGCTGGCTATGAGAGAACCACCTGGCAGACAATCCGCAATAACCTGCCAGGCATGCAGGAACCACCTCTCAGACGTAAGAGAACCACGTGCCGGACACGCTGGAACCACGTCCTGGACAGACTGGAACCACCTGCCGGACATGCCTGGACCACCTGCCGAGCACGCCGCAACCACCTGCTCGACTCGCAGGACCCATGTGCCAGACACGCCAAAATGAACTGCCGGCTACACCAGAACCACTTACCGGACACTCCGGAATAACCTGCCCGGCATGCCAGAACCACCTCTCAGAAGTGCCAGAAGCACGTGCTGGACATGCCGGAACAACCTATCGGACAGAACGGAACAACCTGCCGGACACACCAAAATCACCTGCGGGCTACGCCAGAACCACTTGGAGGACTCTCCGGGAAAACCTGCCGGGCATGCTGGAACCACCTCTCAGACGTGCCTGAACCACGTGGCGGACACTCCGGAAACGCATGTCGGGCCGGCCGGAACCACCTCTCAGACGTGCCAGAACCTCATGCCGGACACCCCAGAACCACCTGCTGGACAGACCGGAAACACCTGCCGGACACGCCGGAACCACATGTTCGACTCGCTGGAACCACATTCTGGACATGGCAAAATCACCTGCCGCCTATGCCAGAACCGCTTGGCGAACACTCCGGAATCACCTGTCAGGCATGCCGGAACCACCTCTCAGACCTGCCAGAAGCACATGCCAATGACACCGGAAGCACCTGCCGAGCATGCCGGAAGCACCTGCTCGACTCGCCAGAACCACCTGTCGGACACGCCAAAATCACCTGCCGGCTACGCCACAGCCAGTTGGTGAACACTCCGGAAACACCTGCCGGGCTGGCTGGAACCACCTGCCAGTCACGCCAACATCACCTGCCAGCTACGCTAGAACCACTTGGCGGAGACTCCAGAAACACCTGTTGGGCCAGCCGGAACAACCTCTCAGACGTGCCAGAACCATGTGCCTGAGATGCTGGAACCGCACCCCGAACAGACCGAAACCACCTGCCAGACCCAACTGAACCACCTGCCGAGCACGCAGGAACAACCTGCTCGCCTCGCCGGAACCACCTGCTGGGCGCAGCGGAAGCACCTGCCGAGCGCGCCGGAGCCACCTGCTCGCCTCGACGGAAACACCAGCCTGGCCCAGCGGAAGCACCTGCCGAGCGCGCCGGAGCCACCTGCTCGCCTCGCCGGAACCACCTGCTGGGCGCGCCGGAGCCACCTGCTCGCCTCGCCGGAACCACCTGCCGGGTGCAGCGGAAGCACCTGCCGAGCGCGCCGGAGCCACCTGCTCGCCTCGCCGGAACCAGCTGCCGGGCCCAGCGCAAGCACGTGCCAAGCACGCCGGAGCCACCTGCTCGCCTCGCCGGAACCACCTGCCGGGCCCTAACCCTAACCCTAACCCTAACCCTATCCCCAAACCCTAACCCTAACCCTAACCCCTAACCCTAAGCCTAACCCTAAACCCTAACCCAACCGTAACCCTAACCCTAACCCTACCCCTAACCCTAACCCCTAACCCCAAACCCTAAACCCTAACCCTAACCGTAACCCTAACCCTATCCCTAACCCTAACCTGACGGACAGGCTGGAACCAGATGCTCAACTCGCCGGAACCACCTGCCAGACATGCCAGAACCACCTGCCGAGCACGCCGGAGCCACCTGCTGGACTCACCAGAACCACCTGCCTGACAGGCCCAAATCAACAGCTGGCTATGAGAGAACCACCTGGCAGACAATCCGCAATAACCTGCCAGGCATGCAGGAACCACCTCTCAGACGTAAGAGAACCACGTGCCGGACACGCTGGAACCACGTCCTGGACAGACTGGAACCACCTGCCGGACATGCCTGGACCACCTGCCGAGCACGCCGCAACCACCTGCTCGACTCGCAGGACCCATGTGCCAGACACGCCAAAATGAACTGCCGGCTACACCAGAACCACTTACCGGACACTCCGGAATAACCTGCCCGGCATGCCAGAACCACCTCTCAGAAGTGCCAGAAGCACGTGCTGGACATGCCGGAACAACCTATCGGACAGAACGGAACAACCTGCCGGACACACCAAAATCACCTGCGGGCTACGCCAGAACCACTTGGAGGACTCTCCGGGAAAACCTGCCGGGCATGCTGGAACCACCTCTCAGACGTGCCTGAACCACGTGGCGGACACTCCGGAAACGCATGTCGGGCCGGCCGGAACCACCTCTCAGACGTGCCAGAACCTCATGCCGGACACCCCAGAACCACCTGCTGGACAGACCGGAAACACCTGCCGGACACGCCGGAACCACATGTTCGACTCGCTGGAACCACATTCTGGACATGGCAAAATCACCTGCCGCCTATGCCAGAACCGCTTGGCGAACACTCCGGAATCACCTGTCAGGCATGCCGGAACCACCTCTCAGACCTGCCAGAACCACATGCCAATGACACCGGAAGCACCTGCCGAGCATGCCGGAAGCACCTGCTCGACTCGCCAGAACCACCTGTCGGACACGCCAAAATCACCTGCCGGCTACGCCACAGCCAGTTGGTGAACACTCCGGAAACACCTGCCGGGCTGGCTGGAACCACCTGCCAGTCACGCCAACATCACCTGCCAGCTACGCCAGAACCACTTGGCGGAGACTCCAGAAACACCTGTTGGGCCAGCCGGAACAACCTCTCAGACGTGCCAGAACCATGTGCCTGAGATGCTGGAACCGCACCCCGAACAGACCGAAACCACCTGCCAGACCCAACTGAACCACCTGCCGAGCACGCAGGAACAACCTGCTCGCCTCGCCGGAACCACCTGCTGGGCGCAGCGGAAGCACCTGCCGAGCGCGCCGGAGCCACCTGCTCGCCTCGACGGAAACACCAGCCTGGCCCAGCGGAAGCACCTGCCGAGCGCGCCGGAGCCACCTGCTCGCCTCGCCGGAACCACCTGCTGGGCGCGCCGGAGCCACCTGCTCGCCTCGCCGGAACCACCTGCCGGGTGCAGCGGAAGCACCTGCCGAGCGCGCCGGAGCCACCTGCTCGCCTCGCCGGAACCAGCTGCCGGGCCCAGCGCAAGCACGTGCCAAGCACGCCGGAGCCACCTGCTCGCCTCGCCGGAACCACCTGCCGGGCCCTAACCCTAACCCTAACCCTAACCCTATCCCCAAACCCTAACCCTAACCCTAACCCCTAACCCTAAGCCTAACCCTAAACCCTAACCCAACCGTAACCCTAACCCTAACCCTACCCCTAACCCTAACCCCTAACCCCAAACCCTAAACCCTAACCCTAACCGTAACCCTAACCCTATCCCTAACCCTAACCTGACGGACAGGCTGGAACCAGCTGCTCAACTCGCCGGAACCACCTGCCAGACATGCCAGAACCACCTGCCGAGCACGCCGGAGCCACCTGCTGGACTCACCAGAACCACCTGCCTGACAGGCCAAAATCAACAGCTGGCTATGAGAGAACCACCTGGCAGACAATCCGCAATAACCTGCCAGGCATGCAGGAACCACCTCTCAGACGTAAGAGAACCACGTGCCGGACACGCTGGAACCACGTCCTGGACAGACTGGAACCACCTGCCGGACATGCCTGGACCACCTGCCGAGCACGCCGGAACCACCTGCTCGACTCGCAGGACCCATGTGCCAGACACGCCAAAATGAACTGCCGGCTACACCAGAACCACTTACCGGACACTCCGGAATAACCTGCCCGGCATGCCAGAACCACCTC
This sequence comes from Equus asinus, assembly GCF_041296235.1. Classification (NCBI taxonomy): domain Eukaryota; kingdom Metazoa; phylum Chordata; class Mammalia; order Perissodactyla; family Equidae; genus Equus; species Equus asinus. Next base: position 44,209,237 of record NC_091807.1, on the reverse strand, counting down.
TCAGAAGTGCCAGAAGCACGTGCTGGACATGCCGGAACAACCTATCGGACAGAACGGAACAACCTGCCGGACACACCAAAATCACCTGCGGGCTACGCCAGAACCACTTGGAGGACTCTCCGGGAAAACCTGCCGGGCATGCTGGAACCACCTCTCAGACGTGCCTGAACCACGTGGCGGACACTCCGGAAACGCATGTCGGGCCGGCCGGAACCACCTCTCAGACGTGCCAGAACCTCATGCCGGACACCCCAGAACCACCTGCTGGACAGACCGGAAACACCTGCCGGACACGCCGGAACCACATGTTCGACTCGCTGGAACCACATTCTGGACATGGCAAAATCACCTGCCGCCTATGCCAGAACCGCTTGGCGAACACTCCGGAATCACCTGTCAGGCATGCCGGAACCACCTCTCAGACCTGCCAGAACCACATGCCAATGACACCGGAAGCACCTGCCGAGCATGCCGGAAGCACCTGCTCGACTCGCCAGAACCACCTGTCGGACACGCCAAAATCACCTGCCGGCTACGCCACAGCCAGTTGGTGAACACTCCGGAAACACCTGCCGGGCTGGCTGGAACCACCTGCCAGTCACGCCAACATCACCTGCCAGCTACGCCAGAACCACTTGGCGGAGACTCCAGAAACACCTGTTGGGCCAGCCGGAACCACCTCTCAGACGTGCCAGAACCATGTGCCTGAGATGCTGGAACCACACCCCGAACAGACCGAAACCACCTGCCAGACCCAACTGAACCACCTGCCGAGCACGCAGGAACAACCTGCTCGCCTCGCCGGAACCACCTGCCGGGCGCAGCGGAAGCACCTGCCGAGCGCGCCGGAGCCACCTGCTCGCCTCGCCGGAAACACCAGCCGGGCCCAGCGGAAGCACCTGCCGTGCGCACCGGAGCCACCTGCTCGCCTCGCCGGAACCACCTGCCCGGCGCGCCGGAGCCACCTGCTCGCCTCTCCGGAACCACCTGCCGGGCCCAGCGGAAGCACCTGCCGGGCGCGCCGGAGCCACCTGCTCGGTTCGCCAGAACCACCTGCCGGGCCCTAACCCTAACCCTAACCCTAACCCTATCCCCAAACCCTAACCCTAACCCTAACCCCTAACCCTAAGCCTAACCCTAAACCCTAACCCAACCGTAACCCTAACCCTAACCCTACCCCTAACCCTAACCCCTAACCCCAAACCCTAAACCCTAACCCTAACCGTAACCCTAACCCTATCCCTAACCCTAACCTGACGGACAGGCTGGAACCAGCTGCTCAACTCGCCGGAACCACCTGCCAGACATGCCAGAACCACCTGCCGAGCACGCCGGAGCCACCTGCTGGACTCACCAGAACCACCTGCCTGACAGGCCAAAATCAACAGCTGGCTATGAGAGAACCACCTGGCAGACAATCCGCAATAACCTGCCAGGCATGCAGGAACCACCTCTCAGACGTAAGAGAACCACGTGCCGGACACGCTGGAACCACGTCCTGGACAGACTGGAACCACCTGCCGGACATGCCTGGACCACCTGCCGAGCACGCCGGAACCACCTGCTCGACTCGCAGGACCCATGTGCCAGACACGCCAAAATGAACTGCCGGCTACACCAGAACCACTTACCGGACACTCCGGAATAACCTGCCCGGCATGCCAGAACCACCTCTCAGAAGTGCCAGAAGCACGTGCTGGACATGCCGGAACAACCTATCGGACAGAACGGAACAACCTGCCGGACACACCAAAATCACCTGCGGGCTACGCCAGAACCACTTGGAGGACTCTCCGGGAAAACCTGCCGGGCATGCTGGAACCACCTCTCAGACGTGCCTGAACCACGTGGTGGACACTCCGGAAACGCATGTCGGGCCGGCCGGAACCACCTCTCAGACGTGCCAGAACCTCATGCCGGACACCCCAGAACCACCTGCTGGACAGACCGGAAACACCTGCCGGACACGCCGGAACCACATGTTCGACTCGCTGGAACCACATTCTGGACATGGCAAAATCACCTGCCGCCTATGCCAGAACCGCTTGGCGAACACTCCGGAATCACCTGTCAGGCATGCCGGAACCACCTCTCAGACCTGCCAGAACCACATGCCAATGACACCGGAAGCACCTGCCGAGCATGCCGGAAGCACCTGCTCGACTCGCCAGAACCACCTGTCGGACACGCCAAAATCACCTGCCGGCTACGCCACAGCCAGTTGGTGAACACTCCGGAAACACCTGCCGGGCTGGCTGGAACCACCTGCCAGTCACGCCAACATCACCTGCCAGCTACGCCAGAACCACTTGGCGGAGACTCCAGAAACACCTGTTGGGCCAGCCGGAACCACCTCTCAGACGTGCCAGAACCATGTGCCTGAGATGCTGGAACCACACCCCGAACAGACCGAAACCACCTGCCAGACCCAACTGAACCACCTGCCGAGCACGCAGGAACAACCTGCTCGCCTCGCCGGAACCACCTGCCGGGCGCAGCGGAAGCACCTGCCGAGCGCGCCGGAGCCACCTGCTCGCCTCGCCGGAAACACCAGCCGGGCCCAGCGGAAGCACCTGCCGAGCGCACCGGAGCCACCTGCTCGCCTCGCCAGAACCACCTGCCCGGCGCGCCGGAGCCACCTGCTCGCCTCTCCGGAACCACCTGCCGGGCCCAGCGGAAGCACCTGCCGGGCGCGCCGGAGCCACCTGCTCGGCTCGCCAGAACCACCTGCCGGGCCCTAACCCTAACCCTAACCCTAACCCTATCCCCAAACCCTAACCCTAACCCTAACCCCTAACCCTAAGCCTAACCCTAAACCCTAACCCAACCGTAACCCTAACCCTAACCCTACCCCTAACCCTAACCCCTAACCCCAAACCCTAAACCCTAACCCTAACCGTAACCCTAACCCTATCCCTTACCCTAACGTGACGGACAGGCTGGAACCAGCTGCTCAACTCGCCGGAACCACCTGCCAGACATGCCAGAACCACCTGCCGAGCACGCCGGAGCCACCTGCTGGACTCACCAGAACCACCTGCCTGACAGGCCAAAATCAACAGCTGGCTATGAGAGAACCACCTGGCAGACAATCCGCAATAACCTGCCAGGCATGCAGGAACCACCTCTCAGACGTAAGAGAACCACGTGCCGGACACGCTGGAACCACGTCCTGGACAGACTGGAACCACCTGCCGGACATGCCTGGACCACCTGCCGAGCACGCCGGAACCACCTGCTCGACTCGCAGGACCCATGTGCCAGACACGCCAAAATGAACTGCCGGCTACACCAGAACCACTTACCGGACACTCCGGAATAACCTGCCCGGCATGCCAGAACCACCTCTCAGAAGTGCCAGAAGCACGTGCTGGACATGCCGGAACAACCTATCGGACAGAACGGAACAACCTGCCGGACACACCAAAATCACCTGCGGGCTACGCCAGAACCACTTGGAGGACTCTCCGGGAAAACCTGCCGGGCATGCTGGAACCACCTCTCAGACGTGCCTGAACCACGTGGCGGACACTCCGGAAACGCATGTCGGGCCGGCCGGAACCACCTCTCAGACGTGCCAGAACCTCATGCCGGACACCCCAGAACCACCTGCTGGACAGACCGGAAACACCTGCCGGACACGCCGGAACCACATGTTCGACTCGCTGGAACCACATTCTGGACATGGCAAAATCACCTGCCGCCTATGCCAGAACCGCTTGGCGAACACTCCGGAATCACCTGTCAGGCATGCCGGAACCACCTCTCAGACCTGCCAGAACCACATGCCAATGACACCGGAAGCACCTGCCGAGCATGCCGGAAGCACCTGCTCGACTCGCCAGAACCACCTGTCGGACACGCCAAAATCACCTGCCGGCTACGCCACAGCCAGTTGGTGAACACTCCGGAAACACCTGCCGGGCTGGCTGGAACCACCTGCCAGTCACGCCAACATCACCTGCCAGCTACGCCAGAACCACTTGGCGGAGACTCCAGAAACACCTGTTGGGCCAGCCGGAACCACCTCTCAGACGTGCCAGAACCATGTGCCTGAGATGCTGGAACCACACCCCGAACAGACCGAAACCACCTGCCAGACCCAACTGAACCACCTGCCGAGCACGCAGGAACAACCTGCTCGCCTCGCCGGAACCACCTGCCGGGCGCAGCGGAAGCACCTGCCGAGCGCGCCGGAGCCACCTGCTCGCCTCGCCGGAAACACCAGCCGGGCCCAGCGGAAGCACCTGCCGAGCGCACCGGAGCCACCTGCTCGCCTCGCCGGTACCACCTGCCCGGCGCGCCGGAGCCACCTGCTCGCCTCTCCGGAACCACCTGCCGGGCCCAGCGGAAGCACCTGCCGGGCGCGCCGGAGCCACCTGCTCGGCTCGCCAGAACCACCTGCCGGGCCCTAACCCTAACCCTAACCCTAACCCTATCCCCAAACCCTAACCCTAACCCTAACCCCTAACCCTAAGCCTAACCCTAAACCCTAACCCAACCATAACCCTAACCGTAACCCTACCCCTAACCCTAACCCGTAACCCCAAACCCTAAACCCTAACCCTAACCGTAACCCTAACCCTATCCCTAACCCTAACCTGACGGACAGGCTGGAACCAGCTGCTCAACTCGCCGGAACCACCTGCCAGACATGCCAGAACCACCTGCCGAGCACGCCGGAGCCACCTGCTGGACTCACCAGAACCACCTGCCTGACAGGCCAAAATCAACAGCTGGCTATGAGAGAACCACCTGGCAGACAATCCGCAATAACCTGCCAGGCATGCAGGAACCACCTCTCAGACGTAAGAGAACCACGTGCCGGACACGCTGGAACCACGTCCTGGACAGACTGGAACCACCTGCCGGACATGCCTGGACCACCTGCCGAGCACGCCGCAACCACCTGCTCGACTCGCAGGACCCATGTGCCAGACACGCCAAAATGAACTGCCGGCTACACCAGAACCACTTACCGGACACTCCGGAATAACCTTCCCGGCATGCCAGAACCACCTCTCAGAAGTGCCAGAAGCACGTGCTGGACATGCTGGAACAACCTATCGGACAGAACGGAACAACCTGCCGGACACACCAAAATCACCTGCGGGCTACGCCAGAACCACTTGGAGGACTCTCCGGGAAAACCTGCCGGGCATGCTGGAACCACCTCTCAGACGTGCCTGAACCACGTGGCGGACACTCCGGAAACGCATGTCGGGCCGGCCGGAACCACCTCTCAGACGTGCCAGAACCTCATGCCGGACACCCCAGAACCACCTGCTGGACAGACCGGAAACACCTGCCGGACACGCCGGAACCACATGTTCGACTCGCTGGAACCACATTCTGGACATGGCAAAATCACCTGCCGCCTATGCCAGAACCGCTTGGCGAACACTCCGGAATCACCTGTCAGGCATGCCGGAACCACCTCTCAGACCTGCCAGAACCACATGCCAATGACACCGGAAGCACCTGCCGAGCATGCCGGAAGCACCTGCTCGACTCGCCAGAACCACCTGTCGGACACGCCAAAATCACCTGCCGGCTACGCCACAGCCAGTTGGTGAACACTCCGGAAACACCTGCCGGGCTGGCTGGAACCACCTGCCAGTCACGCCAACATCACCTGCCAGCTACGCCAGAACCACTTGGCGGAGACTCCAGAAACACCTGTTGGGCCAGCCGGAACCACCTCTCAGACGTGCCAGAACCATGTGCCTGAGATGCTGGAACCACACCCCGAACAGACCGAAACCACCTGCCAGACCCAACTGAACCACCTGCCGAGCACGCAGGAACAACCTGCTCGCCTCGCCGGAACCACCTGCCGGGCGCAGCGGAAGCACCTGCCGAGCGCGCCGGAGCCACCTGCTCGCCTCGCCGGAAACACCAGCCGGGCCCAGCGGAAGCACCTGCCGAGCGCACCGGAGCCACCTGCTCGCCTCGCCGGAACCACCTGCCCGGCGCGCCGGAGCCACCTGCTCGCCTCTCCGGAACCACCTGCCGGGCCCAGCGGAAGCACCTGCCGGGCGCGCCGGAGCCACCTGCTCGGTTCGCCAGAACCACCTGCCGGGCCCTAACCCTAACCCTAACCCTAACCCTATCCCCAAACCCTAACCCTAACCCTAACCCCTAACCCTAAGCCTAACCCTAAACCCTAACCCAACCGTAACCCTAACCCTAACCCTACCCCTAACCCTAACCCCTAACCCCAAACCCTAAACCCTAACCCTAACCGTAACCCTAACCCTATCCCTAACCCTAACCTGACGGACAGGCTGGAACCAGCTGCTCAACTCGCCGGAACCACCTGCCAGACATGCCAGAACCACCTGCCGAGCACGCCGGAGCCACCTGCTGGACTCACCAGAACCACCTGCCTGACAGGCCAAAATCAACAGCTGGCTATGAGAGAACCACCTGGCAGACAATCCGCAATAACCTGCCAGGCATGCAGGAACCACCTCTCAGACGTAAGAGAACCACGTGCCGGACACGCTGGAACCACGTCCTGGACAGACTGGAACCACCTGCCGGACATGCCTGGACCACCTGCCGAGCACGCCGGAACCACCTGCTCGACTCGCAGGACCCATGTGCCAGACACGCCAAAATGAACTGCCGGCTACACCAGAACCACTTACCGGACACTCCGGAATAACCTGCCCGGCATGCCAGAACCACCTCTCAGAAGTGCCAGAAGCACGTGCTGGACATGCCGGAACAACCTATCGGACAGAACGGAACAACCTGCCGGACACACCAAAATCACCTGCGGGCTACGCCAGAACCACTTGGAGGACTCTCCGGGAAAACCTGCCGGGCATGCTGGAACCACCTCTCAGACGTGCCTGAACCACGTGGTGGACACTCCGGAAACGCATGTCGGGCCGGCCGGAACCACCTCTCAGACGTGCCAGAACCTCATGCCGGACACCCCAGAACCACCTGCTGGACAGACCGGAAACACCTGCCGGACACGCCGGAACCACATGTTCGACTCGCTGGAACCACATTCTGGACATGGCAAAATCACCTGCCGCCTATGCCAGAACCGCTTGGCGAACACTCCGGAATCACCTGTCAGGCATGCCGGAACCACCTCTCAGACCTGCCAGAACCACATGCCAATGACACCGGAAGCACCTGCCGAGCATGCCGGAAGCACCTGCTCGACTCGCCAGAACCACCTGTCGGACACGCCAAAATCACCTGCCGGCTACGCCACAGCCAGTTGGTGAACACTCCGGAAACACCTGCCGGGCTGGCTGGAACCACCTGCCAGTCACGCCAACATCACCTGCCAGCTACGCCAGAACCACTTGGCGGAGACTCCAGAAACACCTGTTGGGCCAGCCGGAACCACCTCTCAGACGTGCCAGAACCATGTGCCTGAGATGCTGGAACCACACCCCGAACAGACCGAAACCACCTGCCAGACCCAACTGAACCACCTGCCGAGCACGCAGGAACAACCTGCTCGCCTCGCCGGAACCACCTGCCGGGCGCAGCGGAAGCACCTGCCGAGCGCGCCGGAGCCACCTGCTCGCCTCGCCGGAAACACCAGCCGGGCCCAGCGGAAGCACCTGCCGAGCGCACCGGAGCCACCTGCTCGCCTCGCCAGAACCACCTGCCCGGCGCGCCGGAGCCACCTGCTCGCCTCTCCGGAACCACCTGCCGGGCCCAGCGGAAGCACCTGCCGGGCGCGCCGGAGCCACCTGCTCGGCTCGCCAGAACCACCTGCCGGGCCCTAACCCTAACCCTAACCCTAACCCTATCCCCAAACCCTAACCCTAACCCTAACCCCTAACCCTAAGCCTAACCCTAAACCCTAACCCAACCGTAACCCTAACCCTAACCCTACCCCTAACCCTAACCCCTAACCCCAAACCCTAAACCCTAACCCTAACCGTAACCCTAACCCTATCCCTTACCCTAACCTGACGGACAGGCTGGAACCAGCTGCTCAACTCGCCGGAACCACCTGCCAGACATGCCAGAACCACCTGCCGAGCACGCCGGAGCCACCTGCTGGACTCACCAGAACCACCTGCCTGACAGGCCAAAATCAACAGCTGGCTATGAGAGAACCACCTGGCAGACAATCCGCAATAACCTGCCAGGCATGCAGGAACCACCTCTCAGACGTAAGAGAACCACGTGCCGGACACGCTGGAACCACGTCCTGGACAGACTGGAACCACCTGCCGGACATGCCTGGACCACCTGCCGAGCACGCCGGAACCACCTGCTCGACTCGCAGGACCCATGTGCCAGACACGCCAAAATGAACTGCCGGCTACACCAGAACCACTTACCGGACACTCCGGAATAACCTGCCCGGCATGCCAGAACCACCTCTCAGAAGTGCCAGAAGCACGTGCTGGACATGCCGGAACAACCTATCGGACAGAACGGAACAACCTGCCGGACACACCAAAATCACCTGCGGGCTACGCCAGAACCACTTGGAGGACTCTCCGGGAAAACCTGCCGGGCATGCTGGAACCACCTCTCAGACGTGCCTGAACCACGTGGCGGACACTCCGGAAACGCATGTCGGGCCGGCCGGAACCACCTCTCAGACGTGCCAGAACCTCATGCCGGACACCCCAGAACCACCTGCTGGACAGACCGGAAACACCTGCCGGACACGCCGGAACCACATGTTCGACTCGCTGGAACCACATTCTGGACATGGCAAAATCACCTGCCGCCTATGCCAGAACCGCTTGGCGAACACTCCGGAATCACCTGTCAGGCATGCCGGAACCACCTCTCAGACCTGCCAGAACCACATGCCAATGACACCGGAAGCACCTGCCGAGCATGCCGGAAGCACCTGCTCGACTCGCCAGAACCACCTGTCGGACACGCCAAAATCACCTGCCGGCTACGCCACAGCCAGTTGGTGAACACTCCGGAAACACCTGCCGGGCTGGCTGGAACCACCTGCCAGTCACGCCAACATCACCTGCCAGCTACGCCAGAACCACTTGGCGGAGACTCCAGAAACACCTGTTGGGCCAGCCGGAACCACCTCTCAGACGTGCCAGAACCATGTGCCTGAGATGCTGGAACCACACCCCGAACAGACCGAAACCACCTGCCAGACCCAACTGAACCACCTGCCGAGCACGCAGGAACAACCTGCTCGCCTCGCCGGAACCACCTGCCGGGCGCAGCGGAAGCACCTGCCGAGCGCGCCGGAGCCACCTGCTCGCCTCGCCGGAAACACCAGCCGGGCCCAGCGGAAGCACCTGCCGAGCGCACCGGAGCCACCTGCTCGCCTCGCCGGTACCACCTGCCCGGCGCGCCGGAGCCACCTGCTCGCCTCTCCGGAACCACCTGCCGGGCCCAGCGGAAGCACCTGCCGGGCGCGCCGGAGCCACCTGCTCGGCTCGCCAGAACCACCTGCCGGGCCCTAACCCTAACCCTAACCCTAACCCTATCCCCAAACCCTAACCCTAACCCTAACCCCTAACCCTAAGCCTAACCCTAAACCCTAACCCAACCATAACCCTAACCGTAACCCTACCCCTAACCCTAACCCGTAACCCCAAACCCTAAACCCTAACCCTAACCGTAACCCTAACCCTATCCCTAACCCTAACCTGACGGACAGGCTGGAACCAGCTGCTCAACTCGCCGGAACCACCTGCCAGACATGCCAGAACCACCTGCCGAGCACGCCGGAGCCACCTGCTGGACTCACCAGAACCACCTGCCTGACAGGCCAAAATCAACAGCTGGCTATGAGAGAACCACCTGGCAGACAATCCGCAATAACCTGCCAGGCATGCAGGAACCACCTCTCAGACGTAAGAGAACCACGTGCCGGACACGCTGGAACCACGTCCTGGACAGACTGGAACCACCTGCCGGACATGCCTGGACCACCTGCCGAGCACGCCGCAACCACCTGCTCGACTCGCAGGACCCATGTGCCAGACACGCCAAAATGAACTGCCGGCTACACCAGAACCACTTACCGGACACTCCGGAATAACCTTCCCGGCATGCCAGAACCACCTCTCAGAAGTGCCAGAAGCACGTGCTGGACATGCTGGAACAACCTATCGGACAGAACGGAACAACCTGCCGGACACACCAAAATCACCTGCGGGCTACGCCAGAACCACTTGGAGGACTCTCCGGGAAAACCTGCCGGGCATGCTGGAACCACCTCTCAGACGTGCCTGAACCACGTGGCGGACACTCCGGAAACGCATGTCGGGCCGGCCGGAACCACCTCTCAGACGTGCCAGAACCTCATGCCGGACACCCCAGAACCACCTGCTGGACAGACCGGAAACACCTGCCGGACACGCCGGAACCACATGTTCGACTCGCTGGAACCACATTCTGGACATGGCAAAATCACCTGCCGCCTATGCCAGAACCGCTTGGCGAACACTCCGGAATCACCTGTCAGGCATGCCGGAACCACCTCTCAGACCTGCCAGAACCACATGCCAATGACACCGGAAGCACCTGCCGAGCATGCCGGAAGCACCTGCTCGACTCGCCAGAACCACCTGTCGGACACGCCAAAATCACCTGCCGGCTACGCCACAGCCAGTTGGTGAACACTCCGGAAACACCTGCCGGGCTGGCTGGAACCACCTGCCAGTCACGCCAACATCACCTGCCAGCTACGCCAGAACCACTTGGCGGAGACTCCAGAAACACCTGTTGGGCCAGCCGGAACCACCTCTCAGACGTGCCAGAACCATGTGCCTGAGATGCTGGAACCACACCCCGAACAGACCGAAACCACCTGCCAGACCCAACTGAACCACCTGCCGAGCACGCAGGAACAACCTGCTCGCCTCGCCGGAACCACCTGCCGGGCGCAGCGGAAGCACCTGCCGAGCGCGCCGGAGCCACCTGCTCGCCTCGCCGGAAACACCAGCCGGGCCCAGCGGAAGCACCTGCCGAGCGCACCGGAGCCACCTGCTCGCCTCGCCGGAACCACCTGCCTGGCGCGCCGGAGCCACCTGCTCGCCTCTCCGGAACCACCTGCCGGGCCCAGCGGAAGCACCTGCCGGGCGCGCCGGAGTCACCTGCTCGGCTCGCCAGAACCACCTGCCGGGCCCTAACCCTAACCCTAACCCTAACCCTATCCCCAAACCCTAACCCTAACCCTAACCCCTAACCCTAAGCCTAACCCTAAACCCTAACCCAACCGTAACCCTAACCCTAACCCTACCCCTAACCCTAACCCCTAACCCCAAACCCTAAACCCTAACCCTAACCGTAACCCTAACCCTATCCCTAACCCTAACCTGACGGACAGGCTGGAACCAGCTGCTCAACTCGCCGGAACCACCTGCCAGACATGCCAGAACCACCTGCCGAGCACGCCGGAGCCACCTGCTGGACTCACCACAACCACCTGCCTGACAGGCCAAAATCAACAGCTGGCTATGAGAGAACCACCTGGCAGACAATCCGCAATAACCTGCCAGGCATGCAGGAACCACCTCTCAGACGTAAGAGAACCACGTGCCGGACACGCTGGAACCACGTCCTGGACAGACTGGAACCACCTGCCGGACATGCCTGGACCACCTGCCGAGCACGCCGGAACCACCTGCTCGACTCGCAGGACCCATGTGCCAGACACGCCAAAATGAACTGCCGGCTACACCAGAACCACTTACCGGACACTCCGGAATAACCTGCCCGGCATGCCAGAACCACCTCTCAGAAGTGCCAGAAGCACGTGCTGGACATGCCGGAACAACCTATCGGACAGAACGGAACAACCTGCCGGACACACCAAAATCACCTGCGGGCTACGCCAGAACCACTTGGAGGACTCTCCGGGAAAACCTGCCGGGCATGCTGGAACCACCTCTCAGACGTGCCTGAACCACGTGGCGGACACTCCGGAAACGCATGTCGGGCCGGCCGGAACCACCTCTCAGACGTGCCAGAACCTCATGCCGGACACCCCAGAACCACCTGCTGGACAGACCGGAAACACCTGCCGGACACGCCGGAACCACATGTTCGACTCGCTGGAACCACATTCTGGACATGGCAAAATCACCTGCCGCCTATGCCAGAACCGCTTGGCGAACACTCCGGAATCACCTGTCAGGCATGCCGGAACCACCTCTCAGACCTGCCAGAACCACATGCCAATGACACCGGAAGCACCTGCCGAGCATGCCGGAAGCACCTGCTCGACTCGCCAGAACCACCTGTCGGACACGCCAAAATCACCTGCCGGCTACGCCACAGCCAGTTGGTGAACACTCCGGAAACACCTGCCGGGCTGGCTGGAACCACCTGCCAGTCACGCCAACATCACCTGCCAGCTACGCCAGAACCACTTGGCGGAGACTCCAGAAACACCTGTTGGGCCAGCCGGAACAACCTCTCAGACGTGCCAGAACCATGTGCCTGAGATGCTGGAACCGCACCCCGAACAGACCGAAACCACCTGCCAGACCCAACTGAACCACCTGCCGAGCACGCAGGAACAACCTGCTCGCCTCGCCGGAACCACCTGCTGGGCGCAGCGGAAGCACCTGCCGAGCGCGCCGGAGCCACCTGCTCGCCTCGACGGAAACACCAGCCTGGCCCAGCGGAAGCACCTGCCGAGCGCGCCGGAGCCACCTGCTCGCCTCGCCGGAACCACCTGCTGGGCGCGCCGGAGCCACCTGCTCGCCTCGCCGGAACCACCTGCCGGGTGCAGCGGAAGCACCTGCCGAGCGCGCCGGAGCCACCTGCTCGCCTCGCCGGAACCAGCTGCCGGGCCCAGCGCAAGCACGTGCCAAGCACGCCGGAGCCACCTGCTCGCCTCGCCGGAACCACCTGCCGGGCCCTAACCCTAACCCTAACCCTAACCCTATCCCCAAACCCTAACCCTAACCCTAACCCCTAACCCTAAGCCTAACCCTAAACCCTAACCCAACCGTAACCCTAACCCTAACCCTACCCCTAACCCTAACCCCTAACCCCAAACCCTAAACCCTAACCCTAACCGTAACCCTAACCCTATCCCTAACCCTAACCTGACGGACAGGCTGGAACCAGATGCTCAACTCGCCGGAACCACCTGCCAGACATGCCAGAACCACCTGCCGAGCACGCCGGAGCCACCTGCTGGACTCACCAGAACCACCTGCCTGACAGGCCAAAATCAACAGCTGGCTATGAGAGAACCACCTGGCAGACAATCCGCAATAACCTGCCAGGCATGCAGGAACCACCTCTCAGACGTAAGAGAACCACGTGCCGGACACGCTGGAACCACGTCCTGGACAGACTGGAACCACCTGCCGGACATGCCTGGACCACCTGCCGAGCACGCCGCAACCACCTGCTCGACTCGCAGGACCCATGTGCCAGACACGCCAAAATGAACTGCCGGCTACACCAGAACCACTTACCGGACACTCCGGAATAACCTGCCCGGCATGCCAGAACCACCTCTCAGAAGTGCCAGAAGCACGTGCTGGACATGCCGGAACAACCTATCGGACAGAACGGAACAACCTGCCGGACACACCAAAATCACCTGCAGGCTACGCCAGAACCACTTGGAGGACTCTCCGGGAAAACCTGCCGGGCATGCTGGAACCACCTCTCAGACGTGCCTGAACCACGTGGCGGACACTCCGGAAACGCATGTCGGGCCGGCCGGAACCACCTCTCAGACGTGCCAGAACCTCATGCCGGACACCCCAGAACCACCTGCTGGACAGACCGGAAACACCTGCCGGACACGCCGGAACCACATGTTCGACTCGCTGGAACCACATTCTGGACATGGCAAAATCACCTGCCGCCTATGCCAGAACCGCTTGGCGAACACTCCGGAATCACCTGTCAGGCATGCCGGAACCACCTCTCAGACCTGCCAGAACCACATGCCAATGACACCGGAAGCACCTGCCGAGCATGCCGGAAGCACCTGCTCGACTCGCCAGAACCACCTGTCGGACACGCCAAAATCACCTGCCGGCTACGCCACAGCCAGTTGGTGAACACTCCGGAAACACCTGCCGGGCTGGCTGGAACCACCTGCCAGTCACGCCAACATCACCTGCCAGATACGCCAGAACCACTTGGCGGAGACTCCAGAAACACCTGTTGGGCCAGCCGGAACAACCTCTCAGACGTGCCAGAACCATGTGCCTGAGATGCTGGAACCGCACCCCGAACAGACCGAAACCACCTGCCAGACCCAACTGAACCACCTGCCGAGCACGCAGGAACAACCTGCTCGCCTCGCCGGAACCACCTGCTGGGCGCAGCGGAAGCACCTGCCGAGCGCGCCGGAGCCACCTGCTCGCCTCGACGGAAACACCAGCCTGGCCCAGCGGAAGCACCTGCCGAGCGCGCCGGAGCCACCTGCTCGCCTCGCCGGAACCACCTGCTGGGCGCGCCGGAGCCACCTGCTCGCCTCGCCGGAACCACCTGCCGGGTGCAGCGGAAGCACCAGCCGAGCGCGCCGGAGCCACCTGCTCGCCTCGCCGGAACCAGCTGCCGGGCCCAGCGCAAGCACGTGCCAAGCACGCCGGAGCCACCTGCTCGCCTCGCCGGAACCACCTGCCGGGCCCTAACCCTAACCCTAACCCTAACCCTATCCCCAAACCCTAACCCTAACCCTAACCCTAACCCCTAACCCTAAGCCTAACCCTAAACCCTAACCCAACCGTAACCCTAACCCTAACCCTACCCCTAACCCTAACCCCTAACCCCAAACCCTAAACCCTAACCCTAACCGTAACCCTAACCCTATCCCTAACCCTAACCTGACGGACAGGCTGGAACCAGATGCTCAACTCGCCGGAACCACCTGCCAGACATGCCAGAACCACCTGCCGAGCACGCCGGAGCCACCTGCTGGACTCACCAGAACCACCTGCCTGACAGGCCAAAATCAACAGCTGGCTATGAGAGAACCACCTGGCAGACAATCCGCAATAATCTGCCAGGCATGCAGGAACCACCTCTCAGACGTAAGAGAACCACGTGCCGGACACGCTGGAACCACGTCCTGGACAGACTGGAACCACCTGCCGGACATGCCTGGACCACCTGCCGAGCACGCCGGAACCACCTGCTCGACTCGCAGGACCCATGTGCCAGACACGCCAAAATGAACTGCCGGCTACACCAGAACCACTTACCGGACACTCCGGAATAACCTGCCCGGCATGCCAGAACCACCTCTCAGAAGTGCCAGAAGCACGTGCTGGACATGCCGGAACAACCTATCGGACAGAACGGAACAACCTGCCGGACACACCAAAATCACCTGCGGGCTACGCCAGAACCACTTGGAGGACTCTCCGGGAAAACCTGCCGGGCATGCTGGAACCACCTCTCAGACGTGCCTGAACCACGTGGCGGACACTCCGGAAACGCATGTCGGGCCGGCCGGAACCACCTCTCAGACGTGCCAGAACCTCATGCCGGACACCCCAGAACCACCTGCTGGACAGACCGGAAACACCTGCCGGACACGCCGGAACCACATGTTCGACTCGCTGGAACCACATTCTGGACATGGCAAAATCACCTGCCGCCTATGCCAGAACCGCTTGGCGAACACTCCGGAATCACCTGTCAGGCATGCCGGAACCACCTCTCAGACCTGCCAGAACCACATGCCAATGACACCGGAAGCACCTGCCGAGCATGCCGGAAGCACCTGCTCGACTCGCCAGAACCACCTGTCGGACACGCCAAAATCACCTGCCGGCTACGCCACAGCCAGTTGGTGAACACTCCGGAAACACCTGCCGGGCTGGCTGGAACCACCTGCCAGTCACGCCAACATCACCTGCCAGCTACGCCAGAACCACTTGGCGGAGACTCCAGAAACACCTGTTGGGCCAGCCGGAACAACCTCTCAGACGTGCCAGAACCATGTGCCTGAGATGCTGGAACCGCACCCCGAACAGACCGAAACCACCTGCCAGACCCAACTGAACCACCTGCCGAGCACGCAGGAACAACCTGCTCGCCTCGCCGGAACCACCTGCTGGGCGCAGCGGAAGCACCTGCCGAGCGCGCCGGAGCCACCTGCTCGCCTCGCCGGAAACACCAGCCTGGCCCAGCGGAAGCACCTGCCGAGCGCGCCGGAGCCACCTGCTCGCCTCGCCGGAACCACCTGCTGGGCGCGCCGGAGCCACCTGCTCGCCTCGCCGGAACCACCTGCCGGGTGCAGCGGAAGCACCTGCCGAGCGCGCCGGAGCCACCTGCTCGCCTCGCCGGAACCAGCTGCCGGGCCCAGCGCAAGCACGTGCCAAGCACGCCGGAGCCACCTGCTCGCCTCGCCGGAACCACCTGCCGGGCCCTAACCCTAACCCTAACCCTAACCCTATCCCCAAACCCTAACCCTAACCCTAACCCCTAACCCTAAGCCTAACCCTAAACCCTAACCCAACCGTAACCCTAACCCTAACCCTACCCCTAACCCTAACCCCTAACCCCAAACCCTAAACCCTAACCCTAACCGTAACCCTAACCCTATCCCTAACCCTAACCTGACGGACAGGCTGGAACCAGCTGCTCAACTCGCCGGAACCACCTGCCAGACATGCCAGAACCACCTGCCGAGCACGCCGGAGCCACCTGCTGGACTCACCAGAACCACCTGCCTGACAGGCCAAAATCAACAGCTGGCTATGAGAGAACCACCTGGCAGACAATCCGCAATAACCTGCCAGGCATGCAGGAACCACCTCTCAGACGTAAGAGAACCACGTGCCGGACACGCTGGAACCACGTCCTGGACAGACTGGAACCACCTGCCGGACATGCCTGGACCACCTGCCGAGCACGCCGGAACCACCTGCTCGACTCGCAGGACCCATGTGCCAGACACGCCAAAATGAACTGCCGGCTACACCAGAACCACTTACCGGACACTCCGGAATAACCTGCCCGGCATGCCAGAACCACCTCTCAGAAGTGCCAGAAGCACGTGCTGGACATGCCGGAACAACCTATCGGACAGAACGGAACAACCTGCCGGACACACCAAAATCACCTGCGGGCTACGCCAGAACCACTTGGAGGACTCTCCGGGAAAACCTGCCGGGCATGCTGGAACCACCTCTCAGACGTGCCTGAACCACGTGGCGGACACTCCGGAAACGCATGTCGGGCCGGCCGGAACCACCTCTCAGACGTGCCAGAACCTCATGCCGGACACCCCAGAACCACCTGCTGGACAGACCGGAAACACCTGCCGGACACGCCGGAACCACATGTTCGACTCGCTGGAACCACATTCTGGACATGGCAAAATCACCTGCCGCCTATGCCAGAACCGCTTGGCGAACACTCCGGAATCACCTGTCAGGCATGCCGGAACCACCTCTCAGACCTGCCAGAACCACATGCCAATGACACCGGAAGCACCTGCCGAGCATGCCGGAAGCACCTGCTCGACTCGCCAGAACCACCTGTCGGACACGCCAAAATCACCTGCCGGCTACGCCACAGCCAGTTGGTGAACACTCCGGAAACACCTGCCGGGCTGGCTGGAACCACCTGCCAGTCACGCCAACATCACCTGCCAGCTACGCCAGAACCACTTGGCGGAGACTCCAGAAACACCTGCTGGGCCAGCCGGAACCACCTCTCAGACGTGCCAGAACCATGTGCCTGAGATGCTGGAACCACAGCCCGAACAGACCGAAACCACCTGCCAGACCCAACTGAACCACCTGCCGAGCACGCAGGAACAACCTGCTCGCCTCGCCGGAACCACCTGCCGGGCGCAGCGGAAGCACCTGCCGAGCGCGCCGGAGCCACATGCTCGCCTCGCCGGAACCAACTGCCCGGCGCGCCGGAGCCACCTGCTCGCCTCGCCGGAACCACCTGCCAGGCCCAGCGGAAGCACCTGCCGGGCGCGCCGGAGCCACCTGCTCGCCTCGCCGGAACCACCTGCCGGGTGCAGCGGAAGCACCTGCCGAGCGCGCCGGAGCCACCTGCTCGCCTCGCCGGAACCACCTGCCGGGCCCAGCGGAAGCACCTGCCGAGCGCGCCGGAGCCACCTGCTCGCCTCGCCGGAACCACGCGCCGGGCCCTAACCCTAACCCTAACCCTAACCCTATCCCCAAACCCTAACCCTAACCCTAACCCTAACCCCTAACCCTAAGCCTAACCCTAAACCCTAACCCAACCGTAACCCTAACCCTAACCCTACCCCTAACCCTAACCCCTAACCCCAAACCCTAAACCCTAACCCTAACCGTAACCCTAACCCTATCCCTAACCCTAACCTGACGGACAGGCTGGAACCAGCTGCTCAACTCGCCGGAACCACCTGCCAGACATGCCAGAACCACCTGCCGAGCACGCCGGAGCCACCTGCTGGACTCACCACAACCACCTGCCTGACAGGCCAAAATCAACAGCTGGCTATGAGAGAACCACCTGGCAGACAATCCGCAATAACCTGCCAGGCATGCAGGAACCACCTCTCAGACGTAAGAGAACCACGTGCCGGACACGCTGGAACCACGTCCTGGACAGACTGGAACCACCTGCCGGACATGCCTGGACCACCTGCCGAGCACGCCGGAACCACCTGCTCGACTCGCAGGACCCATGTGCCAGACACGCCAAAATGAACTGCCGGCTACACCAGAACCACTTACCGGACACTCCGGAATAACCTGCCCGGCATGCCAGAACCACCTCTCAGAAGTGCCAGAAGCACGTGCTGGACATGCCGGAACAACCTATCGGACAGAACGGAACAACCTGCCGGACACACCAAAATCACCTGCGGGCTACGCCAGAACCACTTGGAGGACTCTCCGGGAAAACCTGCCGGGCATGCTGGAACCACCTCTCAGACGTGCCTGAACCACGTGGCGGACACTCCGGAAACGCATGTCGGGCCGGCCGGAACCACCTCTCAGACGTGCCAGAACCTCATGCCGGACACCCCAGAACCACCTGCTGGACAGACCGGAAACACCTGCCGGACACGCCGGAACCACATGTTCGACTCGCTGGAACCACATTCTGGACATGGCAAAATCACCTGCCGCCTATGCCAGAACCGCTTGGCGAACACTCCGGAATCACCTGTCAGGCATGCCGGAACCACCTCTCAGACCTGCCAGAACCACATGCCAATGACACCGGAAGCACCTGCCGAGCATGCCGGAAGCACCTGCTCGACTCGCCAGAACCACCTGTCGGACACGCCAAAATCACCTGCCGGCTACGCCACAGCCAGTTGGTGAACACTCCGGAAACACCTGCCGGGCTGGCTGGAACCACCTGCCAGTCACGCCAACATCACCTGCCAGCTACGCCAGAACCACTTGGCGGAGACTCCAGAAACACCTGTTGGGCCAGCCGGAACCACCTCTCAGACGTGCCAGAACCATGTGCCTGAGATGCTGGAACCACACCCCGAACAGACCGAAACCACCCGCCAGACCCAACTGAACCACCTGCCGAGCACGCAGGAACAACCTGCTCGCCTCGCCGGAACCACCTGCCGGGCGCAGCGGAAGCACCTGCCGAGCGCGCCGGAGCCACCTGCTCGCCTCGCCGTAACCACCTGCCGGGCGCGCCGGAGCCACCTGCTCGCCTCGCCGGAACCATCTGCCAGGCCCAGCAGAAGCACCTGCCGGGCGCGCCGGAGCCACCTGCTCGCCTCGCCGGAACCACCTGCCGGGTGCAGCGGAAGCACCTGCCGAGCGCGCCGGAGCCACCTGCTCGCCTCGCCGGAACCACCTGCCGGGCCCAGCGGAAGCACGTGCCAAGCACGCCGGAGCCACCTGCTCGCCTCACCGGAACCACCTGCCGGGCCCAGCGGAAGCACCTGCCGAGCGCGCCGGAGCCACCTGCTCGCCTCGCCGGAACCACGCGCCGGGCCCTAACCCTAACCCTAACCCTAACCCTATCCCCAAACCCTAACCCTAACCCTAACCCCTAACCCTAAGCCTAACCCTAAACCCTAACCCAACCGTAACCCTAACCCTAACCCTACCCCTAACCCTAACCCCTAACCCCAAACCCTAAATCCTAACCCTAACCGTAACCCTAACCCTATCCCTAACCCTAACCTGACGGACAGGCTGGAACCAGCTGCTCAACTCGCCGGAACCACCTGCCAGACATGCCAGAACCACCTGCCGAGCACGCCGGAGCCACCTGCTGGACTCACCACAACCACCTGCCTGACAGGCCAAAATCAACAGCTGGCTATGAGAGAACCACCTGGCAGACAATCCGCAATAACCTGCCAGGCATGCAGGAACCATCTCTCAGACGTAAGAGAACCACGTGCCGGACACGCTGGAACCACGTCCTGGACAGACTGGAACCACCTGCCGGACATGCCTGGACCACCTGCCGAGCACGCCGGAGCCACCTGCTCGCCTCGCCGGAACCACATGCCGGGCCCAGCGGAAGCACCTGCCGAGCGCGCCGGAGCCACCTGCTCGACTCGCAGGACCCATGTGCCAGACACGCCAAAATGAACTGCCGGCTACACCAGAACCACTTACCGGACACTCCGGAATAACCTGCCCGGCATGCCAGAACCACCTCTCAGAAGTGCCAGAAGCACGTGCTGGACATGCCGGAACAACCTATCGGACAGAACGGAACAACCTGCCGGACACACCAAAATCACCTGCGGGCTACGCCAGAACCACTTGGAGGAATCTCCGGGAAAACCTGCCGGGCATGCTGGAACCACCTCTCAGACGTGCCTGAACCACGTGGCGGACACTCCGGAAACGCATGTCGGGCCGGCCGGAACCACCTCTCAGACGTGCCAGAACCTCATGCCGGACACCCCAGAACCACCTGCTGGACAGACCGGAAACACCTGCCGGACACGCCGGAACCACATGTTCGACTCGCTGGAACCACATTCTGGACATGGCAAAATCACCTGCCGCCTATGCCAGAACCGCTTGGCGAACACTCCGGAATCACCTGTCAGGCATGCCGGAACCACCTCTCAGACCTGCCAGAACCACATGCCAATGACACCGGAAGCACCTGCCGAGCATGCCGGAAGCACCTGCTCGACTCGCCAGAACCACCTGTCGGACACGCCAAAATCACCTGCCGGCTACGCCACAGCCAGTTGGTGAACACTCCGGAAACACCTGCCGGGCTGGCTGGAACCACCTGCCAGTCACGCCAACATCACCTGCCAGCTACGCCAGAACCACTTGGCGGAGACTCCAGAAACACCTGTTGGGCCAGCCGGAACCACCTCTCAGACGTGCCAGAACCATGTGCCTGAGATGCTGGAACCGCACCCCGAACAGACCGAAACCACCTGCCAGACCCAACTGAACCACCTGCCGAGCACGCAGGAACAACCTGCTCGCCTCGCCGGAACCACCTGCCGGGCGCAGCGGAAGCACCTGCCGAGCGCGCCGGAGCCACATGCTCGCCTCGCCGGAACCAACTGCCCGGCGCGCCGGAGCCACCTGCTCGCCTCGCCGGAACCACCTGCCAGGCCCAGCGGAAGCACCTGCCGGGCGCGCCGGAGCCACCTGCTCGCCTCGCCGGAACCACCTGCCGGGTGCAGCGGAAGCACCTGCCGAGCGCGCCGGAGCCACGTGCTCGCCTCGCCGGAACCACCTGCCGGGCCCAGCGGAAGCACGTGCCAAGCACGCCGGAGCCACCTGCTCGCCTAGCCGGAACCACCTGCCGGGCCCAGCGGAAGCACCTGCCGAGCGCGCCGGAGCCACCTGCTCGCCTCGCCGGAACCACGCGCCGGGCCCTAACCCTAAACCTAACCCTAACCCTATCCCCAAACCCTAACCCTAACCCTATCCCCTAACCCTAAGCCTAACCCTAAACCCTAACCCAACCGTAACCCTAACCCTAACCCTACCCCTAACCTTAACCCCTAACCCCAAACCCTAAACCCTAACTCTAACCGTAACCCTAACCCTATCCCTAACCCTAACCTGACGGACAGGCTGGAACCAGCTGCTCAACTCGCCGGAACCACCTGCCAGACATGCCAGAACCACCTGCCGAGCACGCCGGAGCCACCTGCTGGACTCACCAGAACCACCTGCCTGACAGGCCAAAATCAACAGCTGGCTATGAGAGAACCACCTGGCAGACAATCCGCAATAACCTGCCAGGCATGCAGGAACCACCTCTCAGACGTAAGAGAACCACGTGCCGGACACGCTGGAACCACGTCCTGGACAGACTGGAACCACCTGCCGGACATGCCTGGACCACCTGCCGAGCACGCCGGAACCACCTGCTCGACTCGCAGGACCCATGTGCCAGACACGCCAAAATGAACTGCCGGCTACACCAGAACCACTTACCGGACACTCCGGAATAACCTGCCCGGCATGCCAGAACCACCTCTCAGAAGTGCCAGAAGCACGTGCTGGACATGCCGGAACAACCTATCAGACAGAACGGAACAACCTGCCGGACACACCAAAATCACCTGCGGGCTACGCCAGAACCACTTGGAGGACTCTCCGGGAAAACCTGCCGGGCATGCTGGAACCACCTCTCAGACGTGCCTGAACCACGTGGCGGACACTCCGGAAACGCATGTCGGGCCGGCCGGAACCACCTCTCAGACGTGCCAGAACCTCATGCCGGACACCCCAGAACCACCTGCTGGACAGACCGGAAACACCTGCCGGACACGCCGGAACCACATGTTCGACTCGCTGGAACCACATTCTGGACATGGCAAAATCACCTGCCGCCTATGCCAGAACCGCTTGGCGAACACTCCGGAATCACCTGTCAGGCATGCCGGAACCACCTCTCAGACCTGCCAGAACCACATGCCAATGACACCGGAAGCACCTGCCGAGCATGCCGGAAGCACCTGCTCGACTCGCCAGAACCACCTGTCGGACACGCCAAAATCACCTGCCGGCTACGCCACAGCCAGTTGGTGAACACTCCGGAAACACCTGCCGGGCTGGCTGGAACCACCTGCCAGTCACGCCAACATCACCTGCCAGCTACGCCAGAACCACTTGGTGGAGACTCCAGAAACACCTGTTGGGCCAGCCGGAACCACCTCTCAGACGTGCCAGAACCATGTGCCTGAGATGCTGGAACCGCACCCCGAACAGACCGAAACCACCTGCCAGACCCAACTGAACCACCTGCCGAGCACGCAGGAACAACCTGCTCGCCTCGCCGGAAGCACCTGCCGGGCGCAGCGGAAGCACCTGCCGAGCGCGCCGGAGCCACATGCTCGCCTCGCCGGAACCAACTGCCAGGCCCAGCGGAAGCACCTGCCGGGCGCGCCGGAGCCACCTGCTCGCCTCGCCGGAACCACCTGCCAGGCCCAGCGGAAGCACCTGCCGGGCGCGCCGGAGCCACATGCTCGCCTCGCCGGAACCACCTGCCGGGTGCAGCGGAAGCACCTGGCGAGCGCGCTGGAGCCACCTGCTCGCCTCGCCGGAACCACCTGCCGGGCCCAGCGGAAGCACGTGCCAAGCACGCCGGAGCCACCTGCTCGCCTCGCCGGAACCACCTGCCGGGCGCAGCGGAAGCACCTGCCGAGCGCGCCGGAGCCACCTGCTCGCCTCGCCGGAAACACCAGCCGGGCCCAGCAGAAGCACCTGCCGAGCGCGCCGGAGCCACCTGCTCGCCTCGCCGGAACCCCCTGCCCGGCGCGCCGGAGCCACCTGCTCGCCTCGCCGGAACCAACTGCCAGGCCCAGCGGAAGCCCCTGCCGAGCGCGCCGGAGCCACCTGCTCGCCTCGCCGGAACCACCTGCCGGGCCCAGGGGAAGCACGTGCCAAGCACGCCGGAGCCACCTGCTCGCCTCGCCGGAACCACATGCCGGGCCCAGCGGAAGCACCTGCCGAGCGCGCCGGAGCCACCTGCTCGACTCGCAGGACCCATGGCCAGACACGCCAAAATGAACTGCCGGCTACACCAGAACCACTTACCGGACACTCCGGAATAACCTTCCCGGCATGCCAGAACCACCTCTCAGAAGTGCCAGAAGCACGTGCTGGACATGCCGGAACAACCTATCAGACAGAACGGAACAACCTGCCGGACACACCAAAATCACCTGCAGGCTACGCCAGAACCACTTGGAGGACTCTCCGGGAAAACCTGCCGGGCATGCTGGAACCACCTCTCAGACGTGCCTGAACCACGTGGCGGACACTCCGGAAACGCATGTCGGGCCGGCCGGAACCTCCTCTCAGACGTGCCAGAACCTCATGCCGGACACCCCAGAACCACCTGCTGGACAGACCGGAAACACCTGCCGGACACGCCGGAACCACATGTTCGACTCGCTGGAACCACATTCTGGACATGGCAAAATCACCTGCCGCCTATGCCAGAACCGCTTGGCGAACACTCCGGAATCACCTGTCAGGCATGCCGGAACCACCTCTCAGACCTGCCAGAACCACATGCCAATGACACCGGAAGCACCTGCCGAGCATGCCGGAAGCACCTGCTCGACTCGCCAGAACCACCTGTCGGACACGCCAAAATCACCTGCCGGCTACGCCACAGCCAGTTGGTGAACACTCCGGAAACACCTGCCGGGCTGGCTGGAACCACCTGCCAGCTACGCCAGAACCACTTGGCGGAGACTCCAGAAACACCTGTTGGGCCAGCCGGAACCACCTCTCAGACGTGCCAGAACCATGTGCCTGAGATGCTGGAACCACACCCCGAACAGACCGAAACCACCTGCCAGACCCAACTGAACCACCTGCCGAGCACGCAGGAACAACCTGCTCGCCTCGCCGGAACCACCTGCCGGGCGCAGCGGAAGCACCTGCCGAGCGCGCCGGAGCCACCTGCTCGCCTCGCCGTAACCACCTGCCGGGCGCGCCGGAGCCACCTGCTCGCCTCGCCGGAACCATCTGCCAGGCCCAGCAGAAGCACCTGCCGGGCGCGCCGGAGCCACCTGCTCGCCTCGCCGGAATCACCTGCCGGGTGCAGCGGAAGCACCTGCCGAGCGCGCCGGAGCCACCTGCTCGCCTCGCCGGAACCACCTGCCGGGCCCAGCGGAAGCACGTGCCAAGCACGCCGGAGCCACCTGCTCGCCTCGCCGGAACCACCTGCCGGGCCCAGCGGAAGCACCTGCCGAGCGCGCCGGAGCCACCTGCTCGCCTCGCCGGAACCACGCGCCGGGCCCTAACCCTAACCCTAACCCTAACCCTATCCCCAAACCCTAACCCTAACCCTAACCCCTAACCCTAAGCCTAACCCTAAACCCAAACCCAACCGTAACCCTAACCCTAACCCTACCCCTAACCCTAACCCCTAACCCCAAACCCTAAACCCTAACCCTAACCGTAACCCTAACCCTATCCCTAACCCTAACCTGACGGACAGGCTGGAACCAGCTGCTCAACTCGCCGGAACCACCTGCCAGACATGCCAGAACCACCTGCCGAGCACGCCGGAGCCACCTGCTGGACTCACCAGAACCACCTGCCTGACAGGCCAAAATCAACAGCTGGCTATGAGAGAACCACCTGGCAGACAATCCGCAATAACCTGCCAGGCATGCAGGAACCACCTCTCAGACGTAAGAGAACCACGTGCCGGACACGCTGGAACCACGTCCTGGACAGACTGGAACCACCTGCCGGACATGCCTGGACCACCTGCCGAGCACGCCGCAACCACCTGCTCGACTCGCAGGACCCATGTGCCAGACACGCCAAAATGAACTGCCGGCTACACCAGAACCACTTACCGGACACTCCGGAATAACCTGCCCGGCATGCCAGAACCACCTCTCAGAAGTGCCAGAAGCACGTGCTGGACATGCCGGAACAACCTATCGGACAGAACGGAACAACCTGCCGGACACACCAAAATCACCTGCGGGCTACGCCAGAACCACTTGGAGGACTCTCCGGGAAAACCTGCCGGGCATGCTGGAACCACCTCTCAGACGTGCCTGAACCACGTGGCGGACACTCCGGAAACGCATGTCGGGCCGGCCGGAACCACCTCTCAGACGTGCCAGAACCTCATGCCGGACACCCCAGAACCACCTGCTGGACAGACCGGAAACACCTGCCGGACACGCCGGAACCACATGTTCGACTCGCTGGAACCACATTCTGGACATGGCAAAATCACCTGCCGCCTATGCCAGAACCGCTTGGCGAACACTCCGGAATCACCTGTCAGGCATGCCGGAACCACCTCTCAGACCTGCCAGAACCACATGCCAATGACACCGGAAGCACCTGCCGAGCATGCCGGAAGCACCTGCTCGACTCGCCAGAACCACCTGTCGGACACGCCAAAATCACCTGCCGGCTACGCCACAGCCAGTTGGTGAACACTCCGGAAACACCTGCCGGGCTGGCTGGAACCACCTGCCAGTCACGCCAACATCACCTGCCAGCTACGCCAGAACCACTTGGCGGAGACTCCAGAAACACCTGTTGGGCCAGCCGGAACCACCTCTCAGACGTGCCAGAACCATGTGCCTGAGATGCTGGAACGACACCCCAAACAGACCGAAACCACCTGCCAGACCCAACTGAACCACCTGCCGAGCACGCAGGAACAACCTGTTCGCCTCGCCGGAACCACATGCCGGGCGCAGCGGAAGCACCTGCCGAGCGCGCCGGAGCCACCTGCTCGCCTCGCCGTAACCACCTGCCCGGCCCGCCGGAGCCACCTGCTCGCCTCGCCGGAACCACCTGCCGGGTGCAGCGGAAGCACCTGCCGAGCGCGCCGGAGCCACCTGCTCGCCTCGCCGGAACCACCTGCCGGGCCCAGCGGAAGCACGTGCCAAGCACGCCGGAGCCACCTGCTCGCCTCGCCGGAACCACCTGCCGGGCCCAGCGGAAGCACCTGCCGAGCGCGCCGGAGCCACCTGCTTGCCTCGCCGGAACCACGTGCCGGGCCCTAACCCTAACCCTAACCCTAACCCTATCCCCAAACCCTAACCCTAACCCTAACCCCTAACCCTAAGCCTAACCCTAAACCCTAACCCAACCGTAACCCTAACCCTAACCCTACCCCTAACCCTAACCCCTAACCCCAAACCCTAAACCCTAACCCTAACCGTAACCCTAACCCTATCCCTAACCCTAACCTGACGGACAGGCTGGAACCAGCTGCTCAACTCGCCGGAACCACCTGCCAGACATGCCAGAACCACCTGCCGAGCACGCCGGAGCCACCTGCTGGACTCACCAGAACCACCTGCCTGACAGGCCAAAATCAACAGCTGGCTATGAGAGAACCACCTGGCAGACAATCCGCAATAACCTGCCAGGCATGCAGGAACCACCTCTCAGACGTAAGAGAACCACGTGCCGGACACGCTGGAACCACGTCCTGGACAGACTGGAACCACCTGCCGGACATGCCTGGACCACCTGCCGAGCACGCCGCAACCACCTGCTCGACTCGCAGGACCCATGTGCCAGACACGCCAAAATGAACTGCCGGCTACACCAGAACCACTTACCGGACACTCCGGAATAACCTGCCCGGCATGCCAGAACCACCTCTCAGAAGTGCCAGAAGCACGTGCTGGACATGCCGGAACAACCTATCGGACAGAACGGAACAACCTGCCGGACACACCAAAATCACCTGCGGGCTACGCCAGAACCACTTGGAGGACTCTCCGGGAAAACCTGCCGGGCATGCTGGAACCACCTCTCAGACGTGCCTGAACCACGTGGCGGACACTCCGGAAACGCATGTCGGGCCGGCCGGAACCACCTCTCAGACGTGCCAGAACCTCATGCCGGACACCCCAGAACCACCTGCTGGACAGACCGGAAACACCTGCTGGACACGCCGGAACCACATGTTCGACTCGCTGGAACCACATTCTGGACATGGCAAAATCACCTGCCGCCTATGCCAGAACCGCTTGGCGAACACTCCGGAATCACCTGTCAGGCATGCCGGAACCACCTCTCAGACCTGCCAGAACCACATGCCAATGACACCGGAAGCACCTGCCGAGCATGCCGGAAGCACCTGCTCGACTCGCCAGAACCACCTGTCGGACACGCCAAAATCACCTGCCGGCTACGCCACAGCCAGTTGGTGAACACTCCGGAAACACCTGCCGGGCTGGCTGGAACCACCTGCCAGTCACGCCAACATCACCTGCCAGCTACGCCAGAACCACTTGGCGGAGACTCCAGAAACACCTGCTGGGCCAGCCGGAACCACCTCTCAGACGTGCCAGAACCATGTGCCTGAGATGCTGGAACGACACCCCAAACAGACCGAAACCACCTGCCAGACCCAACTGAACCACCTGCCGAGCACGCAGGAACAACCTGTTCGCCTCGCCGGAACCACATGCCGGGCGCAGCGGAAGCACCTGCCGAGCGCGCCGGAGCCACCTGCTCGCCTCGCCGTAACCACCTGCCCGGCCCGCCGGAGCCACCTGCTCGCCTCGCCGGAACCACCTGCCGGGTGCAGCGGAAGCACCTGCCGAGCGCGCCGGAGCCACCTGCTCGCCTCGCCGGAACCACCTGCCGGGCCCAGCGGAAGCACGTGCCAAGCACGCCGGAGCCACCTGCTCGCCTCGCCGGAACCACCTGCCGGGCCCAGCGGAAGCACCTGCCGAGCGCGCCGGAGCCACCTGCTTGCCTCGCCGGAACCACGTGCCGGGCCCTAACCCTAACCCTAACCCTAACCCTATCCCCAAACCCTAACCCTAACCCTAACCCCTAACCCTAAGCCTAACCCTAAACCCTAACCCAACCGTAACCCTAACCCTAACCCTACCCCTAACCCTAACCCCTAACCCCAAACCCTAAACCCTAACCCTAACCGTAACCCTAACCCTATCCCTAACCCTAACCTGACGGACAGGCTGGAACCAGCTGCTCAACTCGCCGGAACCACCTGCCAGACATGCCAGAACCACCTGCCGAGCACGCCGGAGCCACCTGCTGGACTCACCAGAACCACCTGCCTGACAGGCCAAAATCAACAGCTGGCTATGAGAGAACCACCTGGCAGACAATCCGCAATAACCTGCCAGGCATGCAGGAACCACCTCTCAGACGTAAGAGAACCACGTGCCGGACACGCTGGAACCACGTCCTGGACAGACTGGAACCACCTGCCGGACATGCCTGGACCACCTGCCGAGCACGCCGCAACCACCTGCTCGACTCGCAGGACCCATGTGCCAGACACGCCAAAATGAACTGCCGGCTACACCAGAACCACTTACCGGACACTCCGGAATAACCTGCCCGGCATGCCAGAACCACCTCTCAGAAGTGCCAGAAGCACGTGCTGGACATGCCGGAACAACCTATCGGACAGAACGGAACAACCTGCCGGACACACCAAAATCACCTGCGGGCTACGCCAGAACCACTTGGAGGACTCTCCGGGAAAACCTGCCGGGCATGCTGGAACCACCTCTCAGACGTGCCTGAACCACGTGGCGGACACTCCGGAAACGCATGTCGGGCCGGCCGGAACCACCTCTCAGACGTGCCAGAACCTCATGCCGGACACCCCAGAACCACCTGCTGGACAGACCGGAAACACCTGCTGGACACGCCGGAACCACATGTTCGACTCGCTGGAACCACATTCTGGACATGGCAAAATCACCTGCCGCCTATGCCAGAACCGCTTGGCGAACACTCCGGAATCACCTGTCAGGCATGCCGGAACCACCTCTCAGACCTGCCAGAACCACATGCCAATGACACCGGAAGCACCTGCCGAGCATGCCGGAAGCACCTGCTCGACTCGCCAGAACCACCTGTCGGACACGCCAAAATCACCTGCCGGCTACGCCACAGCCAGTTGGTGAACACTCCGGAAACACCTGCCGGGCTGGCTGGAACCACCTGCAAGTCACGCCAACATCACCTGCCAGCTACGCCAGAACCACTTGGCGGAGACTCCAGAAACACCTGCTGGGCCAGCCGGAACCACCTCTCAGACGTGCCAGAACCATGTGCCTGAGATGCTGGAACCACAGCCCGAACAGACCGAAACCACCTGAAAGACCCAACTGAACCACCTGCCGAGCACGCAGGAACAACCTGCTCGCCTCGCCGGAAGCACCTGCCGGGCGCAGCGGAAGCACCTGCCGAGCGCGCCGGAGCCACATGCTCGCCTCGCCGGAACCAACTGCCAGGCCCAGCGGAAGCACCTGCCGGGCGCGCCGGAGCCACGTGCTCGCCTCGCCGGAACCACCTGCCAGGCCCAGCGGAAGCACCTGCCGGGCGCGCCGGAGCCACCTGCTCGCCTCGCCGGAACCACCTGCCGGGTGCAGCGGAAGCACCTGGCGAGCGCGCTGGAGCCACCTGCTCGCCTCGCCGGAACCACCTGCCGGGCCCAGCGGAAGCACGTGCCAAGCACGCCGGAGCCACCTGCTCGCCTTGCCAGAACCACCTGCCGGGCGCAGCGGAAGCACCTGCCGAGCGCGCCGGAGCCACCTGCTCGCCTCGCCGGAAACACCAGCCGGGCCCAGCAGAAGCACCTGCCGAGCGCGCCGGAGCCACCTGCTCGCCTCGCCGGAACCCCCTGCCCGGCGCGCCGGAGCCACCTGCTCGCCTCGCCGGAACCACCTGCCGTGTGCAGCGGAAGCACCTGCCGAGCGCGCCGGAGCCACCTGCTCGCCTCTCCGGAACCACCTGCCGGGCCCAGCGGAAGCACGTGCCAAGCACGCCGGAGCCACCTGCTCGCCTCGCCGGAACCACCTGCCGGGCCCAGCGGAAGCACCTGCCGAGCGCGCCGGAGCCACCTGCTCGACTCGCAGGACCCATGTGCCAGACACGCCAAAATGAACTGCCGGCTACACCAGAACCACTTACCGGACACTCCGGAATAACCTGCCCGGCATGCCAGAACCACCTCTCAGAAGTGCCAGAAGCACGTGCTGGACATGCCGGAACAACCTATCAGACAGAACGGAACAACCTGCCGGACACACCAAAATCACCTGCGGGCTACGCCAGAACCACTTGGAGGACTCTCCGGGAAAACCTGCCGGGCATGCTGGAACCACCTCTCAGACGTGCCTGAACCACGTGGCGGACACTCCGGAAACGCATGTCGGGCCGGCCGGAACCACCTCTCAGACGTGCCAGAACCTCATGCCGGACACCCCAGAACCACCTGCTGGACAGACCGGAAACACCTGCCGGACACGCCGGAACCACATGTTCGACTCGCTGGAACCACATTCTGGACATGGCAAAATCACCTGCCGCCTATGCCAGAACCGCTTGGCGAACACTCCGGAATCACCTGTCAGGCATGCCGGAACCACCTCTCAGACCTGCCAGAACCACATGCCAATGACACCGGAAGCACCTGCCGAGCATGCCGGAAGCACCTGCTCGACTCGCCAGAACCACCTGTCGGACACGCCAAAATCACCTGCCGGCTACGCCACAGCCAGTTGGTGAACACTCCGGAAACACCTGCCGGGCTGGCTGGAACCACCTGCCAGCTACGCCAGAACCACTTGGCGGAGACTCCAGAAACACCTGTTGGGCCAGCCGGAACCACCTCTCAGACGTGCCAGAACCATGTGCCTGAGATGCTGGAACCACACCCCGAACAGACCGAAACCACCTGCCAGACCCAACTGAACCACCTGCCGAGCACGCAGGAACAACCTGCTCGCCTCGCCGGAACCACCTGCCGGGCGCAGCGGAAGCACCTGCCGAGCGCGCCGGAGCCACCTGCTCGCCTCGCCGTAACCACCTGCCGGGCGCGCCGGAGCCACCTGCTCGCCTCGCCGGAACCATCTGCCAGGCCCAGCAGAAGCACCTGCCGGGCGCGCCGGAGCCACCTGCTCGCCTCGCCGGAACCACCTGCCGGGTGCAGCGGAAGCACCTGCCGAGCGCGCCGGAGCCACCTGCTCGCCTCGCCGGAACCACGCGCCGGGCCCTAACCCTAACCCTAACCCTAACCCTATCCCCAAACCCTAACCCTAACCCTAACCCCTAACCCTAAGCCTAACCCTAAACCCTAACCCAACCGTAACCCTAACCCTAACCCTACCCCTAACCCTAACCCCTAACCCCAAACCCTAAACCCTAACCCTAACCGTAACCCTAACCCTATCCCTAACCCTAACCTGACGGACAGGCTGGAACCAGCTGCTCAACTCGCCGGAACCACCTGCCAGACATGCCAGAACCACCTGCCGAGCACGCCGGAGCCACCTGCTGGACTCACCAGAACCACCTGCCTGACAGGCCAAAATCAACAGCTGGCTATGAGAGAACCACCTGGCAGACAATCCGCAATAACCTGCCAGGCATGCAGGAACCACCTCTCAGACGTAAGAGAACCACGTGCCGGACACGCTGGAACCACGTCCTGGACAGACTGGAACCACCTGCCGGACATGCCTGGACCACCTGCCGAGCACGCCGCAACCACCTGCTCGACTCGCAGGACCCATGTGCCAGACACGCCAAAATGAACTGCCGGCTACACCAGAACCACTTACCGGACACTCCGGAATAACCTGCCCGGCATGCCAGAACCACCTCTCAGAAGTGCCAGAAGCACGTGCTGGACATGCCGGAACAACCTATCGGACAGAACGGAACAACCTGCCGGACACACCAAAATCACCTGCGGGCTACGCCAGAACCACTTGGAGGACTCTCCGGGAAAACCTGCCGGGCATGCTGGAACCACCTCTCAGACGTGCCTGAACCACGTGGCGGACACTCCGGAAACGCATGTCGGGCCGGCCGGAACCACCTCTCAGACGTGCCAGAACCTCATGCCGGACACCCCAGAACCACCTGCTGGACAGACCGGAAACACCTGCCGGACACGCCGGAACCACATGTTCGACTCGCTGGAACCACATTCTGGACATGGCAAAATCACCTGCCGCCTATGCCAGAACCGCTTGGCGAACACTCCGGAATCACCTGTCAGGCATGCCGGAACCACCTCTCAGACCTGCCAGAACCACATGCCAATGACACCGGAAGCACCTGCCGAGCATGCCGGAAGCACCTGCTCGACTCGCCAGAACCACCTGTCGGACACGCCAAAATCACCTGCCGGCTACGCCACAGCCAGTTGGTGAACACTCCGGAAACACCTGCCGGGCTGGCTGGAACCACCTGCCAGCTACGCCAGAACCACTTGGCGGAGACTCCAGAAACACCTGTTGGGCCAGCCGGAACCACCTCTCAGACGTGCCAGAACCATGTGCCTGAGATGCTGGAACCACACCCCGAACAGACCGAAACCACCTGCCAGACCCAACTGAACCACCTGCCGAGCACGCAGGAACAACCTGCTCGCCTCGCCGGAACCACCTGCCGGGCGCAGCGGAAGCACCTGCCGAGCGCGCCGGAGCCACCTGCTCGCCTCGCCGTAACCACCTGCCGGGCGCGCCGGAGCCACCTGCTCGCCTCGCCGGAACCATCTGCCAGGCCCAGCAGAAGCACCTGCCGGGCGCGCCGGAGCCACCTGCTCGCCTCGCCGGAACCACCTGCCGGGTGCAGCGGAAGCACCTGCCGAGCGCGCCGGAGCCACCTGCTCGCCTCGCCGGAACCACGCGCCGGGCCCTAACCCTAACCCTAACCCTAACCCTATCCCCAAACCCTAACCCTAACCCTAACCCCTAACCCTAAGCCTAACCCTAAACCCTAACCCAACCGTAACCCTAACCCTAACCCTACCCCTAACCCTAACCCCTAACCCCAAACCCTAAACCCTAACCCTAACCGTAACCCTAACCCTATCCCTAACCCTAACCTGACGGACAGGCTGGAACCAGCTGCTCAACTCGCCGGAACCACCTGCCAGACATGCCAGAACCACCTGCCGAGCACGCCGGAGCCACCTGCTGGACTCACCAGAACCACCTGCCTGACAGGCCAAAATCAACAGCTGGCTATGAGAGAACCACCTGGCAGACAATCCGCAATAACCTGCCAGGCATGCAGGAACCACCTCTCAGACGTAAGAGAACCACGTGCCGGACACGCTGGAACCACGTCCTGGACAGACTGGAACCACCTGCCGGACATGCCTGGACCACCTGCCGAGCACGCCGCAACCACCTGCTCGACTCGCAGGACCCATGTGCCAGACACGCCAAAATGAACTGCCGGCTACACCAGAACCACTTACCGGACACTCCGGAATAACCTGCCCGGCATGCCAGAACCACCTCTCAGAAGTGCCAGAAGCACGTGCTGGACATGCCGGAACAACCTATCGGACAGAACGGAACAACCTGCCGGACACACCAAAATCACCTGCGGGCTACGCCAGAACCACTTGGAGGACTCTCCGGGAAAACCTGCCGGGCATGCTGGAACCACCTCTCAGACGTGCCTGAACCACGTGGCGGACACTCCGGAAACGCATGTCGGGCCGGCCGGAACCACCTCTCAGACGTGCCAGAACCTCATGCCGGACACCCCAGAACCACCTGCTGGACAGACCGGAAACACCTGCCGGACACGCCGGAACCACATGTTCGACTCGCTGGAACCACATTCTGGACATGGCAAAATCACCTGCCGCCTATGCCAGAACCGCTTGGCGAACACTCCGGAATCACCTGTCAGGCATGCCGGAACCACCTCTCAGACCTGCCAGAACCACATGCCAATGACACCGGAAGCACCTGCCGAGCATGCCGGAAGCACCTGCTCGACTCGCCAGAACCACCTGTCGGACACGCCAAAATCACCTGCCGGCTACGCCACAGCCAGTTGGTGAACACTCCGGAAACACCTGCCGGGCTGGCTGGAACCACCTGCCAGTCACGCCAACATCACCTGCCAGCTACGCCAGAACCACTTGGCGGAGACTCCAGAAACACCTGTTGGGCCAGCCGGAACCACCTCTCAGACGTGCCAGAACCATGTGCCTGAGATGCTGGAACCACAGCCCGAACAGACCGAAACCACCTGCCAGACCCAACTGAACCACCTGCCGAGCACGCAGGAACAACCTGCTCGCCTCGCCGGAACCACCTGCCGGGCGCAGCGGAAGCACCTGCCGAGCGCGCCGGAGCCACCTGCTCGGCTGGCCGGAACCACCTGCCGGGTGCAGCGGAAGCACCTGCCGGGCGCGCCGGAGCCACCTGCTCGCCTCGCCGGAACCACCTGCCGGGCCCAGCGGAAGCACGTGCCAAGCACGCCGGAGCCACCTGCTCGCCTCGCCGGAACCACCTGCCGGGTGCAGCGGAAGCACCTGCCGAGCGCGCCGGAGCCACCTGCTCGCCTCGCCGGAACCACGCGCCGGGCCCTAACCCTAACCCTAACCCTAACCCTATCCCCAAACCCTAACCCTAACCCTAACCCCTAACCCTAAGCCTAACCCTAAACCCTAACCCAACCGTAACCCTAACCCTAACCCTACCCCTAACCCTAACCCCTAACCCCAAACCCTAAACCCTAACCCTAACCGTAACCCTAACCCTATCCCTAACCCTAACCTGACGGACAGGCTGGAACCAGCTGCTCAACTCGCCGGAACCACCTGCCAGACATGCCAGAACCACCTGCCGAGCACGCCGGAGCCACCTGCTGGACTCACCAGAACCACCTGCCTGACAGGCCAAAATCAACAGCTGGCTATGAGAGAACCACCTGGCAGACAATCCGCAATAACCTGCCAGGCATGCAGGAACCACCTCTCAGACGTAAGAGAACCACGTGCCGGACACGCTGGAACCACGTCCTGGACAGACTGGAACCACCTGCCGGACATGCCTGGACCACCTGCCGAGCACGCCGCAACCACCTGCTCGACTCGCAGGACCCATGTGCCAGACACGCCAAAATGAACTGCCGGCTACACCAGAACCACTTACCGGACACTCCGGAATAACCTGCCCGGCATGCCAGAACCACCTCTCAGAAGTGCCAGAAGCACGTGCTGGACATGCCGGAACAACCTATCGGACAGAACGGAACAACCTGCCGGACACACCAAAATCACCTGCGGGCTACGCCAGAACCACTTGGAGGACTCTCCGGGAAAACCTGCCGGGCATGCTGGAACCACCTCTCAGACGTGCCTGAACCACGTGGCGGACACTCCGGAAACGCATGTCGGGCCGGCCGGAACCACCTCTCAGACGTGCCAGAACCTCATGCCGGACACCCCAGAACCACCTGCTGGACAGACCGGAAACACCTGCCGGACACGCCGGAACCACATGTTCGACTCGCTGGAACCACATTCTGGACATGGCAAAATCACCTGCCGCCTATGCCAGAACCGCTTGGCGAACACTCCGGAATCACCTGTCAGGCATGCCGGAACCACCTCTCAGACCTGCCAGAACCACATGCCAATGACACCGGAAGCACCTGCCGAGCATGCCGGAAGCACCTGCTCGACTCGCCAGAACCACCTGTCGGACACGCCAAAATCACCTGCCGGCTACGCCACAGCCAGTTGGTGAACACTCCGGAAACACCTGCCGGGCTGGCTGGAACCACCTGCCAGCTACGCCAGAACCACTTGGCGGAGACTCCAGAAACACCTGTTGGGCCAGCCGGAACCACCTCTCAGACGTGCCAGAACCATGTGCCTGAGATGCTGGAACCACACCCCGAACAGACCGAAACCACCTGCCAGACCCAACTGAACCACCTGCCGAGCACGCAGGAACAACCTGCTCGCCTCGCCGGAACCACCTGCCGGGCGCAGCGGAAGCACCTGCCGAGCGCGCCGGAGCCACCTGCTCGCCTCGCCGTAACCACCTGCCGGGCGCGCCGGAGCCACCTGCTCGCCTCGCCGGAACCATCTGCCAGGCCCAGCAGAAGCACCTGCCGGGCGCGCCGGAGCCACCTGCTCGCCTCGCCGGAACCACCTGCCGGGTGCAGCGGAAGCACCTGCCGAGCGCGCCGGAGCCACCTGCTCGCCTCGCCGGAACCACGCGCCGGGCCCTAACCCTAACCCTAACCCTAACCCTATCCCCAAACCCTAACCCTAACCCTAACCCCTAACCCTAAGCCTAACCCTAAACCCTAACCCAACCGTAACCCTAACCCTAACCCTACCCCTAACCCTAACCCCTAACCCCAAACCCTAAACCCTAACCCTAACCGTAACCCTAACCCTATCCCTAACCCTAACCTGACGGACAGGCTGGAACCAGCTGCTCAACTCGCCGGAACCACCTGCCAGACATGCCAGAACCACCTGCCGAGCACGCCGGAGCCACCTGCTGGACTCACCAGAACCACCTGCCTGACAGGCCAAAATCAACAGCTGGCTATGAGAGAACCACCTGGCAGACAATCCGCAATAACCTGCCAGGCATGCAGGAACCACCTCTCAGACGTAAGAGAACCACGTGCCGGACACGCTGGAACCACGTCCTGGACAGACTGGAACCACCTGCCGGACATGCCTGGACCACCTGCCGAGCACGCCGCAACCACCTGCTCGACTCGCAGGACCCATGTGCCAGACACGCCAAAATGAACTGCCGGCTACACCAGAACCACTTACCGGACACTCCGGAATAACCTGCCCGGCATGCCAGAACCACCTCTCAGAAGTGCCAGAAGCACGTGCTGGACATGCCGGAACAACCTATCGGACAGAACGGAACAACCTGCCGGACACACCAAAATCACCTGCGGGCTACGCCAGAACCACTTGGAGGACTCTCCGGGAAAACCTGCCGGGCATGCTGGAACCACCTCTCAGACGTGCCTGAACCACGTGGCGGACACTCCGGAAACGCATGTCGGGCCGGCCGGAACCACCTCTCAGACGTGCCAGAACCTCATGCCGGACACCCCAGAACCACCTGCTGGACAGACCGGAAACACCTGCCGGACACGCCGGAACCACATGTTCGACTCGCTGGAACCACATTCTGGACATGGCAAAATCACCTGCCGCCTATGCCAGAACCGCTTGGCGAACACTCCGGAATCACCTGTCAGGCATGCCGGAACCACCTCTCAGACCTGCCAGAACCACATGCCAATGACACCGGAAGCACCTGCCGAGCATGCCGGAAGCACCTGCTCGACTCGCCAGAACCACCTGTCGGACACGCCAAAATCACCTGCCGGCTACGCCACAGCCAGTTGGTGAACACTCCGGAAACACCTGCCGGGCTGGCTGGAACCACCTGCCAGTCACGCCAACATCACCTGCCAGCTACGCCAGAACCACTTGGCGGAGACTCCAGAAACACCTGTTGGGCCAGCCGGAACCACCTCTCAGACGTGCCAGAACCATGTGCCTGAGATGCTGGAACCACAGCCCGAACAGACCGAAACCACCTGCCAGACCCAACTGAACCACCTGCCGAGCACGCAGGAACAACCTGCTCGCCTCGCCGGAACCACCTGCCGGGCGCAGCGGAAGCACCTGCCGAGCGCGCCGGAGCCACCTGCTCGGCTGGCCGGAACCACCTGCCGGGTGCAGCGGAAGCACCTGCCGGGCGCGCCGGAGCCACCTGCTCGCCTCGCCGGAACCACCTGCCGGGCCCAGCGGAAGCACGTGCCAAGCACGCCGGAGCCACCTGCTCGCCTCGCCGGAACCACCTGCCGGGTGCAGCGGAAGCACCTGCCGAGCGCGCCGGAGCCACCTGCTCGCCTCGCCGGAACCACGCGCCGGGCCCTAACCCTAACCCTAACCCTAACCCTATCCCCAAACCCTAACCCTAACCCTAACCCCTAACCCTAAGCCTAACCCTAAACCCTAACCCAACCGTAACCCTAACCCTAACCCTACCCCTAACCCTAACCCCTAACCCCAAACCCTAAACCCTAACCCTAACCGTAACCCTAACCCTATCCCTAACCCTAACCTGACGGACAGGCTGGAACCAGCTGCTCAACTCGCCGGAACCACCTGCCAGACATGCCAGAACCACCTGCCGAGCACGCCGGAGCCACCTGCTGGACTCACCACAACCACCTGCCTGACAGGCCAAAATCAACAGCTGGCTATGAGAGAACCACCTGGCAGACAATCCGCAATAACCTGCCAGGCATGCAGGAACCACCTCTCAGACGTAAGAGAACCACGTGCCGGACACGCTGGAACCACGTCCTGGACAGACTGGAACCACCTGCCGGACATGCCTGGACCACCTGCCGAGCACGCCGCAACCACCTGCTCGACTCGCAGGACCCATGTGCCAGACACGCCAAAATGAACTGCCGGCTACACCAGAACCACTTACCGGACACTCCGGAATAACCTGCCCGGCATGCCAGAACCACCTCTCAGAAGTGCCAGAAGCACGTGCTGGACATGCCGGAACAACCTATCGGACAGAACGGAACAACCTGCCGGACACACCAAAATCACCTGCGGGCTACGCCAGAACCACTTGGAGGACTCTCCGGGAAAACCTGCCGGGCATGCTGGAACCACCTCTCAGACGTGCCTGAACCACGTGGCGGACACTCCGGAAACGCATGTCGGGCCGGCCGGAACCACCTCTCAGACGTGCCAGAACCTCATGCCGGACACCCCAGAACCACCTGCTGGACAGACCGGAAACACCTGCCGGACACGCCGGAACCACATGTTCGACTCGCTGGAACCACATTCTGGACATGGCAAAATCACCTGCCGCCTATGCCAGAACCGCTTGGCGAACACTCCGGAATCACCTGTCAGGCATGCCGGAACCACCTCTCAGACCTGCCAGAACCACATGCCAATGACACCGGAAGCACCTGCCGAGCATGCCGGAAGCACCTGCTCGACTCGCCAGAACCACCTGTCGGACACGCCAAAATCACCTGCCGGCTACGCCACAGCCAGTTGGTGAACACTCCGGAAACACCTGCCGGGCTGGCTGGAACCACCTGCCAGTCACGCCAACATCACCTGCCAGCTACGCCAGAACCACTTGGCGGAGACTCCAGAAACACCTGTTGGGCCAGCCGGAACCACCTCTCAGACGTGCCAGAACCATGTGCCTGAGATGCTGGAACCACAGCCCGAACAGACCGAAACCACCTGCCAGACCCAACTGAACCACCTGCCGAGCACGCAGGAACAACCTGCTCGCCTCGCCGGAACCAACTGCCCGGCGCGCCGGAGCCACCTGCTCGCCTCGCCGGAACCACCTGCCAGGCCCAGCGGAAGCACCTGCCGGGCGCGCCGGAGCCACCTGCTCGCCTCGAGGGAACCACCTGCCGGGTGCAGCGGAAGCACCTGCCGAGCGCGCCGGAGCCACCTGCTCGCCTCGCCGGAACCACCTGCCGGGCCCAGCGGAAGCACCTGCCGAGCGCGCCGGAGCCACCTGCTCGCCTCGCCGGAACCACGCGCCGGGCCCTAACCCTAACCCTAACCCTAACCCTATCCCCAAACCCTAACCCTAACCCTAACCCCTAACCCTAAGCCTAACCCTAAACCCTAACCCAACCGTAACCCTAACCCTAACCCTACCCCTAACCCTAACCCCTAACCCCAAACCCTAAACCCTAACCCTAACCGTAACCCTAACCCTATCCCTAACCCTAACCTGACGGACAGGCTGGAACCAGCTGCTCAACTCGCCGGAACCACCTGCCAGACATGCCAGAACCACCTGCCGAGCTCGCCGGAGCCACCTGCTGGACTCACCAGAACCACCTGCCTGACAGGCCAAAATCAACAGCTGGCTATGAGAGAACCACCTGGCAGACAATCCGCAATAACCTGCCAGGCATGCAGGAACCACCTCTCAGACGTAAGAGAACCACGTGCCGGACACGCTGGAACCACGTCCTGGACAGACTGGAACCACCTGCCGGACATGCCTGGACCACCTGCCGAGCACGCCGCAACCACCTGCTCGACTCGCAGGACCCATGTGCCAGACACGCCAAAATGAACTGCCGGCTACACCAGAACCACTTACCGGACACTCCGGAATAACCTGCCCGGCATGCCAGAACCACCTCTCAGAAGTGCCAGAAGCACGTGCTGGACATGCCGGAACAACCTATCGGACAGAACGGAACAACCTGCCGGACACACCAAAATCACCTGCGGGCTACGCCAGAACCACTTGGAGGACTCTCCGGGAAAACCTGCCGGGCATGCTGGAACCACCTCTCAGACGTGCCTGAACCACGTGGCGGACACTCCGGAAACGCATGTCGGGCCGGCCGGAACCACCTCTCAGACGTGCCAGAACCTCATGCCGGACACCCCAGAACCACCTGCTGGACAGACCGGAAACACCTGCCGGACACGCCGGAACCACATGTTCGACTCGCTGGAACCACATTCTGGACATGGCAAAATCACCTGCCGCCTATGCCAGAACCGCTTGGCGAACACTCCGGAATCACCTGTCAGGCATGCCGGAACCACCTCTCAGACCTGCCAGAACCACATGCCAATGACACCGGAAGCACCTGCCGAGCATGCCGGAAGCACCTGCTCGACTCGCCAGAACCACCTGTCGGACACGCCAAAATCACCTGCCGGCTACGCCACAGCCAGTTGGTGAACACTCCGGAAACACCTGCCGGGCTGGCTGGAGCCACCTGCCAGTCACGCCAACATCACCTGCCAGCTACGCCAGAACCACTTGGCGGAGACTCCAGAAACACCTGCTGGGCCAGCCGGAACCACCTCTCAGACGTGCCAGAACCATGTGCCTGAGATGCTGGAACCACACCCCGAACAGACCGAAACCACCTGCCAGACCCAACTGAACCACCTGCCAAGCACGCAGGAACAACCTGCTCGCCTCGCCGGAACCACCTGCCGGGCGCAGCGGAAGCACCTGCCGAGCGCGCCGGAGCCACATGCTCGCCTCGCAGGAACCAACTGCCAGGCCCAGCGGAAGCACCTGCCGGGCGCGCCGGAGCCACCTGCTCGCCTCGCCGGAACCACCTGCCAGGCCCAGCGGAAGCACCTGCCGGGCGCGCCGGAGCCACCTGCTCGCCTCGCCGGAACCACCTGCCGGGTGCAGCGGAAGCACCTGGCGAGCGCGCTGGAGCCACCTGCTCGCCTCGCCGGAACCACCTGCCGGGCCCAGCGGAAGCACGTGCCAAGCACGCCGGAGCCACCTGCTCGCCTCGCCGGAACCACCTGCCGGGCGCAGCGGAAGCACCTGCCGAGCGCGCCGGAGCCAACTGCTCGCCTCGCCGGAAACACCAGCCGGGCCCAGCAGAAGCACCTGCCGAGCGCGCCGGAGCCACCTGCTCGCCTCGCCGGAACCCCCTGCCCGGCGCGCCGGAGCCACCTGCTCGCCTCGCCGGAACCACCTGCCGTGTGCAGCGGAAGCACCTGCCGAGCGCGCCGGAGCCACCTGCTCGCCTCGCCGGAACCACCTGCCGGGCCCAGCGGAAGCACGTGCCAAGCACGCCGGAGCCACCTGCTCGCCTCGCCGGAACCACATGCCGGGCCCAGCGGAAGCACCTGCCGAGCGCGCCGGAGCCACCTGCTCGCCTCGCCGGAACCACGTGCCGGGCCCTAACCCTAACCCTAACCCTAACCCTATCCCCAAACCCTAACCCTAACCCTAACCCCTAACCCTAAGC
Organism: Equus asinus; assembly: GCF_041296235.1. NCBI lineage: Eukaryota > Metazoa > Chordata > Mammalia > Perissodactyla > Equidae > Equus > Equus asinus. Next base: position 44,166,779 of record NC_091807.1, on the reverse strand, counting down.
CTAACCCTAAACCCTAACCCAACCGTAACCCTAACCCTAACCCTACCCCTAACCCTAACCCCTAACCCCAAACCCTAAACCCTAACCCTAACCGTAACCCTAACCCTATCCCTAACCCTAACCTGACGGACAGGCTGGAACCAGCTGCTCAACTCGCCGGAACCACCTGCCAGACATGCCAGAACCACCTGCCGAGCACGCCGGAGCCACCTGCTGGACTCACCAGAACCACCTGCCTGACAGGCCAAAATCAACAGCTGGCTATGAGAGAACCACCTGGCAGACAATCCGCAATAACCTGCCAGGCATGCAGGAACCACCTCTCAGACGTAAGAGAACCACGTGCCGGACACGCTGGAACCACGTCCTGGACAGACTGGAACCACCTGCCGGACATGCCTGGACCACCTGCCGAGCACGCCGGAACCACCTGCTCGACTCGCAGGACCCATGTGCCAGACACGCCAAAATGAACTGCCGGCTACACCAGAACCACTTACCGGACACTCCGGAATAACCTGCCCGGCATGCCAGAACCACCTCTCAGAAGTGCCAGAAGCACGTGCTGGACATGCCGGAACAACCTATCGGACAGAACGGAACAACCTGCCGGACACACCAAAATCACCTGCGGGCTACGCCAGAACCACTTGGAGGACTCTCCGGGAAAACCTGCCGGGCATGCTGGAACCACCTCTCAGACGTGCCTGAACCACGTGGCGGACACTCCGGAAACGCATGTCGGGCCGGCCGGAACCACCTCTCAGACGTGCCAGAACCTCATGCCGGACACCCCAGAACCACCTGCTGGACAGACCGGAAACACCTGCCGGACACGCCGGAACCACATGTTCGACTCGCTGGAACCACATTCTGGACATGGCAAAATCACCTGCCGCCTATGCCAGAACCGCTTGGCGAACACTCCGGAATCACCTGTCAGGCATGCCGGAACCACCTCTCAGACCTGCCAGAACCACATGCCAATGACACCGGAAGCACCTGCCGAGCATGCCGGAAGCACCTGCTCGACTCGCCAGAACCACCTGTCGGACACGCCAAAATCACCTGCCGGCTACGCCACAGCCAGTTGGTGAACACTCCGGAAACACCTGCCGGGCTGGCTGGAACCACCTGCCAGTCACGCCAACATCACCTGCCAGCTACGCCAGAACCACTTGGCGGAGACTCCAGAAACACCTGCTGGGCCAGCTGGAACCACCTCTCAGACGTGCCAGAACCATGTGCCTGAGATGCTGGAACCACAGCCCGAACAGACCGAAACCCCCTCCAGACCCAACTGAACCACCTGTCGAGCACGCAGGAACAACCTGCTCGCCTCGCCGGAACCACCTGCCGGGCGCAGCGGAAGCACCTGCCGAGCGCGCCGGAGCCACCTGCTCGCCTCGCCGGAACCACCTGCCGGGCCCAGCGGAAGCACGTGCCAAGCACGCCGGAGCCACCTGCTCGCCTCGCCGGAACCACCTGCCGGGCCCAGCGGAAGCACCTGCCGAGCGCGCCGGAGCCACCTGCTCGCCTCGCCGGAACCACGCGCCGGGCCCTAACCCTAACCCTAACCCTATCCCCAAACCCTAACCCTAACCCTATCCCCTAACCCTAAGCCTAACCCTAAACCCTAACCCAACCGTAACCCTAACCCTAACCCTACCCCTAACCCTAACCCCTAACCCCAAACCCTAAACCCTAACCCTAACCGTAACCCTAACCCTATCCCTAACCCTAACCTGACGGACAGGCTGGAACCAGCTGCTCAACTCGCCGGAACCACCTGCCAGACATGCCAGAACCACCTGCCGAGCACGCCGGAGCCACCTGCTGGACTCACCAGAACCACCTGCCTGACAGGCCAAAATCAACAGCTGGCTATGAGAGAACCACCTGGCAGACAATCCGCAATAACCTGCCAGGCATGCAGGAACCACCTCTCAGACGTAAGAGAACCACGTGCCGGACACGCTGGAACCACGTCCTGGACAGACTGGAACCACCTGCCGGACATGCCTGGACCACCTGCCGAGCACGCCGGAACCACCTGCTCGACTCGCAGGACCCATGTGCCAGACACGCCAAAATGAACTGCCGGCTACACCAGAACCACTTACCGGACACTCCGGAATAACCTGCCCGGCATGCCAGAACCACCTCTCAGAAGTGCCAGAAGCACGTGCTGGACATGCCGGAACAACCTATCGGACAGAACGGAACAACCTGCCGGACACACCAAAATCACCTGCGGGCTACGCCAGAACCACTTGGAGGACTCTCCAGGAAAACCTGCCGGGCATGCTGGAACCACCTCTCAGACGTGCCTGAACCACGTGGCGGACACTCCGGAAACGCATGTCGGGCCGGCCGGAACCACCTCTCAGACGTGCCAGAACCTCATGCCGGACACCCCAGAACCACCTGCTGGACAGACCGGAAACACCTGCCGGACACGCCGGAACCACATGTTCGACTCGCTGGAACCACATTCTGGACATGGCAAAATCACCTGCCGCCTATGCCAGAACCGCTTGGCGAACACTCCGGAATCACCTGTCAGGCATGCCGGAACCACCTCTCAGACCTGCCAGAACCACATGCCAATGACACCGGAAGCACCTGCCGAGCATGCCGGAAGCACCTGCTCGACTCGCCAGAACCACCTGTCGGACACGCCAAAATCACCTGCCGGCTACGCCACAGCCAGTTGGTGAACACTCCGGAAACACCTGCCGGGCTGGCTGGAACCACCTGCCAGTCACGCCAACATCACCTGCCAGCTACGCCAGAACCACTTGGCGGAGACTCCAGAAACACCTGCTGGGCCAGCTGGAACCACCTCTCAGACGTGCCAGAACCATGTGCCTGAGATGCTGGAACCACAGCCCGAACAGACCGAAACCCCCTCCAGACCCAACTGAACCACCTGCCGAGCACGCAGGAACAACCTGCTCGCCTCGCCGGAACCACCTGCCGGGCGCAGCGGAAGCACCTGCCGAGCGCGCCGGAGCCACCTGCTCGCCTCGCCGGAACCACCTGCCGGGCCCAGCGGAAGCACGTGCCAAGCACGCCGGAGCCACCTGCTCGCCTCGCCGGAACCACCTGCCGGGCCCAGCGGAAGCACCTGCCGAGCGCGCCGGAGCCACCTGCTCGCCTCGCCGGAACCACGCGCCGGGCCCTAACCCTAACCCTAACCCTATCCCCAAACCCTAACCCTAACCCTATCCCCTAACCCTAAGCCTAACCCTAAACCCTAACCCAACCGTAACCCTAACCCTAACCCTACCCCTAACCCTAACCCCTAACCCCAAACCCTAAACCCTAACCCTAACCGTAACCCTAACCCTATCCCTAACCCTAACCTGACGGACAGGCTGGAACCAGCTGCTCAACTCGCCGGAACCACCTGCCAGACATGCCAGAACCACCTGCCGAGCACGCCGGAGCCACCTGCTGGACTCACCAGAACCACCTGCCTGACAGGCCAAAATCAACAGCTGGCTATGAGAGAACCACCTGGCAGACAATCCGCAATAACCTGCCAGGCATGCAGGAACCACCTCTCAGACGTAAGAGAACCACGTGCCGGACACGCTGGAACCACGTCCTGGACAGACTGGAACCACCTGCCGGACATGCCTGGACCACCTGCCGAGCACGCCGGAACCACCTGCTCGACTCGCAGGACCCATGTGCCAGACACGCCAAAATGAACTGCCGGCTACACCAGAACCACTTACCGGACACTCCGGAATAACCTGCCCGGCATGCCAGAACCACCTCTCAGAAGTGCCAGAAGCACGTGCTGGACATGCCGGAACAACCTATCGGACAGAACGGAACAACCTGCCGGACACACCAAAATCACCTGCGGGCTACGCCAGAACCACTTGGAGGACTCTCCAGGAAAACCTGCCGGGCATGCTGGAACCACCTCTCAGACGTGCCTGAACCACGTGGCGGACACTCCGGAAACGCATGTCGGGCCGGCCGGAACCACCTCTCAGACGTGCCAGAACCTCATGCCGGACACCCCAGAACCACCTGCTGGACAGACCGGAAACACCTGCCGGACACGCCGGAACCACATGTTCGACTCGCTGGAACCACATTCTGGACATGGCAAAATCACCTGCCGCCTATGCCAGAACCGCTTGGCGAACACTCCGGAATCACCTGTCAGGCATGCCGGAACCACCTCTCAGACCTGCCAGAACCACATGCCAATGACACCGGAAGCACCTGCCGAGCATGCCGGAAGCACCTGCTCGACTCGCCAGAACCACCTGTCGGACACGCCAAAATCACCTGCCGGCTACGCCACAGCCAGTTGGTGAACACTCCGGAAACACCTGCCGGGCTGGCTGGAACCACCTGCCAGTCACGCCAACATCACCTGCCAGCTACGCCAGAACCACTTGGCGGAGACTCCAGAAACACCTGCTGGGCCAGCCGGAACCACCTCTCAGACGTGCCAGAACCATGTGCCTGAGATGCTGGAACCACAGCCCGAACAGACCGAAACCCCCTCCAGACCCAACTGAACCACCTGTCGAGCACGCAGGAACAACCTGCTCGCCTCGCCGGAACCACCTGCCGGGCGCAGCGGAAGCACCTGCCGAGCGCGCCGGAGCCACCTGCTCGCCTCGCCGGAACCACCTGCCGGGCCCAGCGGAAGCACGTGCCAAGCACGCCGGAGCCACCTGCTCGCCTCGCCGGAACCACCTGCCGGGCCCAGCGGAAGCACCTGCCGAGCGCGCCGGAGCCACCTGCTCGCCTCGCCGGAACCACGCGCCGGGCCCTAACCCTAACCCTAACCCTATCCCCAAACCCTAACCCTAACCCTATCCCCTAACCCTAAGCCTAACCCTAAACCCTAACCCAACCGTAACCCTAACCCTAACCCTACCCCTAACCCTAACCCCTAACCCCAAACCCTAAACCCTAACCCTAACCGTAACCCTAACCCTATCCCTAACCCTAACCTGACGGACAGGCTGGAACCAGCTGCTCAACTCGCCGGAACCACCTGCCAGACATGCCAGAACCACCTGCCGAGCACGCCGGAGCCACCTGCTGGACTCACCAGAACCACCTGCCTGACAGGCCAAAATCAACAGCTGGCTATGAGAGAACCACCTGGCAGACAATCCGCAATAACCTGCCAGGCATGCAGGAACCACCTCTCAGACGTAAGAGAACCACGTGCCGGACACGCTGGAACCACGTCCTGGACAGACTGGAACCACCTGCCGGACATGCCTGGACCACCTGCCGAGCACGCCGGAACCACCTGCTCGACTCGCAGGACCCATGTGCCAGACACGCCAAAATGAACTGCCAGCTACACCAGAACCACTTACCGGACACTCCGGAATAACCTGCCCGGCATGCCAGAACCACCTCTCAGAAGTGCCAGAAGCACGTGCTGGACATGCCGGAACAACCTATCGGACAGAACGGAACAACCTGCCGGACACACCAAAATCACCTGCGGGCTACGCCAGAACCACTTGGAGGACTCTCCGGGAAAACCTGCCGGGCATGCTGGAACCACCTCTCAGACGTGCCTGAACCACGTGGCGGACACTCCGGAAACGCATGTCGGGCCGGCCGGAACCACCTCTCAGACGTGCCAGAACCTCATGCCGGACACCCCAGAACCACCTGCTGGACAGACCGGAAACACCTGCCGGACACGCCGGAACCACATGTTCGACTCGCTGGAACCACATTCTGGACATGGCAAAATCACCTGCCGCCTATGCCAGAACCGCTTGGCGAACACTCCGGAATCACCTGTCAGGCATGCCGGAACCACCTCTCAGACCTGCCAGAACCACATGCCAATGACACCGGAAGCACCTGCCGAGCATGCCGGAAGCACCTGCTCGACTCGCCAGAACCACCTGTCGGACACGCCAAAATCACCTGCCGGCTACGCCACAGCCAGTTGGTGAACACTCCGGAAACACCTGCCGGGCTGGCTGGAACCACCTGCCAGTCACGCCAACATCACCTGCCAGCTACGCCAGAACCACTTGGCGGAGACTCCAGAAACACCTGCTGGGCCAGCCGGAACCACCTCTCAGACGTGCCAGAACCATGTGCCTGAGATGCTGGAACCACAGCCCGAACAGACCGAAACCACCTGCCAGACCCAACTGAACCACCTGCCGAGCACGCAGGAACAACCTGCTCGCCTCGCCGGAACCACCTGCCGGGCGCAGCGGAAGCACCTGCCGAGCGCGCCGGAGCCACATGCTCGCCTCGCCGGAACCAACTGCCCGGCGCGCCGGAGCCACCTGCTCGCCTCGCCGGAACCACCTGCCAGGCCCAGCGGAAGCACCTGCCGCGCGCGCCGGAGCCACCTGCTCGCCTCGCCAGAACCACCTGCCGGGTGCAGCGGAAGCACCTGCCGAGCGCGCCGGAGCCACCTGCTCGCCTCGCCGGAACCACCTGCCGGGCCCAGCGGAAGCACGTGCCAAGCACGCCGGAGCCACCTGCTCGCCTCGCCGGAACCACCTGCCGGGCACAGCGGAAGCACCTGCCGAGCGCGCCGGAGCCACCTGCTCGCCTCGCCGGAACCACGCGCCGGGCCCTAACCCTAACCCTAACCCTAACCCTATCCCCAAACCCTAACCCTAACCCTAACCCCTAACCCTAAGCCTAACCCTAAACCCTAACCCAACCGTAACCCTAACCCTAACCCTACCCCTAACCCTAACCCCTAACCCCAAACCCTAAACCCTAACCCTAACCGTAACCCTAACCCTATCCCTAACCCTAACCTGACGGACAGGCTGGAACCAGCTGCTCAACTCGCCGGAACCACCTGCCAGACATGCCAGAACCACCTGCCGAGCACGCCGGAGCCACCTGCTGGACTCACCAGAACCACCTGCCTGACAGGCCAAAATCAACAGCTGGCTATGAGAGAACCACCTGGCAGACAATCCGCAATAACCTGCCAGGCATGCAGGAACCACCTCTCAGACGTAAGAGAACCACGTGCCGGACACGCTGGAACCACGTCCTGGACAGACTGGAACCACCTGCCGGACATGCCTGGACCACCTGCCGAGCACGCCGGAACCACCTGCTCGACTCGCAGGACCCATGTGCCAGACACGCCAAAATGAACTGCCGGCTACACCAGAACCACTTACCGGACACTCCGGAATAACCTGCCCGGCATGCCAGAACCACCTCTCAGAAGTGCCAGAAGCACGTGCTGGACATGCCGGAACAACCTATCGGACAGAACGGAACAACCTGCCGGACACACCAAAATCACCTGCGGGCTACGCCAGAACCACTTGGAGGACTCTCCGGGAAAACCTGCCGGGCATGCTGGAACCACCTCTCAGACGTGCCTGAACCACGTGGCGGACACTCCGGAAACGCATGTCGGGCCGGCCGGAACCACCTCTCAGACGTGCCAGAACCTCATGCCGGACACCCCAGAACCACCTGCTGGACAGACCGGAAACACCTGCCGGACACGCCGGAACCACATGTTCGACTCGCTGGAACCACATTCTGGACATGGCAAAATCACCTGCCGCCTATGCCAGAACCGCTTGGCGAACACTCCGGAATCACCTGTCAGGCATGCCGGAACCACCTCTCAGACCTGCCAGAACCACATGCCAATGACACCGGAAGCACCTGCCGAGCATGCCGGAAGCACCTGCTCGACTCGCCAGAACCACCTGTCGGACACGCCAAAATCACCTGCCGGCTACGCCACAGCCAGTTGGTGAACACTCCGGAAACACCTGCCGGGCTGGCTGGAACCACCTGCAAGTCACGCCAACATCACCTGCCAGCTACGCCAGAACCACTTGGCGGAGACTCCAGAAACACCTGCTGGGCCTGCCGGAACCACCTCTCAGACGTGCCAGAACCATGTGCCTGAGATGCTGGAACCACACCCCGAACAGACCGAAACCACCTGCCAGACCCAACTGAACCACCTGCCGAGCACGCAGGAACAACCTGCTCGCCTCGCCGGAACCACATGCCGGGCGCAGCGGAAGCACCTGCCGAGCGCGCCGGAGCCACCTGCTCGCCTCGCCGGAACCACCTGCCCGGCGCGCCGGAGCCACCTGCTCGCCTCGCCGGAACCACCTGCCAGGCCCAGCAGAAGCACCTGCCGGGCGCGCCGGAGCCACCTGCTCGCCTCGCCGGAACCACCTGCCGGGTGCAGCGGAAGCACGTGCCAAGCACGCCAGAGCCACCTGCTCGCCTCGCCGGAACCACCTGCCGGGCCCAGCGGAAGCACCTGCCGAGCGCGCCGGAGCCACCTGCTCGCCTCGCCGGAACCACGCGCCGGGCCCTAACCCTAACCCTATCCCTAACCCTATCCCCAAACCCTAACCCTAACCCTAACCCCTAACCCTAAGCCTAACCCTAAACCCTAACCCAACCGTAACCCTAACCCTAATCCTACCCCTAACCCTAACCCCTAACCCCAAACCCTAAACCCTAACCCTAACCGTAACCCTAACCCTATCCCTAACCCTAACCTGACGGACAGGCTGGAACCAGCTGCTCAACTCGCCGGAACCACCTGCCAGACATGCCAGAACCACCTGCCGAGCACGCCGGAGCCACCTGCTGGACTCACCAGAACCACCTGCCTGACAGGCCAAAATCAACAGCTGGCTATGAGAGAACCACCTGGCAGACAATCCGCAATAACCTGCCAGGCATGCAGGAACCACCTCTCAGACGTAAGAGAACCACGTGCCGGACACGCTGGAACCACGTCCTGGACAGACTGGAACCACCTGCCGGACATGCCTGGACCACCTGCCGAGCACGCCGCAACCACCTGCTCGACTCGCAGGACCCATGTGCCAGACACGCCAAAATGAACTGCCGGCTACACCAGAACCACTTACCGGACACTCCGGAATAACCTGCCCGGCATGCCAGAACCACCTCTCAGAAGTGCCAGAAGCACGTGCTGGACATGCCGGAACAACCTATCGGACAGAACGGAACAACCTGCCGGACACACCAAAATCACCTGCGGGCTACGCCAGAACCACTTGGAGGACTCTCCGGGAAAACCTGCCGGGCATGCTGGAACCACCTCTCAGACGTGCCTGAACCACGTGGCGGACACTCCGGAAACGCATGTCGGGCCGGCCGGAACCACCTCTCAGACGTGCCAGAACCTCATGCCGGACACCCCAGAACCACCTGCTGGACAGACCGGAAACACCTGCCGGACACGCCGGAACCACATGTTCGACTCGCTGGAACCACATTCTGGACATGGCAAAATCACCTGCCGCCTATGCCAGAACCGCTTGGCGAACACTCCGGAATCACCTGTCAGGCATGCCGGAACCACCTCTCAGACCTGCCAGAACCACATGCCAATGACACCGGAAGCACCTGCCGAGCATGCCGGAAGCACCTGCTCGACTCGCCAGAACCACCTGTCGGACACGCCAAAATCACCTGCCGGCTACGCCACAGCCAGTTGGTGAACACTCCGGAAACACCTGCCGGGCTGGCTGGAACCACCTGCCAGTCACGCCAACATCACCTGCCAGCTACGCCAGAACCACTTGGCGGAGACTCCAGAAACACCTGCTGGGCCAGCCGGAACCACCTCTCAGACGTGCCAGAACCATGTGCCTGAGATGCTGGAACCACACCCCGAACAGACCGAAACCACCTGCCAGACCCAACTGAACCACCTGCCGAGCACGCAGGAACAACCTGCTCGCCTCGCCGGAACCACCTGCCGGGCGCAGCGGAAGCACCTGCCGAGCGCGCCGGAGCCACATGCTCGCCTCGCCGGAACCAACTGCCCGGCGCGCCGGAGCCACCTGCTCGCCTCGCCGGAACCACCTGCCAGGCCCAGCGGAAGCACCTGCCGCGCGCGCCGGAGCCACCTGCTCGCCTCGCCGGAACCACCTGCCGGGTGCAGCGGAAGCACCTGCCGAGCGCGCCGGAGCCACCTGCTCGCCTCGCCGGAACCACCTGCCGGGCCCAGCGGAAGCACGTGCCAAGCACGCCGGAGCCACCTGCTCGCCTCGCCGGAACCACCTGCCGGGCCCAGCGGAAGCACCTGCCGAGCGCGCCGGAGCCACCTGCTCGCCTCGCCGGAACCACGCGCCGGGCCCTAACCCTAACCCTAACCCTAACCCTATCCCCAAACCCTAACCCTAACCCTAACCCCTAACCCTAAGCCTAACCCTAAACCCTAACCCAACCGTAACCCTAACCCTAACCCTACCCCTAACCCTAACCCCTAACCCCAAACCCTAAACCCTAACCCTAACCGTAACCCTAACCCTATCCCTAACCCTAACCTGACGGACAGGCTGGAACCAGCTGCTCAACTCGCCGGAACCACCTGCCAGACATGCCAGAACCACCTGCCGAGCACGCCGGAGCCACCTGCTGGACTCACCACAACCACCTGCCTGACAGGCCAAAATCAACAGCTGGCTATGAGAGAACCACCTGGCAGACAATCCGCAATAACCTGCCAGGCATGCAGGAACCACCTCTCAGACGTAAGAGAACCACGTGCCGGACACGCTGGAACCACGTCCTGGACAGACTGGAACCACCTGCCGGACATGCCTGGACCACCTGCCGAGCACGCCGCAACCACCTGCTCGACTCGCAGGACCCATGTGCCAGACACGCCAAAATGAACTGCCGGCTACACCAGAACCACTTACCGGACACTCCGGAATAACCTGCCCGGCATGCCAGAACCACCTCTCAGAAGTGCCAGAAGCACGTGCTGGACATGCCGGAACAACCTATCGGACAGAACGGAACAACCTGCCGGACACACCAAAATCACCTGCGGGCTACGCCAGAACCACTTGGAGGACTCTCCGGGAAAACCTGCCGGGCATGATGGAACCACCTCTCAGACGTGCCTGAACCACGTGGCGGACACTCCGGAAACGCATGTCGGGCCGGCCGGAACCACCTCTCAGACGTGCCAGAACCTCATGCCGGACACCCCAGAACCACCTGCTGGACAGACCGGAAACACCTGCCGGACACGCCGGAACCACATGTTCGACTCGCTGGAACCACATTCTGGACATGGCAAAATCACCTGCCGCCTATGCCAGAACCGCTTGGCGAACACTCCGGAATCACCTGTCAGGCATGCCGGAACCACCTCTCAGACCTGCCAGAACCACATGCCAATGACACCGGAAGCACCTGCCGAGCATGCCGGAAGCACCTGCTCGACTCGCCAGAACCACCTGTCGGACACGCCAAAATCACCTGCCGGCTACGCCACAGCCAGTTGGTGAACACTCCGGAAACACCTGCCGGGCTGGCTGGAACCACCTGCCAGTCACGCCAACATCACCTGCCAGCTACGCCAGAACCACTTGGCGGAGACTCCAGAAACACCTGCTGGGCCAGCCGGAACCACCTCTCAGACGTGCCAGAACCATGTGCCTGAGATGCTGGAACCACACCCCGAACAGACCGAAACCACCTGCCAGACCCAACTGAACCACCTGCCGAGCACGCAGGAACAACCTGCTCGCCTCGCCGGAACCACCTGCCGGGCGCAGCGGAAGCACCTGCCGAGCGCGCCGGAGCCACATGCTCGCCTCGCCGGAACCAACTGCCCGGCGCGCCGGAGCCACCTGCTCGCCTCGCCGGAACCACCTGCCGGGCGCAGCGGAAGCACCTGCCGCGCGCGCCGGAGCCACCTGCTCGCCTCGCCGGAACCACCTGCCGGGTGCAGCGGAAGCACCTGCCGAGCGCGCCGGAGCCACCTGCTCGCCTCGCCGGAACCACCTGCCGGGCCCAGCGGAAGCACGTGCCAAGCACGCCGGAGCCACCTGCTCGCCTCGCCGGAACCACCTGCCGGGCCCAGCGGAAGCACCTGCCGAGCTTCCGGAGCCACCTGCTCGCCTCGCCGGAACCACGCGCCGGGCCCTAACCCTAACCCTAACCCTAACCCTATCCCCAAACCCTAACCCTAACCCTAACCCCTAACCCTAAGCCTAACCCTAAACCCTAACCCAACCGTAACCCTAACCCTAACCCTACCCCTAACCCTAACCCCTAACCCCAAACCCTAAACCCTAACCCTAACCGTAACCCTAACCCTATCCCTAACCCTAACCTGACGGACAGGCTGGAACCAGCTGCTCAACTCGCCGGAACCACCTGCCAGACATGCCAGAACCACCTGCCGAGCACGCCGGAGCCACCTGCTGGACTCACCAGAACCACCTGCCTGACAGGCCAAAATCAACAGCTGGCTATGAGAGAACCACCTGGCAGACAATCCGCAATAACCTGCCAGGCATGCAGGAACCACCTCTCAGACGTAAGAGAACCACGTGCCGGACACGCTGGAACCACGTCCTGGACAGACTGGAACCACCTGCCGGACATGCCTGGACCACCTGCCGAGCACGCCGCAACCACCTGCTCGACTCGCAGGACCCATGTGCCAGACACGCCAAAATGAACTGCCGGCTACACCAGAACCACTTACCGGACACTCCGGAATAACCTGCCCGGCATGCCAGAACCACCTCTCAGAAGTGCCAGAAGCACGTGCTGGACATGCCGGAACAACCTATCGGACAGAACGGAACAACCTGCCGGACACACCAAAATCACCTGCGGGCTACGCCAGAACCACTTGGAGGACTCTCCGGGAAAACCTGCCGGGCATGCTGGAACCACCTCTCAGACGTGCCTGAACCACGTGGCGGACACTCCGGAAACGCATGTCGGGCCGGCCGGAACCACCTCTCAGACGTGCCAGAACCTCATGCCGGACACCCCAGAACCACCTGCTGGACAGACCGGAAACACCTGCCGGACACGCCGGAACCACATGTTCGACTCGCTGGAACCACATTCTGGACATGGCAAAATCACCTGCCGCCTATGCCAGAACCGCTTGGCGAACACTCCGGAATCACCTGTCAGGCATGCCGGAACCACCTCTCAGACCTGCCAGAACCACATGCCAATGACACCGGAAGCACCTGCCGAGCATGCCGGAAGCACCTGCTCGACTCGCCAGAACCACCTGTCGGACACGCCAAAATCACCTGCCGGCTACGCCACAGCCAGTTGGTGAACACTCCGGAAACACCTGCCGGGCTGGCTGGAACCACCTGCCAGTCACGCCAACATCACCTGCCAGCTACGCCAGAACCACTTGGCGGAGACTCCAGAAACACCTGTTGGGCCAGCCGGAACCACCTCTCAGACGTGCCAGAACCATGTGCCTGAGATGCTGGAACCACACCCCGAACAGACCGAAACCACCTGCCAGACCCAACTGAACCACCTGCCGAGCACGCAGGAACAACCTGCTCGCCTCGCCGGAACCACCTGCCGGGCGCAGCGGAAGCACCTGCCGAGCGCGCCGGAGCCACATGCTCGCCTCGCCGGAACCAACTGCCCGGCGCGCCGGAGCCACCTGCTCGCCTCGCCGGAACCACCTGCCAGGCCCAGCGGAAGCACCTGCCGCGCGCGCCGGAGCCACCTGCTCGCCTCGCCGGAACCACCTGCCGGGCCCAGCGGAAGCACGTGCCGAGCGCGCCGGAGCCACCTGCTCGCCTCGCCGGAACCACCTGCCGGGCCCAGCGGAAGCACGTGCCAAGCACGCCGGAGCCACCTGCTCGCCTCGCCGGAACCACCTGCCGGGCCCAGCGGAAGCACCTGCCGAGCGCGCCGGAGCCACCTGCTCGCCTCGCCGGAACCACGCGCCGGGCCCTAACCCTAACCCTAACCCTAACCCTATCCCCAAACCCTAACCCTAACCCTAACCCCTAACCCTAAGCCTAACCCTAAACCCTAACCCAACCGTAACCCTAACCCTAACCCTACCCCTAACCCTAACCCCTAACCCCAAACCCTAAACCCTAACCCTAACCGTAACCCTAACCCTATCCCTAACCCTAACCTGACGGACAGGCTGGAACCAGCTGCTCAACTCGCCGGAACCACCTGCCAGACATGCCAGAACCACCTGCCGAGCACGCCGGAGCCACCTGCTGGACTCACCAGAACCACCTGCCTGACAGGCCAAAATCAACAGCTGGCTATGAGAGAACCACCTGGCAGACAATCCGCAATAACCTGCCAGGCATGCAGGAACCACCTCTCAGACGTAAGAGAACCACGTGCCGGACACGCTGGAACCACGTCCTGGACAGACTGGAACCACCTGCCGGACATGCCTGGACCACCTGCCGAGCACGCCGCAACCACCTGCTCGACTCGCAGGACCCATGTGCCAGACACGCCAAAATGAACTGCCGGCTACACCAGAACCACTTACCGGACACTCCGGAATAACCTGCCCGGCATGCCAGAACCACCTCTCAGAAGTGCCAGAAGCACGTGCTGGACATGCCGGAACAACCTATCGGACAGAACGGAACAACCTGCCGGACACACCAAAATCACCTGCGGGCTACGCCAGAACCACTTGGAGGACTCTCCGGGAAAACCTGCCGGGCATGCTGGAACCACCTCTCAGACGTGCCTGAACCACGTGGCGGACACTCCGGAAACGCATGTCGGGCCGGCCGGAACCACCTCTCAGACGTGCCAGAACCTCATGCCGGACACCCCAGAACCACCTGCTGGACAGACCGGAAACACCTGCCGGACACGCCGGAACCACATGTTCGACTCGCTGGAACCACATTCTGGACATGGCAAAATCACCTGCCGCCTATGCCAGAACCGCTTGGCGAACACTCCGGAATCACCTGTCAGGCATGCCGGAACCACCTCTCAGACCTGCCAGAACCACATGCCAATGACACCGGAAGCACCTGCCGAGCATGCCGGAAGCACCTGCTCGACTCGCCAGAACCACCTGTCGGACACGCCAAAATCACCTGCCGGCTACGCCACAGCCAGTTGGTGAACACTCCGGAAACACCTGCCGGGCTGGCTGGAACCACCTGCCAGTCACGCCAACATCACCTGCCAGCTACGCCAGAACCACTTGGCGGAGACTCCAGAAACACCTGTTGGGCCAGCCGGAACCACCTCTCAGACGTGCCAGAACCATGTGCCTGAGATGCTGGAACCACACCCCGAACAGACCGAAACCACCTGCCAGACCCAACTGAACCAACTGCCGAGCACGCAGGAACAACCTGCTCGCCTCGCCGGAACCACCTGCCGGGCGCAGCGGAAGCACCTGCCGAGCGCGCCGGAGACACCTGCTCGCCTCGCCGGAACCACCTGCCGGGCCCAGCAGAAGCACCTGCCGGGCGCGCCGGAGCCACCTGCTCGGCTCGCCGGAACCACCTGCCGGGCCCTAACCCTAACCCTAACCCTAACCCTATCCCCAAACCCTAACCCTAACCCTAACCCCTAACCCTAAGCCTAACCCTAAACCCTAACCCAACCGTAACCCTAACCCTAACCCTACCCCTAACCCTAACCCCTAACCCCAAACCCTAAACCCTAACCCTAACCGTAACCCTAACCCTATCCCTAACCCTAACCTGACGGACAGGCTGGAACCAGCTGCTCAACTCGCCGGAACCACCTGCCAGACATGCCAGAACCACCTGCCGAGCACGCCGGAGCCACCTGCTGGACTCACCAGAACCACCTGCCTGACAGGCCAAAATCAACAGCTGGCTATGAGAGAACCACCTGGCAGACAATCCGCAATAACCTGCCAGGCATGCAGGAACCACCTCTCAGACGTAAGAGAACCACGTGCCGGACACGCTGGAACCACGTCCTGGACAGACTGGAACCACCTGCCGGACATGCCTGGACCACCTGCCGAGCACGCCGGAACCACCTGCTCGACTCGCAGGACCCATGTGCCAGACACGCCAAAATGAACTGCCGGCTACACCAGAACCACTTACCGGACACTCCGGAATAACCTGCCCGGCATGCCAGAACCACCTCTCAGAAGTGCCAGAAGCACGTGCTGGACATGCCGGAACAACCTATCGGACAGAACGGAACAACCTGCCGGACACACCAAAATCACCTGCGGGCTACGCCAGAACCACTTGGAGGACTCTCCGGGAAAACCTGCCGGGCATGCTGGAACCACCTCTCAGACGTGCCTGAACCACGTGGCGGACACTCCGGAAACGCATGTCGGGCCGGCCGGAACCACCTCTCAGACGTGCCAGAACCTCATGCCGGACACCCCAGAACCACCTGCTGGACAGACCGGAAACACCTGCCGGACACGCCGGAACCACATGTTCGACTCGCTGGAACCACATTCTGGACATGGCAAAATCACCTGCCGCCTATGCCAGAACCGCTTGGCGAACACTCCGGAATCACCTGTCAGGCATGCCGGAACCACCTCTCAGACCTGCCAGAACCACATGCCAATGACACCGGAAGCACCTGCCGAGCATGCCGGAAGCACCTGCTCGACTCGCCAGAACCACCTGTCGGACACGCCAAAATCACCTGCCGGCTACGCCACAGCCAGTTGGTGAACACTCCGGAAACACCTGCCGGGCTGGCTGGAACCACCTGCCAGTCACGCCAACATCACCTGCCAGCTACGCCAGAACCACTTGGCGGAGACTCCAGAAACACCTGTTGGGCCAGCCGGAACCACCTCTCAGACGTGCCAGAACCATGTGCCTGAGATGCTGGAACCACACCCCGAACAGACCGAAACCACCTGCCAGACCCAACTGAACCACCTGCCGAGCACGCAGGAACAACCTGCTCGCCTCGCCGGAACCACCTGCCGGGCGCAGCGGAAGCACCTGCCGAGCGCGCCGGAGACACCTGCTCGCCTCGCCGGAACCACCTGCCGGGCCCAGCAGAAGCACCTGCCGGGCGCGCCGGAGCCACCTGTTCGGCTCGCCGGAACCACCTGCCGGGCCCTAACCCTAACCCTAACCCTAACCCTATCCCCAAACCCTAACCCTAACCCTAACCCCTAACCCTAAGCCTAACCCTAAACCCTAACCCAACCGTAACCCTAACCCTAACCCTACCCCTAACCCTAACCCCTAACCCCAAACCCTAAACCCTAACCCTAACCGTAACCCTAACCCTATCCCTAACCCTAACCTGACGGACAGGCTGGAACCAGCTGCTCAACTCGCCGGAACCACCTGCCAGACATGCCAGAACCACCTGCCGAGCACGCCGGAGCCACCTGCTGGACTCACCAGAACCACCTGCCTGACAGGCCAAAATCAACAGCTGGCTATGAGAGAACCACCTGGCAGACAATCCGCAATAACCTGCCAGGCATGCAGGAACCACCTCTCAGACGTAAGAGAACCACGTGCCGGACACGCTGGAACCACGTCCTGGACAGACTGGAACCACCTGCCGGACATGCCTGGACCACCTGCCGAGCACGCCGGAACCACCTGCTCGACTCGCAGGACCCATGTGCCAGACACGCCAAAATGAACTGCCGGCTACACCAGAACCACTTACCGGACACTCCGGAATAACCTGCCCGGCATGCCAGAACCACCTCTCAGAAGTGCCAGAAGCACGTGCTGGACATGCCGGAACAACCTATCGGACAGAACGGAACAACCTGCCGGACACACCAAAATCACCTGCGGGCTACGCCAGAACCACTTGGAGGACTCTCCGGGAAAACCTGCCGGGCATGCTGGAACCACCTCTCAGACGTGCCTGAACCACGTGGCGGACACTCCGGAAACGCATGTCGGGCCGGCCGGAACCACCTCTCAGACGTGCCAGAACCTCATGCCGGACACCCCAGAACCACCTGCTGGACAGACCGGAAACACCTGCCGGACACGCCGGAACCACATGTTCGACTCGCTGGAACCACATTCTGGACATGGCAAAATCACCTGCCGCCTATGCCAGAACCGCTTGGCGAACACTCCGGAATCACCTGTCAGGCATGCCGGAACCACCTCTCAGACCTGCCAGAACCACATGCCAATGACACCGGAAGCACCTGCCGAGCATGCCGGAAGCACCTGCTCGACTCGCCAGAACCACCTGTCGGACACGCCAAAATCACCTGCCGGCTACGCCACAGCCAGTTGGTGAACACTCCGGAAACACCTGCCGGGCTGGCTGGAACCACCTGCCAGTCACGCCAACATCACCTGCCAGCTACGCCAGAACCACTTGGCGGAGACTCCAGAAACACCTGTTGGGCCAGCCGGAACCACCTCTCAGACGTGCCAGAACCATGTGCCTGAGATGCTGGAACCACACCCCAAACAGACCGAAACCACCTGCCAGACCCAACTGAACCACCTGCCGAGCACGCAGGAACAACCTGCTCGCCTCGCCGGAACCACCTGCCGGGCGCAGCGGAAGCACCTGCCGAGCGCGCCGGAGACACCTGCTCGCCTCGCCGGAACCACCTGCCGGGCCCAGCAGAAGCACCTGCCGGGCTCGCCGGAGCCACCTGCTCGGCTCGCCGGAACCACCTGCCGGGCCCTAACCCTAACCCTAACCCTAACCCTATCCCCAAACCCTAACCCTAACCCTAACCCCTAACCCTAAGCCTAACCCTAAACCCTAACCCAACCGTAACCCTAACCCTAACCCTACCCCTAACCCTAACCCCTAACCCCAAACCCTAAACCCTAACCCTAACCGTAACCCTAACCCTATCCCTAACCCTAACCTGACGGACAGGCTGGAACCAGCTGCTCAACTCGCCGGAACCACCTGCCAGACATGCCAGAACCACCTGCCGAGCACGCCGGAGCCACCTGCTGGACTCACCAGAACCACCTGCCTGACAGGCCAAAATCAACAGCTGGCTATGAGAGAACCACCTGGCAGACAATCCGCAATAACCTGCCAGGCATGCAGGAACCACCTCTCAGACGTAAGAGAACCACGTGCCGGACACGCTGGAACCACGTCCTGGACAGACTGGAACCACCTGCCGGACATGCCTGGACCACCTGCCGAGCACGCCGGAACCACCTGCTCGACTCGCAGGACCCATGTGCCAGACACGCCAAAATGAACTGCCGGCTACACCAGAACCACTTACCGGACACTCCGGAATAACCTGCCCGGCATGCCAGAACCACCTCTCAGAAGTGCCAGAAGCACGTGCTGGACATGCCGGAACAACCTATCGGACAGAACGGAACAACCTGCCGGACACACCAAAATCACCTGCGGGCTACGCCAGAACCACTTGGAGGACTCTCCGGGAAAACCTGCCGGGCATGCTGGAACCACCTCTCAGACGTGCCTGAACCACGTGGCGGACACTCCGGAAACGCATGTCGGGCCGGCCGGAACCACCTCTCAGACGTGCCAGAACCTCATGCCGGACACCCCAGAACCACCTGCTGGACAGACCGGAAACACCTGCCGGACACGCCGGAACCACATGTTCGACTCGCTGGAACCACATTCTGGACATGGCAAAATCACCTGCCGCCTATGCCAGAACCGCTTGGCGAACACTCCGGAATCACCTGTCAGGCATGCCGGAACCACCTCTCAGACCTGCCAGAACCACATGCCAATGACACCGGAAGCACCTGCCGAGCATGCCGGAAGCACCTGCTCGACTCGCCAGAACCACCTGTCGGACACGCCAAAATCACCTGCCGGCTACGCCACAGCCAGTTGGTGAACACTCCGGAAACACCTGCCGGGCTGGCTGGAACCACCTGCCAGTCACGCCAACATCACCTGCCAGCTACGCCAGAACCACTTGGCGGAGACTCCAGAAACACCTGTTGGGCCAGCCGGAACCACCTCTCAGACGTGCCAGAACCATGTGCCTGAGATGCTGGAACCACACCCCGAACAGACCGAAACCACCTGCCAGACCCAACTGAACCACCTGCCGAGCACGCAGGAACAACCTGCTCGCCTCGCCGGAACCACCTGCCGTGCGCAGCGGAAGCACCTGCCGAGCGCGCCGGAGCCACATGCTCGCCTCGCCGGAACCAACTGCCCGGCGCGCCGGAGCCACCTGCTCGCCTCGCCGGAACCACCTGCCAGGCCCAGCGGAAGCACCTGCCGCGCGCGCCGGAGCCACCTGCTCGCCTCGCCGGAACCACCTGCCGGGTGCAGCGGAAGCACCTGCCGAGCGCGCCGGAGCCACCTGCTCGCCTCGCCGGAACCACCTGCCGGGCCCAGCGGAAGCACGTGCCAAGCACGCCGGAGCCACCTGCTCGCCTCGCCGGAACCACCTGCCGGGCCCAGCGGAAGCACCTGCCGAGCGCGCCGGAGCCACCTGCTCGCCTCGCCGGAACCACGCGCCGGGCCCTAACCCTAACCCTAACCCTAACCCTATCCCCAAACCCTAACCCTAACCCTAACCCCTAACCCTAAGCCTAACCCTAAACCCTAACCCAACCGTAACCCTAACCCTAACCCTACCCCTAACCCTAACCCCTAACCCCAAACCCTAAACCCTAACCCTAACCGTAACCCTAACCCTATCCCTAACCCTAACCTGACGGACAGGCTGGAACCAGCTGCTCAACTCGCCGGAACCACCTGCCAGACATGCCAGAACCACCTGCCGAGCACGCCGGAGCCACCTGCTGGACTCACCAGAACCACCTGCCTGACAGGCCAAAATCAACAGCTGGCTATGAGAGAACCACCTGGCAGACAATCCGCAATAACCTGCCAGGCATGCAGGAACCACCTCTCAGACGTAAGAGAACCACGTGCCGGACACGCTGGAACCACGTCCTGGACAGACTGGAACCACCTGCCGGACATGCCTGGACCACCTGCCGAGCACGCCGGAACCACCTGCTCGACTCGCAGGACCCATGTGCCAGACACGCCAAAATGAACTGCCGGCTACACCAGAACCACTTACCGGACACTCCGGAATAACCTGCCCGGCATGCCAGAACCACCTCTCAGAAGTGCCAGAAGCACGTGCTGGACATGCCGGAACAACCTATCGGACAGAACGGAACAACCTGCCGGACACACCAAAATCACCTGCGGGCTACGCCAGAACCACTTGGAGGACTCTCCGGGAAAACCTGCCGGGCATGCTGGAACCACCTCTCAGACGTGCCTGAACCACGTGGCGGACACTCCGGAAACGCATGTCGGGCCGGCCGGAACCACCTCTCAGACGTGCCAGAACCTCATGCCGGACACCCCAGAACCACCTGCTGGACAGACCGGAAACACCTGCCGGACACGCCGGAACCACATGTTCGACTCGCTGGAACCACATTCTGGACATGGCAAAATCACCTGCCGCCTATGCCAGAACCGCTTGGCGAACACTCCGGAATCACCTGTCAGGCATGCCGGAACCACCTCTCAGACCTGCCAGAACCACATGCCAATGACACCGGAAGCACCTGCCGAGCATGCCGGAAGCACCTGCTCGACTCGCCAGAACCACCTGTCGGACACGCCAAAATCACCTGCCGGCTACGCCACAGCCAGTTGGTGAACACTCCGGAAACACCTGCCGGGCTGGCTGGAACCACCTGCCAGTCACGCCAACATCACCTGCCAGCTACGCCAGAACCACTTGGCGGAGACTCCAGAAACACCTGTTGGGCCAGCCGGAACCACCTCTCAGACGTGCCAGAACCATGTGCCTGAGATGCTGGAACCACACCCCGAACAGACCGAAACCACCTGCCAGACCCAACTGAACCACCTGCCGAGCACGCAGGAACAACCTGCTCGCCTCGCCGGAACCACCTGCCGGGCCCAGCGGAAGCACCTGCCGAGCGCGCCGGAGACACCTGCTCGCCTCGCCGGAACCACCTGCCGGGCCCAGCAGAAGCACCTGCCGGGCGCGCCGGAGCCACCTGCTCGGCTCGCCGGAACCACCTGCCGGGCCCTAACCCTAACCCTAACCCTAACCCTATCCCCAAACCCTAACCCTAACCCTAACCCCTAACCCTAAGCCTAACCCTAAACCCTAACCCAACCGTAACCCTAACCCTAACCCTACCCCTAACCCTAACCCCTAACCCCAAACCCTAAACCCTAACCCTAACCGTAACCCTAACCCTATCCCTAACCCTAACCTGACGGACAGGCTGGAACCAGCTGCTCAACTCGCCGGAACCACCTGCCAGACATGCCAGAACCACCTGCCGAGCACGCCGGAGCCACCTGCTGGACTCACCAGAACCACCTGCCTGACAGGCCAAAATCAACAGCTGGCTATGAGAGAACCACCTGGCAGACAATCCGCAATAACCTGCCAGGCATGCAGGAACCACCTCTCAGACGTAAGAGAACCACGTGCCGGACACGCTGGAACCACGTCCTGGACAGACTGGAACCACCTGCCGGACATGCCTGGACCACCTGCCGAGCACGCCGGAACCACCTGCTCGACTCGCAGGACCCATGTGCCAGACACGCCAAAATGAACTGCCGGCTACACCAGAACCACTTACCGGACACTCCGGAATAACCTGCCCGGCATGCCAGAACCACCTCTCAGAAGTGCCAGAAGCACGTGCTGGACATGCCGGAACAACCTATCGGACAGAACGGAACAACCTGCCGGACACACCAAAATCACCTGCGGGCTACGCCAGAACCACTTGGAGGACTCTCCGGGAAAACCTGCCGGGCATGCTGGAACCACCTCTCAGACGTGCCTGAACCACGTGGCGGACACTCCGGAAACGCATGTCGGGCCGGCCGGAACCACCTCTCAGACGTGCCAGAACCTCATGCCGGACACCCCAGAACCACCTGCTGGACAGACCGGAAACACCTGCCGGACACGCCGGAACCACATGTTCGACTCGCTGGAACCACATTCTGGACATGGCAAAATCACCTGCCGCCTATGCCAGAACCGCTTGGCGAACACTCCGGAATCACCTGTCAGGCATGCCGGAACCACCTCTCAGACCTGCCAGAACCACATGCCAATGACACCGGAAGCACCTGCCGAGCATGCCGGAAGCACCTGCTCGACTCGCCAGAACCACCTGTCGGACACGCCAAAATCACCTGCCGGCTACGCCACAGCCAGTTGGTGAACACTCCGGAAACACCTGCCGGGCTGGCTGGAACCACCTGCCAGTCACGCCAACATCACCTGCCAGCTACGCCAGAACCACTTGGCGGAGACTCCAGAAACACCTGTTGGGCCAGCCGGAACCACCTCTCAGACGTGCCAGAACCATGTGCCTGAGATGCTGGAACCACACCCCGAACAGACCGAAACCACCTGCCAGACCCAACTGAACCACCTGCCGAGCACGCAGGAACAACCTGCTCGCCTCGCCGGAACCACCTGCCGGGCGCAGCGGAAGCACCTGCCGAGCGCGCCGGAGACACCTGCTCGCCTCGCCGGAACCACCTGCCGGGCCCAGCAGAAGCACCTGCCAGGCGCGCCGGAGCCACCTGCTCGGCTCGCCGGAACCACCTGCCGGGCCCTAACCCTAACCCTAACCCTAACCCTATCCCCAAACCCTAACCCTAACCCTAACCCCTAACCCTAAGCCTAACCCTAAACCCTAACCCAACCGTAACCCTAACCCTAACCCTACCCCTAACCCTAACCCCTAACCCCAAACCCTAAACCCTAACCCTAACCGTAACCCTAACCCTATCCCTAACCCTAACCTGACGGACAGGCTGGAACCAGCTGCTCAACTCGCCGGAACCACCTGCCAGACATGCCAGAACCACCTGCCGAGCACGCCGGAGCCACCTGCTGGACTCACCAGAACCACCTGCCTGACAGGCCAAAATCAACAGCTGGCTATGAGAGAACCACCTGGCAGACAATCCGCAATAACCTGCCAGGCATGCAGGAACCACCTCTCAGACGTAAGAGAACCACGTGCCGGACACGCTGGAACCACGTCCTGGACAGACTGGAACCACCTGCCGGACATGCCTGGACCACCTGCCGAGCACGCCGGAACCACCTGCTCGACTCGCAGGACCCATGTGCCAGACACGCCAAAATGAACTGCCGGCTACACCAGAACCACTTACCGGACACTCCGGAATAACCTGCCCGGCATGCCAGAACCACCTCTCAGAAGTGCCAGAAGCACGTGCTGGACATGCCGGAACAACCTATCGGACAGAACGGAACAACCTGCCGGACACACCAAAATCACCTGCGGGCTACGCCAGAACCACTTGGAGGACTCTCCGGGAAAACCTGCCGGGCATGCTGGAACCACCTCTCAGACGTGCCTGAACCACGTGGCGGACACTCCGGAAACGCATGTCGGGCCGGCCGGAACCACCTCTCAGACGTGCCAGAACCTCATGCCGGACACCCCAGAACCACCTGCTGGACAGACCGGAAACACCTGCCGGACACGCCGGAACCACATGTTCGACTCGCTGGAACCACATTCTGGACATGGCAAAATCACCTGCCGCCTATGCCAGAACCGCTTGGCGAACACTCCGGAATCACCTGTCAGGCATGCCGGAACCACCTCTCAGACCTGCCAGAACCACATGCCAATGACACCGGAAGCACCTGCCGAGCATGCCGGAAGCACCTGCTCGACTCGCCAGAACCACCTGTCGGACACGCCAAAATCACCTGCCGGCTACGCCACAGCCAGTTGGTGAACACTCCGGAAACACCTGCCGGGCTGGCTGGAACCACCTGCCAGTCACGCCAACATCACCTGCCAGCTACGCCAGAACCACTTGGCGGAGACTCCAGAAACACCTGTTGGGCCAGCCGGAACCACCTCTCAGACGTGCCAGAACCATGTGCCTGAGATGCTGGAACCACACCCCGAACAGACCGAAACCACCTGCCAGACCCAACTGAACCACCTGCCGAGCACGCAGGAACAACCTGCTCGCCTCGCCGGAACCACCTGCCGGGCGCAGCGGAAGCACCTGCCGAGCGCGCCGGAGCCACCTGCTCGCCTCGCCGGAACCACCTGCCGGGCGCAGCGGAAGCACCTGCCGGGCGCGCCGGAGCCACCTGCTCGGCTCGCCGGAACCACCTGCCGGGCCCTAACCCTAACCCTAACCCTAACCCTATCCCCAAACCCTAACCCTAACCCTAACCCCTAACCCTAAGCCTAACCCTAAACCCTAACCCAACCGTAACCCTAACCCTAACCCTACCCCTAACCCTAACCCCTAACCCCAAACCCTAAACCCTAACCCTAACCGTAACCCTAACCCTATCCCTAACCCTAACCTGACGGACAGGCTGGAACCAGCTGCTCAACTCGCCGGAACCACCTGCCAGACATGCCAGAACCACCTGCCGAGCACGCCGGAGCCACCTGCTGGACTCACCAGAACCACCTGCCTGAGAGGCCAAAATCAACAGCTGGCTATGAGAGAACCACCTGGCAGACAATCCGCAATAACCTGCCAGGCATGCAGGAACCACCTCTCAGACGTAAGAGAACCACGTGCCGGACACGCTGGAACCACGTCCTGGACAGACTGGAACCACCTGCCGGACATGCCTGGACCACCTGCCGAGCACGCCGGAACCACCTGCTCGACTCGCAGGACCCATGTGCCAGACACGCCAAAATGAACTGCCGGCTACACCAGAACCACTTACCGGACACTCCGGAATAACCTGCCCGGCATGCCAGAACCACCTCTCAGAAGTGCCAGAAGCACGTGCTGGACATGCCGGAACAACCTATCGGACAGAACGGAACAACCTGCCGGACACACCAAAATCACCTGCGGGCTACGCCAGAACCACTTGGAGGACTCTCCGGGAAAACCTGCCGGGCATGCTGGAACCACCTCTCAGACGTGCCTGTACCACGTGGCGGACACTCCGGAAACGCATGTCGGGCCGGCCGGAACCACCTCTCAGACGTGCCAGAACCTCATGCCGGACACCCCAGAACCACCTGCTGGACAGACCGGAAACACCTGCCGGACACGCCGGAACCACATGTTCGACTCGCTGGAACCACATTCTGGACATGGCAAAATCACCTGCCGCCTATGCCAGAACCGCTTGGCGAACACTCCGGAATCACCTGTCAGGCATGCCGGAACCACCTCTCAGACCTGCCAGAACCACATGCCAATGACACCGGAAGCACCTGCCGAGCATGCCGGAAGCACCTGCTCGACTCGCCAGAACCACCTGTCGGACACGCCAAAATCACCTGCCGGCTACGCCACAGCCAGTTGGTGAACACTCCGGAAACACCTGCCGGGCTGGCTGGAACCACCTGCCAGTCACGCCAACATCACCTGCCAGCTACGCCAGAACCACTTGGCGGAGACTCCAGAAACACCTGTTGGGCCAGCCGGAACCACCTCTCAGACGTGCCAGAACCATGTGCCTGAGATGCTGGAACCACACCCCGAACAGACCGAAACCACCTGCCAGACCCAACTGAACCACCTGCCGAGCACGCAGGAACAACCTGCTCGCCTCGCCGGAACCACCTGCCGGGCCCAGCAGAAGCACCTGCCGGGCGCGCCGGAGCCACCTGCTCGGCTCGCCGGAACCACCTGCCGGGCCCTAACCCTAACCCTAACCCTAACCCTATCCCCAAACCCTAACCCTAACCCTAACCCCTAACCCTAAGCCTAACCCTAAACCCTAACCCAACCGTAACCCTAACCCTAACCCTACCCCTAACCCTAACCCCTAACCCCAAACCCTAAACCCTAACCCTAACCGTAACCCTAACCCTATCCCTAACCCTAACCTGACGGACAGGCTGGAACCAGCTGCTCAACTCGCCGGAACCACCTGCCAGACATGCCAGAACCACCTGCCGAGCACGCCGGAGCCACCTGCTGGACTCACCAGAACCACCTGCCTGACAGGCCAAAATCAACAGCTGGCTATGAGAGAACCACCTGGCAGACAATCCGCAATAACCTGCCAGGCATGCAGGAACCACCTCTCAGACGTAAGAGAACCACGTGCCGGACACGCTGGAACCACGTCCTGGACAGACTGGAACCACCTGCCGGACATGCCTGGACCACCTGCCGAGCACGCCGGAACCACCTGCTCGACTCGCAGGACCCATGTGCCAGACACGCCAAAATGAACTGCCGGCTACACCAGAACCACTTACCGGACACTCCGGAATAACCTGCCCGGCATGCCAGAACCACCTCTCAGAAGTGCCAGAAGCACGTGCTGGACATGCCGGAACAACCTATCGGACAGAACGGAACAACCTGCCGGACACACCAAAATCACCTGCGGGCTACGCCAGAACC
Source organism: Equus asinus (assembly GCF_041296235.1). Taxonomy (NCBI): domain Eukaryota; kingdom Metazoa; phylum Chordata; class Mammalia; order Perissodactyla; family Equidae; genus Equus; species Equus asinus. Next base: position 44,139,611 of record NC_091807.1, on the reverse strand, counting down.
ACTTGGAGGACTCTCCGGGAAAACCTGCCGGGCATGCTGGAACCACCTCTCAGACGTGCCTGAACCACGTGGCGGACACTCCGGAAACGCATGTCGGGCCGGCCGGAACCACCTCTCAGACGTGCCAGAACCTCATGCCGGACACCCCAGAACCACCTGCTGGACAGACCGGAAACACCTGCCGGACACGCCGGAACCACATGTTCGACTCGCTGGAACCACATTCTGGACATGGTAAAATCACCTGCCGCCTATGCCAGAACCGCTTGGCGAACACTCCGGAATCACCTGTCAGGCATGCCGGAACCACCTCTCAGACCTGCCAGAACCACATGCCAATGACACCGGAAGCACCTGCCGAGCATGCCGGAAGCACCTGCTCGACTCGCCAGAACCACCTGTCGGACACGCCAAAATCACCTGCCGGCTACGCCACAGCCAGTTGGTGAACACTCCGGAAACACCTGCCGGGCTGGCTGGAACCACCTGCCAGTCACGCCAACATCACCTGCCAGCTACGCCAGAACCACTTGGCGGAGACTCCAGAAACACCTGTTGGGCCAGCCGGAACCACCTCTCAGACGTGCCAGAACCATGTGCCTGAGATGCTGGAACCACACCCCGAACAGACCGAAACCACCTGCCAGACCCAACTGAACCACCTGCCGAGCACGCAGGAACAACCTGCTCGCCTCGCCGGAACCACCTGCCGGGCGCAGCGGAAGCACCTGCCGAGCGCCCCGGAGACACCTGCTCGCCTCGCCGGAACCACCTGCCGGGCCCAGCAGAAGCACCTGCCGGGCGCGCCGGAGCCACCTGCTCGGCTCGCCGGAACCACCTGCCGGGCCCTAACCCTAACCCTAACCCTAACCCTATCCCCAAACCCTAACCCTAACCCTAACCCCTAACCCTAAGCCTAACCCTAAACCCTAACCCAACCGTAACCCTAACCCTAACCCTACCCCTAACCCTAACCCCTAACCCCAAACCCTAAACCCTAACCCTAACCGTAACCCTAACCCTATCCCTAACCCTAACCTGACGGACAGGCTGGAACCAGCTGCTCAACTCGCCGGAACCACCTGCCAGACATGCCAGAACCACCTGCCGAGCACGCCGGAGCCACCTGCTGGACTCACCAGAACCACCTGCCTGACAGGCCAAAATCAACAGCTGGCTATGAGAGAACCACCTGGCAGACAATCCGCAATAACCTGCCAGGCATGCAGGAACCACCTCTCAGACGTAAGAGAACCACGTGCCGGACACGCTGGAACCACGTCCTGGACAGACTGGAACCACCTGCCGGACATGCCTGGACCACCTGCCGAGCACGCCGGAACCACCTGCTCGACTCGCAGGACCCATGTGCCAGACACGCCAAAATGAACTGCCGGCTACACCAGAACCACTTACCGGACACTCTGGAATAACCTGCCCGGCATGCCAGAACCACCTCTCAGAAGTGCCAGAAGCACGTGCTGGACATGCCGGAACAACCTATCGGACAGAACGGAACAACCTGCCGGACACACCAAAATCACCTGCGGGCTACGCCAGAACCACTTGGAGGACTCTCCGGGAAAACCTGCCAGGCATGCTGGAACCACCTCTCAGACGTGCCTGAACCACGTGGCGGACACTCCGGAAACGCATGTCGGGCCGGCCGGAACCACCTCTCAGACGTGCCAGAACCTCATGCCGGACACCCCAGAACCACCTGCTGGACAGACCGGAAACACCTGCCGGACACGCCGGAACCACATGTTCGACTCGCTGGAACCACATTCTGGACATGGCAAAATCACCTGCCGCCTATGCCAGAACCGCTTGGCGAACACTCCGGAATCACCTGTCAGGCATGCCGGAACCACCTCTCAGACCTGCCAGAACCACATGCCAATGACACCGGAAGCACCTGCCGAGCATGCCGGAAGCACCTGCTCGACTCGCCAGAACCACCTGTCGGACACGCCAAAATCACCTGCCGGCTACGCCACAGCCAGTTGGTGAACACTCCGGAAACACCTGCCGGGCTGGCTGGAACCACCTGCCAGTCACGCCAACATCACCTGCCAGCTACGCCAGAACCACTTGGCGGAGACTCCAGAAACACCTGTTGGGCCAGCCGGAACCACCTCTCAGACGTGCCAGAACCATGTGCCTGAGATGCTGGAACCACACCCCGAACAGACCGAAACCACCTGCCAGACCCAACTGAACCACCTGCCGAGCACGCAGGAACAACCTGCTCGCCTCGCCGGAACCACCTGCCGGGCGCAGCGGAAGCACCTGTCGAGCGCGCCGGAGACACCTGCTCGCCTCGCCGGAACCACCTGCCGGGCCCAGCAGAAGCACCTGCCGGGCGCGCCGGAGCCACCTGCTCGGCTCGCCGGAACCACCTGCCGGGCCCTAACCCTAACCCTAACCCTAACCCTATCCCCAAACCCTAACCCTAACCCTAACCCCTAACCCTAAGCCTAACCCTAAACCCTAACCCAACCGTAACCCTAACCCTAACCCTACCCCTAACCCTAACCCCTAACCCCAAACCCTAAACCCTAACCCTAACCGTAACCCTAACCCTATCCCTAACCCTAACCTGACGGACAGGCTGGAACCAGCTGCTCAACTCGCCGGAACCACCTGCCAGACATGCCAGAACCACCTGCCGAGCACGCCGGAGCCACCTGCTGGACTCACCAGAACCACCTGCCTGACAGGCCAAAATCAACAGCTGGCTATGAGAGAACCACCTGGCAGACAATCCGCAATAACCTGCCAGGCATGCAGGAACCACCTCTCAGACGTAAGAGAACCACGTGCCGGACACGCTGGAACCACGTCCTGGACAGACTGGAACCACCTGCCGGACATGCCTGGACCACCTGCCGAGCACGCCGCAACCACCTGCTCGACTCGCAGGACCCATGTGCCAGACACGCCAAAATGAACTGCCGGCTACACCAGAACCACTTACCGGACACTCCGGAATAACCTGCCCGGCATGCCAGAACCACCTCTCAGAAGTGCCAGAAGCACGTGCTGGACATGCCGGAACAACCTATCGGACAGAACGGAACAACCTGCCGGACACACCAAAATCACCTGCGGGCTACGCCAGAACCACTTGGAGGACTCTCCGGGAAAACCTGCCGGGCATGCTGGAACCACCTCTCAGACGTGCCTGAACCACGTGGTGGACACTCCGGAAACGCATGTCGGGCCGGCCGGAACCACCTCTCAGACGTGCCAGAACCTCATGCCGGACACCCCAGAACCACCTGCTGGACAGACCGGAAACACCTGCCGGACACGCCGGAACCACATGTTCGACTCGCTGGAACCACATTCTGGACATGGCAAAATCACCTGCCGCCTATGCCAGAACCGCTTGGCGAACACTCCGGAATCACCTGTCAGGCATGCCGGAACCACCTCTCAGACCTGCCAGAACCACATGCCAATGACACCGGAAGCACCTGCCGAGCATGCCGGAAGCACCTGCTCGACTCGCCAGAACCACCTGTCGGACACGCCAAAATCACCTGCCGGCTACGCCACAGCCAGTTGGTGAACACTCCGGAAACACCTGCCGGGCTGGCTGGAACCACCTGCCAGTCACGCCAACATCACCTGCCAGCTACGCCAGAACCACTTGGCGGAGACTCCAGAAACACCTGTTGGGCCAGCCGGAACCACCTCTCAGACGTGCCAGAACCATGTGCCTGAGATGCTGGAACCGCACCCCGAACAGACCGAAACCACCTGCCAGACCCAACTGAACCACCTGCCGAGCACGCAGGAACAACCTGCTCGCATCGCCGGAACCACCTGCCGGGCGCAGCGGAAGCACCTGCCGAGCGCGCCGGAGCCACCTGCTCGCCTCGCCGGAAACACCAGCCGGGCCCAGCGGAAGCACCTGCCGAGCGCACGGGAGCCACCTGCTCGCCTCGCCGGAACCACCTGCCCGGCGCGCCGGAGCCACCTGCTCTCCTCGCCGGAACCACCTGCCGGGCGCAGCGGAAGCACCTGCCGGGCGCGCCGGAGCCACCTGCTCGGCTCGGCGGAACCACCTGCCGAGCCCTAACCCTAACCCTAACCCTAACCCTATCCCCAAACCCTAACCCTAACCCTAACCCCTAACCCTAAGCCTAACCCTAAACCCTAACCCAACCGTAACCCTAACCCTAACCCTACCCCTAACCCTAACCCCTAACCCCAAACCCTAAACCCTAACCCTAACCGTAACCCTAACCCTATCCCTAACCCTAACCTGACGGACAGGCTGGAACCAGCTGCTCAACTCGCCGGAACCACCTGCCAGACATGCCAGAACCACCTGCCGAGCACGCCGGAGCCACCTGCTGGTCTCACCAGAACCACCTGCCTGACAGGCCAAAATCAACAGCTGGCTATGAGAGAACCACCTGGCAGACAATCCGCAATAACCTGCCAGGCATGCAGGAACCACCTCTCAGACGTAAGAGAACCACGTGCCGGACACGCTGGAACCACGTCCTGGACAGACTGGAACCACCTGCCGGACATGCCTGGACCACCTGCCAAGCACGCCGGAACCACCTGCTCGACTCGCAGGACCCATGTGCCAGACACGCCAAAATGAACTGCCGGCTACACCAGAACCACTTACCGGACACTCCGGAATAACCTGCCCGGCATGCCAGAACCACCTCTCAGAAGTGCCAGAAGCACGTGCTGGACATGCCGGAACAACCTATCGGACAGAACGGAACAACCTGCCGGACACACCAAAATCACCTGCGGGCTACGCCAGAACCACTTGGAGGACTCTCCGGGAAAACCTGCCGGGCATGCTGGAACCACCTCTCAGACGTGCCTGAACCACGTGGCGGACACTCCGGAAACGCATGTCGGGCCGGCCGGAACCACCTCTCAGACGTGCCAGAACCTCATGCCGGACACCCCAGAACCACCTGCTGGACAGACCGGAAACACCTGCCGGACACGCCGGAACCACATGTTCGACTCGCTGGAACCACATTCTGGACATGGCAAAATCACCTGCCGCCTATGCCAGAACCGCTTGGCGAACACTCCGGAATCACCTGTCAGGCATGCCGGAACCACCTCTCAGACCTGCCAGAACCACATGCCAATGACACCGGAAGCACCTGCCGAGCATGCCGGAAGCACCTGCTCGACTCGCCAGAACCACCTGTCGGACACGCCAAAATCACCTGCCGGCTACGCCACAGCCAGTTGGTGAACACTCCGGAAACACCTGCCGGGCTGGCTGGAACCACCTGCCAGTCACGCCAACATCACCTGCCAGCTACGCCAGAACCACTTGGCGGAGACTCCAGAAACACCTGTTGGGCCAGCCGGAACCACCTCCCAGACGTGCCAGAACCATGTGCCTGAGATGCTGGAACCACACCCCGAACAGACCGAAACCACCTGCCAGACCCAACTGAACCACCTGCCTAGCACGCAGGAACAACCTGCTCGCCTCGCTGGCACCACCTGCCGGGCGCAGCGGAAGCACCTGCCGAGCGCGCCGGAGCCACCTGCTCGCCTCGCCGGAACCACCTGCCGGGCCCAGCGGAAGCACCTGCCGGGCGCGCCGGAGCCACCTGCTCGGCTCGGCGGAACCACCTGCCGGGCCCTAACCCTAACACTAACCCTAACCCTATCCCCAAACCCTAACCCTAACCCTAACCCCTAACCCTAAGCCTAACCCTAAACCCTAACCCAACCGTAACCCTAACCCTAACCCTACCCCTAACCCTAACCCCTAACCCCAAACCCTAAACCCTAACCCTAACCGTAACCCTAACCCTATCCCTAACCCTAACCTGACGGACAGGCTGGAACCAGCTGCTCAACTCGCCGGAACCACCTGCCAGACATGCCAGAACCACCTGCCGAGCACGCCGGAGCCACCTGCTGGACTCACCAGAACCACCTGCCTGACAGGCCAAAATCAACAGCTGGCTATGAGAGAACCACCTGGCAGACAATCCGCAATAACCTGCCAGGCATGCAGGAACCACCTCTCAGACGTAAGAGAACCACGTGCCGGACACGCTGGAAATACGTCCTGGACAGACTGGAACCACCTGCCGGACATGCCTGGACCACCTGCCGAGCACGCCGGAACCACCTGCTCGACTCGCAGGACCCATGTGCCAGACACGCCAAAATGAACTGCCGGCTACACCAGAACCACTTACCGGACACTCCGGAATAACCTGCCCGGCATGCCAGAACCACCTCTCAGAAGTGCCAGAAGCACGTGCTGGACATGCCGGAACAACCTATCGGACAGAACGGAACAACCTGCCGGACACACCAAAATCACCTGCGGGCTACGCCAGAACCACTTGGAGGACTCTCCGGGAAAACCTGCCGGGCATGCTGGAACCACCTCTCAGACGTGCCTGAACCACGTGGCGGACACTCCGGAAACGCATGTCGGGCCGGCCGGAACCACCTCTCAGACGTGCCAGAACCTCATGCCGGACACCCCAGAACCACCTGCTGGACAGACCGGAAACACCTGCCGGACACGCCGGAACCACATGTTCGACTCGCTGGAACCACATTCTGGACATGGCAAAATCACCTGCCGCCTATGCCAGAACCGCTTGGCGAACACTCCGGAATCACCTGTCAGGCATGCCGGAACCACCTCTCAGACCTGCCAGAACCACATGCCAATGACACCGGAAGCACCTGCCGAGCATGCCGGAAGCACCTGCTCGACTCGCCAGAACCACCTGTCGGACACGCCAAAATCACCTGCCGGCTACGCCACAGCCAGTTGGTGAACACTCCGGAAACACCTGCCGGGCTGGCTGGAACCACCTGCCAGTCACGCCAACATCACCTGCCAGCTACGCCAGAACCACTTGGCGGAGACTCCAGAAACACCTGTTGGGCCAGCCGGAACCACCTCTCAGACGTGCCAGAACCATGTGCCTGAGATGCTGGAACCGCACCCCGAACAGACCGAAACCACCTGCCAGACCCAACTGAACCACCTGCCGAGCACGCAGGAACAACCTGCTCGCCTCGCCGGAACCACCTGCCGGGCGCAGCGGAAGCACCTGCCGAGCGCGCCGGAGCCACCTGCTCGCCTCGCCGGAACCACCTGCCGGGCCCAGCGGAAGCACGTGCCAAGCACGCCGGAGCCACCTGCTCGCCTCGCCGGAACCACCTGCCGGGCCCAGCGGAAGCACCTGCCGAGCGCGCCGGAGCCACCTGCTCGGCTCGGCGGAACCACGTGCCGGGCCCTAACCCTAACCCTAACCCTTACCCTATCCCCAAACCCTAACCCTAACCCTAACCCCTAACCCTAAGCCTAACCCTAAACCCTAACCCAACCGTAACCCTAACCCTAACCCTACCCCTAACCCTAACCCCTAACCCCAAACCCTAAACCCTAACCCTAACCGTAACCCTAACCCTATCCCTAACCCTAACCTGACGGACAGGCTGGAACCAGCTGCTCAACTCGCCGGAACCACCTGCCAGACATGCCAGAACCACCTGCCGAGCACGCCGGAGCCACCTGCTGGACTCACCAGAACCACCTGCCTGACAGGCCAAAATCAACAGCTGGCTATGAGAGAACCACCTGGCAGACAATCCGCAATAACCTGCCAGGCATGCAGGAACCACCTCTCAGACGTAAGAGAACCACGTGCCGGACACGCTGGAACCACGTCCTGGACAGACTGGAACCACCTGCCGGACATGCCTGGACCACCTGCCGAGCACGCCGGAACCACCTGCTCGACTCGCAGGACCCATGTGCCAGACACGCCAAAATGAACTGCCGGCTACACCAGAACCACTTACCGGACACTCCGGAATAACCTGCCCGGCATGCCAGAACCACCTCTCAGAATTGCCAGAAGCACGTGCTGGACATGCCGGAACAACCTATCGGACAGAACGGAACAACCTGCCGGACACACCAAAATCACCTGCGGGCTACGCCAGAACCACTTGGAGGACTCTCCGGGAAAACCTGCCGGGCATGCTGGAACCACCTCTCAGACGTGCCTGAACCACGTGGCGGACACTCCGGAAACGCACGTCGGGCCGGCCGGAACCACCTCTCAGACGTGCCAGAACCTCATGCCGGACACCCCAGAACCACCTGCTGGACAGACCGGAAACACCTGCCGGACACGCCGGAACCACATGTTCGACTCGCTGGAACCACATTCTGGACATGGCAAAATCACCTGCCGCCTATGCCAGAACCGCTTGGCGAACACTCCGGAATCACCTGTCAGGCATGCCGGAACCACCTCTCAGACCTGCCAGAACCACATGCCAATGACACCGGAAGCACCTGCCGAGCATGCCGGAAGCACCTGCTCGACTCGCCAGAACCACCTGTCGGACACGCCAAAATCACCTGCCGGCTACGCCACAGCCAGTTGGTGAACACTCCGGAAACACCTGCCGGGCTGGCTGGAACCACCTGCCAGTCACGCCAACATCACCTGCCAGCTACGCCAGAACCACTTGGCGGAGACTCCAGAAACACCTGTTGGGCCAGCCGGAACCACCTCCCAGACTTGCCAGAACCATGTGCCTGAGATGCTGGAACCACACCCCGAACAGACCGAAACCACCTGCCAGACCCAACTGAACCACCTGCCGAGCACGCAGGAACAACCTGCTCGCCTCGCTGGAACCACCTGCCGGGCGCAGCGGAAGCACCTGCCGAGCGCGCCGGAGCCACCTGCTCGCCTCGCCGGAACCACCTGCCGGGCCCAGCGGAAGCACCTGCCGGGCGCGCCGGAGCCACCTGCTCGGCTCAGCGGAACCACCTGCCGGGCCCTAACCCTAACCCTAACCCTAACCCTATCCCCAAACCCTAACCCTAACCCTAACCCCTAACCCTAAGCCTAACCCTAAACCCTAACCCAACCGTAACCCTAACCCTAACCCTACCCCTAACCCTAACCCCTAACCCCAAACCCTAAACCCTAACCCTAACCGTAACCCTAACCCTATCCCTAACCCTAACCTGACGGACAGGCTGGAACCAGCTGCTCAACTCGCTGGAACCACCTGCCAGACATGCCAGAACCACCTGCCGAGCACGCCGGAGCCACCTGCTGGACTCACCAGAACCACCTGCCTGACAGGCCAAAATCAACAGCTGGCTATGAGAGAACCACCTGGCAGACAATCCGCAATAACCTGCCAGGCATGCAGGAACCACCTCTCAGACGTAAGAGAACCACGTGCCGGACACGCTGGAAATACGTCCTGGACAGACTGGAACCACCTGCCGGACATGCCTGGACCACCTGCCGAGCACGCCGGAACCACCTGCTCGACTCGCAGGACCCATGTGCCAGACACGCCAAAATGAACTGCCGGCTACACCAGAACCACTTACCGGACACTCCGGAATAACCTGCCCGGCATGCCAGAACCACCTCTCAGAAGTGCCAGAAGCACGTGCTGGACATGCCGGAACAACCTATCGGACAGAACGGAACAACCTGCCGGACACACCAAAATCACCTGCGGGCTACGCCAGAACCACTTGGAGGACTCTCCGGGAAAACCTGCCGGGCATGCTGGAACCACCTCTCAGACGTGCCTGAACCACGTGGCGGACACTCCGGAAACGCATGTCGGGCCGGCCGGAACCACCTCTCAGACGTGCCAGAACCTCATGCCGGACACCCCAGAACCACCTGCTGGACAGACCGGAAACACCTGCCGGACACGCCGGAACCACATGTTCGACTCGCTGGAACCACATTCTGGACATGGCAAAATCACCTGCCGCCTATGCCAGAACCGCTTGGCGAACACTCCGGAATCACCTGTCAGGCATGCCGGAACCACCTCTCAGACCTGCCAGAACCACATGCCAATGACACCGGAAGCACCTGCCGAGCATGCCGGAAGCACCTGCTCGACTCGCCAGAACCACCTGTCGGACACGCCAAAATCACCTGCCGGCTACGCCACAGCCAGTTGGTGAACACTCCGGAAACACCTGCCGGGCTGGCTGGAACCACCTGCCAGTCACGCCAACATCACCTGCCAGCTACGCCAGAACCACTTGGCGGAGACTCCAGAAACACCTGTTGGGCCAGCCGGAACCACCTCTCAGACGTGCCAGAACCATGTGCCTGAGATGCTGGAACCGCACCCCGAACAGACCGAAACCACCTGCCAGACCCAACTGAACCACCTGCCGAGCACGCAGGAACAACCTGCTCGCCTCGCTGGAACCACCTGCCGGGCGCAGCGGAAGCACCTGCCGAGCGCGCCGGAGCCACCTGCTCGCCTCGCCGGAACCACCTGCCGGGCCCAGCGGAAGCACCTGCCGGGCGCGCCGGAGCCACCTGCTCGGCTCAGCGGAACCACCTGCCGGGCCCTAACCCTAACCCTAACCCTAACCCTATCCCCAAACCCTAACCCTAACCCTAACCCCTAACCCTAAGCCTAACCCTAAACCCTAACCCAACCGTAACCCTAACCCTAACCCTACCCCTAACCCTAAACCCTAACCCCAAACCCTAAACCCTAACCCTAACCGTAACCCTAACCCTATCCCTAACCCTAACCTGACGGACAGGCTGGAACCAGCTGCTCAACTCGCCGGAACCACCTGCCAGACATGCCAGAACCACCTGCCGAGCACGCCGGAGCCACCTGCTGGACTCACCAGAACCACCTGCCTGACAGGCCAAAATCAACAGCTGGCTATGAGAGAACCACCTGGCAGACAATCCGCAATAACCTGCCAGGCATGCAGGAACCACCTCTCAGACGTAAGAGAACCACGTGCCGGACACGCTGGAACCACGTCCTGGACAGACTGGAACCACCTGCCGGACATGCCTGGACCACCTGCCGAGCACGCCGGAACCACCTGCTCGACTCGCAGGACCCATGTGCCAGACACGCCAAAATGAACTGCCGGCTACACCAGAACCACTTACCGGACACTCCGGAATAACCTGCCCGGCATGCCAGAACCACCTCTCAGAATTGCCAGAAGCACGTGCTGGACATGCCGGAACAACCTATCGGACAGAACGGAACAACCTGCCGGACACACCAAAATCACCTGCGGGCTACGCCAGAACCACTTGGAGGACTCTCCGGGAAAACCTGCCGGGCATGCTGGAACCACCTCTCAGACGTGCCTGAACCACGTGGCGGACACTCCGGAAACGCACGTCGGGCCGGCCGGAACCACCTCTCAGACGTGCCAGAACCTCATGCCGGACACCCCAGAACCACCTGCTGGACAGACCGGAAACACCTGCCGGACACGCCGGAACCACATGTTCGACTCGCTGGAACCACATTCTGGACATGGCAAAATCACCTGCCGCCTATGCCAGAACCGCTTGGCGAACACTCCGGAATCACCTGTCAGGCATGCCGGAACCACCTCTCAGACCTGCCAGAACCACATGCCAATGACACCGGAAGCACCTGCCGAGCATGCCGGAAGCACCTGCTCGACTCGCCAGAACCACCTGTCGGACACGCCAAAATCACCTGCCGGCTACGCCACAGCCAGTTGGTGAACACTCCGGAAACACCTGCCGGGCTGGCTGGAACCACCTGCCAGCTACGCCAGAACCACTTGGCGGAGACTCCAGAAACACCTGTTGGGCCAGCCGGAACCACCTCTCAGACGTGCCAGAACCATGTGCCTGAGATGCTGGAACCACACCCCGAACAGACCGAAACCACCTGCCAGACCCAACTGAACCACCTGCCGAGCACGCAGGAACAACCTGCTCGCCTCGCCGGAACCACCTGCCGGGCGCAGCGGAAGCACCTGCCGAGCGCGCCGGAGACACCTGCTCGCCTCGCCGGAACCACCTGCCGGGCCCAGCAGAAGCACCTGCCGGGCGCGCCGGAGCCACCTGCTCGGCTCGCCGGAACCACCTGCCGGGCCCTAACCCTAACCCTAACCCTAACCCTATCCCCAAACCCTAACCCTAACCCTAACCCCTAACCCTAAGCCTAACCCTAAACCCTAACCCAACCGTAACCCTAACCCTAACCCTACCCCTAACCCTAACCCCTAACCCCAAACCCTAAACCCTAACCCTAACCGTAACCCTAACCCTATCCCTAACCCTAACCTGACGGACAGGCTGGAACCAGCTGCTCAACTCGCCGGAACCACCTGCCAGACATGCCAGAACCACCTGCCGAGCACGCCGGAGCCACCTGCTGGACTCACCAGAACCACCTGCCTGACAGGCCAAAATCAACAGCTGGCTATGAGAGAACCACCTGGCAGACAATCCGCAATAACCTGCCAGGCATGCAGGAACCACCTCTCAGACGTAAGAGAACCACGTGCCGGACACGCTGGAACCACGTCCTGGACAGACTGGAACCACCTGCCGGACATGCCTGGACCACCTGCCGAGCACGCCGGAACCACCTGCTCGACTCGCAGGACCCATGTGCCAGACACGCCAAAATGAACTGCCGGCTACACCAGAACCACTTACCGGACACTCCGGAATAACCTGCCCGGCATGCCAGAACCACCTCTCAGAAGTGCCAGAAGCACGTGCTGGACATGCCGGAACAACCTATCGGACAGAACGGAACAACCTGCCGGACACACCAAAATCACCTGCGGGCTACGCCAGAACCACTTGGAGGACTCTCCGGGAAAACCTGCCGGGCATGCTGGAACCACCTCTCAGACGTGCCTGAACCACGTGGCGGACACTCCGGAAACGCATGTCGGGCCGGCCGGAACCACCTCTCAGACGTGCCAGAACCTCATGCCGGACACCCCAGAACCACCTGCTGGACAGACCGGAAACACCTGCCGGACACGCCGGAACCACATGTTCGACTCGCTGGAACCACATTCTGGACATGGCAAAATCACCTGCCGCCTATGCCAGAACCGCTTGGCGAACACTCCGGAATCACCTGTCAGGCATGCCGGAACCACCTCTCAGACCTGCCAGAACCACATGCCAATGACACCGGAAGCACCTGCCGAGCATGCCGGAAGCACCTGCTCGACTCGCCAGAACCACCTGTCGGACACGTCAAAATCACCTGCCGGCTACGCCACAGCCAGTTGGTGAACACTCCGGAAACACCTGCCGGGCTGGCTGGAACCACCTGCCAGTCACGCCAACATCACCTGCCAGCTACGCCAGAACCACTTGGCGGAGACTCCAGAAACACCTGTTGGGCCAGCCGGAACCACCTCTCAGACGTGCCAGAACCATGTGCCTGAGATGCTGGAACCACACCCCGAACAGACCGAAACCACCTGCCAGACCCAACTGAACCACCTGCCGAGCACGCAGGAACAACCTGCTCGCCTCGCCGGAACCACCTGCCGGGCGCAGCGGAAGCACCTGCCGAGCGCGCCGGAGCCACCTGCTCGCCTCGCCGGAACCACCTGCCGGGCCCAGCGGAAGCACGTGCCAAGCACGCCGGAGCCACCTGCTCGCCTCGCCGGAACCACCTGCCGTGCCCAGCGGAAGCACCTGCCGAGCGCGCCGGAGCCACCTGCTCGGCTCGGCGGAACCACGTGCCGGGCCCTAACCCTAACCCTAACCCTTACCCTATCCCCAAACCCTAACCCTAACCCTAACCCCTAACCCTAAGCCTAACCCTAAACCCTAACCCAACCGTAACCCTAACCCTAACCCTACCCCTAACCCTAACCCCTAACCCCAAACCCTAAACCCTAACCCTAACCGTAACCCTAACCCTATCCCTAACCCTAACCTGACGGACAGGCTGGAACCAGCTGCTCAACTCGCCGGAACCACCTGCCAGACATGCCAGAACCACCTGCCGAGCACGCCGGAGCCACCTGCTGGACTCACCAGAACCACCTGCCTGACAGGCCAAAATCAACAGCTGGCTATGAGAGAACCACCTGGCAGACAATCCGCAATAACCTGCCAGGCATGCAGGAACCACCTCTCAGACGTAAGAGAACCACGTGCCGGACACGCTGGAACCACGTCCTGGACAGACTGGAACCACCTGCCGGACATGCCTGGACCACCTGCCGAGCACGCCGGAACCACCTGCTCGACTCGCAGGACCCATGTGCCAGACACGCCAAAATGAACTGCCGGCTACACCAGAACCACTTACCGGACACTCCGGAATAACCTGCCCGGCATGCCAGAACCACCTCTCAGAAGTGCCAGAAGCACGTGCTGGACATGCCGGAACAACCTATCGGACAGAACGGAACAACCTGCCGGACACACCAAAATCACCTGCGGGCTACGCCAGAACCACTTGGAGGACTCTCCGGGAAAACCTGCCGGGCATGCTGGAACCACCTCTCAGACGTGCCTGAACCACGTGGCGGACACTCCGGAAACGCATGTCGGGCCGGCCGGAACCACCTCTCAGACGTGCCAGAACCTCATGCCGGACACCCCAGAACCACCTGCTGGACAGACCGGAAACACCTGCCGGACACGCCGGAACCACATGTTCGACTCGCTGGAACCACATTCTGGACATGGCAAAATCACCTGCCGCCTATGCCAGAACCGCTTGGCGAACACTCCGGAATCACCTGTCAGGCATGCCGGAACCACCTCTCAGACCTGCCAGAACCACATGCCAATGACACCGGAAGCACCTGCCGAGCATGCCGGAAGCACCTGCTCGACTCGCCAGAACCACCTGTCGGACACGCCAAAATCACCTGCCGGCTACGCCACAGCCAGTTGGTGAACACTCCGGAAACACCTGCCGGGCTGGCTGGAACCACCTGCCAGCTACGCCAGAACCACTTGGCGGAGACTCCAGAAACACCTGTTGGGCCAGCCGGAACCACCTCTCAGACGTGCCAGAACCATGTGCCTGAGATGCTGGAACCACACCCCGAACAGACCGAAACCACCTGCCAGACCCAACTGAACCACCTGCCGAGCACGCAGGAACAACCTGCTCGCCTCGCCGGAACCACCTGCCGGGCGCAGCGGAAGCACCTGCCGAGCGCGCCGGAGACACCTGCTCGCCTCGCCGGAACCACCTGCCGGGCCCAGCAGAAGCACCTGCCGGGCGCGCCGGAGCCACCTGCTCGGCTCGCCGGAACCACCTGCCGGGCCCTAACCCTAACCCTAACCCTAACCCTATCCCCAAACCCTAACCCTAACCCTAACCCCTAACCCTAAGCCTAACCCTAAACCCTAACCCAACCGTAACCCTAACCCTAACCCTACCCCTAACCCTAACCCCTAACCCCAAACCCTAAACCCTAACCCTAACCGTAACCCTAACCCTATCCCTAACCCTAACCTGACGGACAGGCTGGAACCAGCTGCTCAACTCGCCGGAACCACCTGCCAGACATGCCAGAACCACCTGCCGAGCACGCCGGAGCCACCTGCTGGACTCACCAGAACCACCTGCCTGACAGGCCAAAATCAACAGCTGGCTATGAGAGAACCACCTGGCAGACAATCCGCAATAACCTGCCAGGCATGCAGGAACCACCTCTCAGACGTAAGAGAACCACGTGCCGGACACGCTGGAACCACGTCCTGGACAGACTGGAACCACCTGCCGGACATGCCTGGACCACCTGCCGAGCACGCCGGAACCACCTGCTCGACTCGCAGGACCCATGTGCCAGACACGCCAAAATGAACTGCCGGCTACACCAGAACCACTTACCGGACACTCCGGAATAACCTGCCCGGCATGCCAGAACCACCTCTCAGAAGTGCCAGAAGCACGTGCTGGACATGCCGGAACAACCTATCGGACAGAACGGAACAACCTGCCGGACACACCAAAATCACCTGCGGGCTACGCCAGAACCACTTGGAGGACTCTCCGGGAAAACCTGCCGGGCATGCTGGAACCACCTCTCAGACGTGCCTGAACCACGTGGCGGACACTCCGGAAACGCATGTCGGGCCGGCCGGAACCACCTCTCAGACGTGCCAGAACCTCATGCCGGACACCCCAGAACCACCTGCTGGACAGACCGGAAACACCTGCCGGACACGCCGGAACCACATGTTCGACTCGCTGGAACCACATTCTGGACATGGTAAAATCACCTGCCGCCTATGCCAGAACCGCTTGGCGAACACTCCGGAATCACCTGTCAGGCATGCCGGAACCACCTCTCAGACCTGCCAGAACCACATGCCAATGACACCGGAAGCACCTGCCGAGCATGCCGGAAGCACCTGCTCGACTCGCCAGAACCACCTGTCGGACACGTCAAAATCACCTGCCGGCTACGCCACAGCCAGTTGGTGAACACTCCGGAAACACCTGCCGGGCTGGCTGGAACCACCTGCCAGTCACGCCAACATCACCTGCCAGCTATGCCAGAACCACTTGGCGGAGACTCCAGAAACACCTGTTGGGCCAGCCGGAACCACCTCTCAGACGTGCCAGAACCATGTGCCTGAGATGCTGGAACCACACCCCGAACAGACCGAAACCACCTGCCAGACCCAAATGAACCACCTGCCGTGCACGCAGGAACAACCTGCTCGCCTCGCCGGAACCACCTGCCGGGCGCAGCGGAAGCACCTGCCGAGCGCGCCGGAGCCACCTGCTCGCCTCGCCGGAACCACCTGACGGGCCCAGCGGAAGCACGTGCCAAGCACGCCGGAGCCACCTGCTCGCCTCGCCGGAACCACCTGCCGGGCCCAGCGGAAGCACCTGCCGAGCGCGCCGGAGCCACCTGCTCGCCTCGCCGGAACCACGTGCCGGGCCCTAACCCTAACCCTAACCCTAACCCTTACCCTATCCCCAAACCCTAACCCTAACCCTAACCCCTAACCCTAAGCCTAACCCTAAACCCTAACCCAACCGTAACCCTAACCCTAACCCTACCCCTAACCCTAACCCCTAACCCCAAACCCTAAACCCTAACCCTAACCGTAACCCTAACCCTATCCCTAACCCTAACCTGACGGACAGGCTGGAACCAGCTGCTCAACTCGCCGGAACCACCTGCCAGACATGCCAGAACCACCTGCCGAGCACGCCGCAGCCACCTGCTGGACTCATCAGAACCACCTGCCTGACAGGCCAAAATCAACAGCTGGCTATGAGAGAACCACCTGGCAGACAATCCGCAATAACTTGCCAGGCATGCAGGAACCACCTCTCAGACGTAGGAGAACCACGTGCCGGACACGCTGGAACCACGTCCTGGACAGACTGGAACCACCTGCCGGACATGCCTGGACCACCTGCCGAGCACGCCGGAACCACCTGCTCGACTCGCAGGACCCATGTGCCAGACACGCCAAAATGAACTGCCGGCTACACCAGAACCACTTACCGGACACTCCGGAATAACCTGCCCGGCATGCCAGAACCACCTCTCAGAAGTGCCAGAAGCACGTGCTGGACATGCCGGAACAACCTATCGGACAGAACGGAACAACCTGCCGGACACACCAAAATCACCTGCGGGCTACGCCAGAACCACTTGGAGGACTCTCCGGGAAAACCTGCCGGGCATGCTGGAACCACCTCTCAGACGTGCCTGAACCACGTGGCGGACACTCCGGAAACGCATGTCGGGCCGGCCGGAACCACCTCTCAGACGTGCCAGAACCTCATGCCGGACACCCCAGAACCACCTGCTGGACAGACCGGAAACACCTGCCGGACACGCCGGAACCACATGTTCGACTCGCTGGAACCACATTCTGGACATGGCAAAATCACCTGCCGCCTATGCCAGAACCGCTTGGCGAACACTCCGGAATCACCTGTCAGGCATGCCGGAACCACCTCTCAGACCTGCCAGAACCACATGCCAATGACACCGGAAGCACCTGCCGAGCATGCCGGAAGCACCTGCTCGACTCGCCAGAACCACCTGTCGGACACACCAAAATCACCTGCCGGCTACGCCACAGCCAGTTGGTGAACACTCCGGAAACACCTGCCGGGCTGGCTGGAACCACCTGCCAGCTACGCCAGAACCACTTGGCGGAGACTCCAGAAACACCTGTTGGGCCAGCCGGAACCACCTCTCAGACATGCCAGAACCATGTGCCTGAGATGCTGGAACCACACCCCGAACAGACCGAAACCACCTGCCAGACCCAACTGAACCACCTGCCGAGCACGCAGGAACAACCTGCTCGCCTCGCCGGAACCACCTGCCGGGCGCAGCGGAAGCACCTGCCGAGCGCGCCGGAGCCACCTGCTCGGTTCGCCGGAACCACCTGCCGGGCCCTAACCCTAACCCTAACCCTTACCCTATCCCCAAACCCTAACCCTAACCCTAACCCCTAACCCTAAGCCTAACCCTAAACCCTAACCCAACCGTAACCCTAACCCTAACCCTACCCCTAACCCTAACCCCTAACCCCAAACCCTAAACCCTAACCCTAACCGTAACCCTAACCCTATCCCTAACCCTAACCTGACGGACAGGCTGGAACCAGCTGCTCAACTCGCCGGAACCACCTGCCAGACATGCCAGAACCACCTGCCGAGCACGCCGGAGCCACCTGCTGGACTCACCAGAACCACCTGCCTGACAGGCCAAAATCAACAGCTGGCTATGAGAGAACCACCTGGCAGACAATCCGCAATAACCTGCCAGGCATGCAGGAACCACCTCTCAGACGTAAGAGAACCACGTGCCGGACACGCTGGAACCACGTCCTGGACAGCTTGGAACCACCTGCCGGACATGCCTGGACCACCTGCCGAGCACGCCGGAACCACCTGCTCGACTCGCAGGACCCATGTGCCAGACACGCCAAAATGAACTGCCGGCTACACCAGAACCACTTACCGGACACTCCGGAATAACCTGCCCGGCATGCCAGAACCACCTCTCAGAAGTGCCAGAAGCACGTGCTGGACATGCCGGAACAACCTATCGGACAGAACGGAACAACCTGCCGGACACACCAAAATCACCTGCGGGCTACGCCAGAACCACTTGGAGGACTCTCCGGGAAAACCTGCCGGGCATGCTGGAACCACCTCTCAGACGTGCCTGAACCACGTGGCGGACACTCCGGAAACGCATGTCGGGCCGGCC
Organism: Equus asinus; assembly: GCF_041296235.1. Classification (NCBI taxonomy): domain Eukaryota; kingdom Metazoa; phylum Chordata; class Mammalia; order Perissodactyla; family Equidae; genus Equus; species Equus asinus. Next base: position 44,120,557 of record NC_091807.1, on the reverse strand, counting down.
GGAACCACCTCTCAGACGTGCCAGAACCTCATGCCGGACACCCCAGAACCACCTGCTGGACAGACCGGAAACACCTGCCGGACACGCCGGAACCACATGTTCGACTCGCTGGAACCACATTCTGGACATGGCAAAATCACCTGCCGCCTATGCCAGAACCGCTTGGCGAACACTCCGGAATCACCTGTCAGGCATGCCGGAACCACCTCTCAGACCTGCCAGAACCACATGCCAATGACACCGGAAGCACCTGCCGAGCATGCCGGAAGCACCTGCTCGACTCGCCAGAACCACCTGTCGGACACGCCAAAATCACCTGCCGGCTACGCCACAGCCAGTTGGTGAACACTCCGGAAACACCTGCCGGGCTGGCTGGAACCACCTGCCAGTCACGCCAACATCACCTGCCAGCTACGCCAGAACCACTTGGCGGAGACTCCAGAAACACCTGTTGGGCCAGCCGGAACCACCTCTCAGACGTGCCAGAACCATGTGCCTGAGATGCTGGAACCGCACCCCGAACAGACCGAAACCACCTGCCAGACCCAACTGAACCACCTGCCGAGCACGCAGGAACAACCTGCTCGCATCGCCGGAACCACCTGCCGGGCGCAGCGGAAGCACCTGCCGAGCGCGCCGGAGCCACCTGCTCGCCTCGCCGGAAACACCAGCCGGGCCCAGCGGAAGCACCTGCCGAGCGCACGGGAGCCACCTGCTCGCCTCGCCGGAACCACCTGCCCGGCGCGCCGGAGCCACCTGCTCTCCTCGCCGGAACCACCTGCCGGGCGCAGCGAAAGCACCTGCCGGGCGCGCCGGAGCCACCTGCTCGGCTCGGCGGAACCACCTGCCGGGCCCTAACCCTAACCCTAACCCTAACCCTATCCCCAAACCCTAACCCTAACCCTAACCCCTAACCCTAAGCCTAACCCTAAACCCTAACCCAACCGTAACCCTAACCCTAACCCTACCCCTAACCCTAACCCCTAACCCCAAACCCTAAACCCTAACCCTAACCGTAACCCTAACCCTATCCCTAACCCTAACCCTAACCACCTGCCGGGCCCAGCGGAAGCACCTGCCGAGCGTGCCGGAGCCACCTGCTCGCCTCGCCGGAACCACGTGCTGGGCCCTAACCCTAACCCTAACCCTAACCCCTAACCCTAAGCCTAACCCTAAACCCTAACCCAACCGTAACCCTAACCCTAACCCTACCCCTAACCCTAACCCCTAACCCCAAACCCTAAACCCTAACCCTAACCGTAACCCTAACCCTATCCCTAACCCTAACCTGACGGACAGGCTGGAACCAGCTGCTCAACTCGCCGGAACCACCTGCCAGACATGCCAGAACCACCTGCCGAGCACGCCGGAGCCACCTGCTGGACTCACCAGAACCACCTGCCTGACAGGCCAAAATCAACAGCTGGCTATGAGAGAACCACCTGGCAGACAATCCGCAATAACCTGCCAGGCATGCAGGAACCACCTCTCAGACGTAAGAGAACCACGTGCCGGACACGCTGGAACCACGTCCTGGACAGACTGGAACCACCTGCCGGACATGCCTGGACCACCTGCTGAGCACGCCGGAACCACCTGCTCGACTCGCAGGACCCATGTGCCAGACACGCCAAAATGAACTGCCGGCTACACGAGAACCACTTACCGGACACTCCGGAATAACCTGCCCGGCATGCCAGAACCACCTCTCAGAAGTGCCAGAAGCACGTGCTGGACATGCCGGAACAACCTATCGGACAGAACGGAACAACCTGCCGGACACACCAAAATCACCTGCGGGCTACGCCAGAACCACTTGGCGGAGACTCCAGAAACACCTGTTGGGCCAGCCGGAACCACCTCTCAGACGTGCCAGAACCATGTGCCTGAGATGCTGGAACCACACCCCGAACAGACCGAAACCACCTGCCAGACCCAACTGAACCACCTGCCGAGCACGCAGGAACAACCTGCTCGCCTCGCCGGAACCACCTGCCGGGCGCAGCGGAAGCACCTGCCGAGCGCGCCGGAGCCACCTGCTCGCCTCGCCGGAACCACCTGACGGGCCCAGCGGAAGCACGTGCCAAGCACGCCGGAGCCACCTGCTCGCCTCGCCGGAACCACCTGCCGGGCCCAGCGGAAGCACCTGCCGAGCGCGCCGGAGCCACCTGCTCGCCTCGCCGGAACCACGTGCCGGGCCCTAACCCTAACCCTAACCCTAACCCTTACCCTATCCCCAAACCCTAACCCTAACCCTAACCCCTAACCCTAAGCCTAACCCTAAACCCTAACCCAACCGTAACCCTAACCCTAACCCTACCCCTAACCCTAACCCCTAACCCCAAACCCTAAACCCTAACCCTAACCGTAACCCTAACCCTATCCCTAACCCTAACCTGACGGACAGGCTGGAACCAGCTGCTCAACTCGCCGGAACCACCTGCCAGACATGCCAGAACCACCTGCCGAGCACGCCGGAGCCACCTGCTGGACTCACCAGAACCACCTGCCTGACAGGCCAAAATCAACAGCTGGCTATGAGAGAACCACCTGGCAGACAATCCGCAATAACTTGCCAGGCATGCAGGAACCACCTCTCAGACGTAAGAGAACCACGTGCCGGACACGCTGGAACCACGTCCTGGACAGACTGGAACCACCTGCCGGACATGCCTGGACCACCTGCCGAGCACGCCGGAACCACCTGCTCGACTCGCAGGACCCATGTGCCAGACACGCCAAAATGAACTGCCGGCTACACCAGAACCACTTACCGGACACTCCGGAATAACCTGCCCGGCATGCCAGAACCACCTCTCAGAAGTGCCAGAAGCACGTGCTGGACATGCCGGAACAACCTATCGGACAGAACGGAACAACCTGCCGGACACACCAAAATCACCTGCGGGCTACGCCAGAACCACTTGGAGGACTCTCCGGGAAAACCTGCCGGGCATGCTGGAACCACCTCTCAGACGTGCCTGAACCACGTGGCGGACACTCCGGAAACGCATGTCGGGCCGGCCGGAACCACCTCTCAGACGTGCCAGAACCTCATGCCGGACACCCCAGAACCACCTGCTGGACAGACCGGAAACACCTGCCGGACACGCCGGAACCACATGTTCGACTCGCTGGAACCACATTCTGGACATGGCAAAATCACCTGCCGCCTATGCCAGAACCGCTTGGCGAACACTCCGGAATCACCTGTCAGGCATGCCGGAACCACCTCTCAGACCTGCCTGAACCACATGCCAATGACACCGGAAGCACCTGCCGAGCATGCCGGAAGCACCTGCTCGACTCGCCAGAACCACCTGTCGGACACACCAAAATCACCTGCCGGCTACGCCACAGCCAGTTGGTGAACACTCCGGAAACACCTGCCGGGCTGGCTGGAACCACCTGCCAGCTACGCCAGAACCACTTGGCGGAGACTCCAGAAACACCTGTTGGGCCAGCCGGAACCACCTCTCAGACGTGCCAGAACCATGTGCCTGAGATGCTGGAACCACACCCCGAACAGACCGAAACCACCTGCCAGACCCAACTGAACCACCTGCCGAGCACGCAGGAACAACCTGCTCGCCTCGCCGGAACCACCTGCCGGGCGCAGCGGAAGCACCTGCCGAGCGCGCCGGAGACACCTGCTCGCCTCGCCGGAACCACCTGCCGGGCCCAGCAGAAGCACCTGCCGGGCGCGCCGGAGCCACCTGCTCGGCTCGCCGGAACCACCTGCCGGGCCCTAACCCTAACCCTAACCCTAACCCTATCCCCAAACCCTAACCCTAACCCTAACCCCTAACCCTAAGCCTAACCCTAAACCCTAACCCAACCGTAACCCTAACCCTAACCCTACCCCTAACCCTAACCCCTAACCCCAAACCCTAAACCCTAACCCTAACCGTAACCCTAACCCTATCCCTAACCCTAACCTGACGGACAGGCTGGAACCAGCTGCTCAACTCGCCGGAACCACCTGCCAGACATGCCAGAACCACCTGCCGAGCACGCCGGAGCCACCTGCTGGACTCACCAGAACCACCTGCCTGACAGGCCAAAATCAACAGCTGGCTATGAGAGAACCACCTGGCAGACAATCCGCAATAACCTGCCAGGCATGCAGGAACCACCTCTCAGACGTAAGAGAACCACGTGCCGGACACGCTGGAACCACGTCCTGGACAGACTGGAACCACCTGCCGGACATGCCTGGACCACCTGCCGAGCACGCCGGAACCACCTGCTCGACTCGCAGGACCCATGTGCCAGACACGCCAAAATGAACTGCCGGCTACACCAGAACCACTTACCGGACACTCCGGAATAACCTGCCCGGCATGCCAGAACCACCTCTCAGAAGTGCCAGAAGCACGTGCTGGACATGCCGGAACAACCTATCGGACAGAACGGAACAACCTGCCGGACACACCAAAATCACCTGCGGGCTACGCCAGAACCACTTGGAGGACTCTCCGGGAAAACCTGCCGGGCATGCTGGAACCACCTCTCAGACGTGCCTGAACCACGTGGCGGACACTCCGGAAACGCATGTCGGGCCGGCCGGAACCACCTCTCAGACGTGCCAGAACCTCATGCCGGACACCCCAGAACCACCTGCTGGACAGACCGGAAACACCTGCCGGACACGCCGGAACCACATGTTCGACTCGCTGGAATCACATTCTGGACATGGCAAAATCACCTGCCGCCTATGCCAGAACCGCTTGGCGAACACTCCGGAATCACCTGTCAGGCATGCCGGAACCACCTCTCAGACCTGCCTGAACCACATGCCAATGACACCGGAAGCACCTGCCGAGCATGCCGGAAGCACCTGCTCGACTCGCCAGAACCACCTGTCGGACACACCAAAATCACCTGCCGGCTACGCCACAGCCAGTTGGTGAACACTCCGGAAACACCTGCCGGGCTGGCTGGAACCACCTGCCAGCTACGCCAGAACCACTTGGCGGAGACTCCAGAAACACCTGTTGGGCCAGCCGGAACCACCTCTCAGACGTGCCAGAACCATGTGCCTGAGATGCTGGAACCGCACCCCGAACAGACCGAAACCACCTGCCAGACCCAACTGAACCACCTGCCGAGCACGCAGGAACAACCTGCTCGCATCGCCGGAACCACCTGCCGGGCGCAGCGGAAGCACCTGCCGAGCGCGCCGGAGCCACCTGCTCGCCTCGCCGGAAACACCAGCCGGGCCCAGCGGAAGCACCTGCCGAGCGCACGGGAGCCACCTGCTCGCCTCGCCGGAACCACCTGCCCGGCGCGCCGGAGCCACCTGCTCTCCTCGCCGGAACCACCTGCCGGGCGCAGCGGAAGCACCTGCCGGGCGCGCCGGAGCCACCTGCTCGGCTCGCCGGAACCACCTGCCGGGCCCTAACCCTAACCCTAACCCTAACCCTATCCCCAAACCCTAACCCTAACCCTAACCCCTAACCCTAAGCCTAACCCTAAACCCTAACCCAACCGTAACCCTAACCCTAACCCTACCCCTAACCCTAACCCCTAACCCCAAACCCTAAACCCTAACCCTAACCGTAACCCTAACCCTATCCCTAACCCTAACCCTAACCACCTGCCGGGCCCAGCGGAAGCACCTGCCGAGCGTGCCGGAGCCACCTGCTCGCCTCGCCGGAACCACGTGCCGGGCCCTAACCCTAACCCTAACCCTAACCCCTAACCCTAAGCCTAACCCTAAACCCTAACCCAACCGTAACCCTAACCCTAACCCTACCCCTAACCCTAACCCCTAACCCCAAACCCTAAACCCTAACCCTAACCGTAACCCTAACCCTATCCCTAACCCTAACCTGACGGACAGGCTGGAGCCAGCTGCTCAACTCGCCGGAACCACCTGCCAGACATGCCAGAACCACCTGCCGAGCACGCCGGAGCCACCTGCTGGACTCACCAGAACCACCTGCCTGACAGGCCAAAATCAACAGCTGGCTATGAGAGAACCACCTGGCAGACAATCCGCAATAACCTGCCAGGCATGCAGGAACCACCTCTCAGACGTAAGAGAACCACGTGCCGGACACGCTGGAACCACGTCCTGGACAGACTGGAACCACCTGCCGGACATGCCTGGACCACCTGCCGAGCACGCCGGAACCACCTGCTCGACTCGCAGGACCCATGTGCCAGACACGCCAAAATGAACTGCCGGCTACACCAGAACCACTTACCGGACACTCCGGAATAACCTGCCCGGCATGCCAGAACCACCTCTCAGAAGTGCCAGAAGCACGTGCTGGACATGCCGGAACAACCTATCGGACAGAACGGAACAACCTGCCGGACACACCAAAATCACCTGCGGGCTACGCCAGAACCACTTGGAGGACTCTCCGGGAAAACCTGCCGGGCATGCTGGAACCACCTCTCAGACGTGCCTGAACCACGTGGCGGACACTCCGGAAACGCATGTCGGGCCGGCCGGAACCACCTCTCAGACGTGCCAGAACCTCATGCCGGACACCCCAGAACCACCTGCTGGACAGACCGGAAACACCTGCCGGACACGCCGGAACCACATGTTCGACTCGCTGGAATCACATTCTGGACATGGCAAAATCACCTGCCGCCTATGCCAGAACCGCTTGGCGAACACTCCGGAATCACCTGTCAGGCATGCCGGAACCACCTCTCAGACCTGCCAGAACCACATGCCAATGACACCGGAAGCACCTGCCGAGCATGCCGGAAGCACCTGCTCGACTCGCCAGAACCACCTGTCGGACACGCCAAAATCACCTGCCGGCTACGCCACAGCCAGTTGGTGAACACTCCGGAAACACCTGCCGGGCTGGCTGGAACCACCTGCCAGTCACGCCAACATCACCTGCCAGCTACGCCAGAACCACTTGGCGGAGACTCCAGAAACACCTGTTGGGCCAGCCGGAACCACCTCTCAGACGTGCCAGAACCATGTGCCTGAGATGCTGGAACCACACCCCGAACAGACCGAAACCACCTGCCAGACCCAACTGAACCACCTGCCGAGCACGCAGGAACAACCTGCTCGCCTCGCCGGAACCACCTGCCGGGCGCAGCGGAAGCACCTGCCGAGCGCGCCGGAGACACCTGCTCGCCTCGCCGGAACCACCTGCCGGGCCCAGCAGAAGCACCTGCCGGGCGCGCCGGAGCCACCTGCTCGGCTCGCCGGAACCACCTGCCGGGCCCTAACCCTAACCCTAACCCTAACCCTATCCCCAAACCCTAACCCTAACCCTAACCCCTAACCCTAAGCCTAACCCTAAACCCTAACCCAACCGTAACCCTAACCCTAACCCTACCCCTAACCCTAACCCCTAACCCCAAACCCTAAACCCTAACCCTAACCGTAACCCTAACCCTATCCCTAACCCTAACCTGACGGACAGGCTGGAACCAGCTGCTCAACTCGCCGGAACCACCTGCCAGACATGCCAGAACCACCTGCCGAGCACGCCGGAGCCACCTGCTGGTCTCACCAGAACCACCTGCCTGACAGGCCAAAATCAACAGCTGGCTATGAGAGAACCACCTGGCAGACAATCCGCAATAACCTGCCAGGCATGCAGGAACCACCTCTCAGACGTAAGAGAACCACGTGCCGGACACGCTGGAACCACGTCCTGGACAGACTGGAACCACCTGCCGGACATGCCTGGACCACCTGCCGAGCACGCCGGAACCACCTGCTCGACTCGCAGGACCCATGTGCCAGACACGCCAAAATGAACTGCCGGCTACACCAGAACCACTTACCGGACACTCCGGAATAACCTGCCCGGCATGCCAGAACCACCTCTCAGAAGTGCCAGAAGCACGTGCTGGACATGCCGGAACAACCTATCGGACAGAACGGAACAACCTGCCGGACACACCAAAATCACCTGCGGGCTACGCCAGAACCACTTGGAGGACTCTCCGGGAAAACCTGCCGGGCATGCTGGAACCACCTCTCAGACGTGCCTGAACCACGTGGCGGACACTCCGGAAACGCATGTCGGGCCGGCCGGAACCACCTCTCAGACGTGCCAGAACCTCATGCCGGACACCCCAGAACCACCTGCTGGACAGACCGGAAACACCTGCCGGACACGCCGGAACCACATGTTCGACTCGCTGGAACCACATTCTGGACATGGCAAAATCACCTGCCGCCTATGCCAGAACCGCTTGGCGAACACTCCGGAATCACCTGTCAGGCATGCCGGAACCACCTCTCAGACCTGCCAGAACCACATGCCAATGACACCGGAAGCACCTGCCGAGCATGCCGGAAGCACCTGCTCGACTCGCCAGAACCACCTGTCGGACACGCCAAAATCACCTGCCGGCTACGCCACAGCCAGTTGGTGAACACTCCGGAAACACCTGCCGGGCTGGCTGGAACCACCTGCCAGTCACGCCAACATCACCTGCCAGCTACGCCAGAACCACTTGGCGGAGACTCCAGAAACACCTGTTGGGCCAGCCGGAACCACCTCTCAGACGTGCCAGAACCATGTGCCTGAGATGCTGGAACCGCACCCCGAACAGACCGAAACCACCTGCCAGACCCAACTGAACCACCTGCCGAGCACGCAGGAACAACCTGCTCGCCTCGCCGGAACCACCGGCCGGGCGCAGCGGAAGCACCTGCCGAGCGCGCCGGAGACACCTGCTCGCCTCGCCGGAACCACCTGCCGGGCCCAGCAGAAGCACCTGCCGGGCGCGCCGGAGCCACCTGCTCGGCTCGCCGGAACCACCTGCCGGGCCCTAACCCTAACCCTAACCCTAACCCTATCCCCAAACCCTAACCCTAACCCTAACCCCTAACCCTAAGCCTAACCCTAAACCCTAACCCAACCGTAACCCTAACCCTAACCCTACCCCTAACCCTAACCCCTAACCCCAAACCCTAAACCCTAACCCTAACCGTAACCCTAACCCTATCCCTAACCCTAACCTGACGGACAGGCTGGAACCAGCTGCTCAACTCGCCGGAACCACCTGCCAGACATGCCAGAACCACCTGCCGAGCACGCCGGAGCCACCTGCTGGTCTCACCAGAACCACCTGCCTGACAGGCCAAAATCAACAGCTGGCTATGAGAGAACCACCTGGCAGACAATCCGCAATAACCTGCCAGGCATGCAGGAACCACCTCTCAGACGTAAGAGAACCACGTGCCGGACACGCTGGAACCACGTCCTGGACAGACTGGAACCACCTGCCGGACATGCCTGGACCACCTGCCAAGCACGCCGGAACCACCTGCTCGACTCGCAGGACCCATGTGCCAGACACGCCAAAATGAACTGCCGGCTACACCAGAACCACTTACCGGACACTCCGGAATAACCTGCCCGGCATGCCAGAACCACCTCTCAGAAGTGCCAGAAGCACGTGCTGGACATGCCGGAACAACCTATCGGACAGAACGGAACAACCTGCCGGACACACCAAAATCACCTGCGGGCTACGCCAGAACCACTTGGAGGACTCTCCGGGAAAACCTGCCGGGCATGCTGGAACCACCTCTCAGACGTGCCTGAACCACGTGGCGGACACTCCGGAAACGCATGTCGGGCCGGCCGGAACCACCTCTCAGACGTGCCAGAACCTCATGCCGGACACCCCAGAACCACCTGCTGGACAGACCGGAAACACCTGCCGGACACGCCGGAACCACATGTTCGACTCGCTGGAACCACATTCTGGACATGGCAAAATCACCTGCCGCCTATGCCAGAACCGCTTGGCGAACACTCCGGAATCACCTGTCAGGCATGCCGGAACCACCTCTCAGACCTGCCAGAACCACATGCCAATGACACCGGAAGCACCTGCCGAGCATGCCGGAAGCACCTGCTCGACTCGCCAGAACCACCTGTCGGACACGCCAAAATCACCTGCCGGCTACGCCACAGCCAGTTGGTGAACACTCCGGAAACACCTGCCGGGCTGGCTGGAACCACCTGCCAGTCACGCCAACATCACCTGCCAGGTACGCCAGAACCACTTGGCGGAGACTCCAGAAACACCTGTTGGGCCAGCCGGAACCACCTCTCAGACGTGCCAGAACCATGTGCCTGAGATGCTGGAACCGCACCCCGAACAGACCGAAACCACCTGCCAGACCCAACTGAACCACCTGCCGAGCACGCAGGAACAACCTGCTCGCATCGCCGGAACCACCTGCCGGGCGCAGCGGAAGCACCTGCCGAGCGCGCCGGAGCCACCTGCTCGCCTCGCCGGAAACACCAGCCGGGCCCAGCGGAAGCACCTGCCGAGCGCACGGGAGCCACCTGCTCGCCTCGCCGGAACCACCTGCCGGGCCCTAACCCTAACCCTAACCCTAACCCTATCCCCAAACCCTAACCCTAACCCTAACCCCTAACCCTAAGCCTAACCCTAAACCCTAACCCAACCGTAACCCTAACCCTAACCCTACCCCTAACCCTAACCCCTAACCCCAAACCCTAAACCCTAACCCTAACCGTAACCCTAACCCTATCCCTAACCCTAACCTGACGGACAGGCTGGAACCAGCTGCTCAACTCGCCGGAACCACCTGCCAGACATGCCAGAACCACCTGCCGAGCACGCCGGAGCCACCTGCTGGACTCACCAGAACCACCTGCCTGACAGGCCAAAATCAACAGCTGGCTATGAGAGAACCACCTGGCAGACAATCCGCAATAACCTGCCAGGCATGCAGGAACCACCTCTCAGACGTAAGAGAACCACGTGCCGGACACGCTGGAACCACGTCCTGGACAGACTGGAACCACCTGCCGGACATGCCTGGACCACCTGCTGAGCACGCCGGAACCACCTGCTCGACTCGCAGGACCCATGTGCCAGACACGCCAAAATGAACTGCCGGCTACACGAGAACCACTTACCGGACACTCCGGAATAACCTGCCCGGCATGCCAGAACCACCTCTCAGAAGTGCCAGAAGCACGTGCTGGACATGCCGGAACAACCTATCGGACAGAACGGAACAACCTGCCGGACACACCAAAATCACCTGCGGGCTACGCCAGAACCACTTGGCGGAGACTCCAGAAACACCTGTTGGGCCAGCCGGAACCACCTCTCAGACGTGCCAGAACCATGTGCCTGAGATGCTGGAACCACACCCCGAACAGACCGAAACCACCTGCCAGACCCAACTGAACCACCTGCCGAGCACGCAGGAACAACCTGCTCGCCTCGCCGGAAACACCTGCCGGGCGCAGCGGAAGCACCTGCCGAGCGCGCCGGAGCCACCTGCTCGCCTCGCCGGAACCACCTGACGGGCCCAGCGGAAGCACGTGCCAAGCACGCCGGAGCCACCTGCTCGCCTCGCCGGAACCACCTGCCGGGCCCAGCGGAAGCACCTGCCGAGCGCGCCGGAGCCACCTGCTCGTCTCGCCGGAACCACGTGCCGGGCCCTAACCCTAACCCTAACCCTAACCCTTACCCTATCCCCAAACCCTAACCCTAACCCTAACCCCTAACCCTAAGCCTAACCCTAAACCCTAACCCAACCGTAACCCTAACCCTAACCCTACCCCTAACCCTAACCCCTAACCCCAAACCCTAAACCCTAACCCTAACCGTAACCCTAACCCTATCCCTAACCCTAACCTGACGGACAGGCTGGAACCAGCTGCTCAACTCGCCGGAACCACCTGCCAGACATGCCAGAACCACCTGCCGAGCACGCCGGAGCCACCTGCTGGACTCACCACAACCACCTGCCTGACAGGCCAAAATCAACAGCTGGCTATGAGAGAACCACCTGGCAGACAATCCGCAATAACCTGCCAGGCATGCAGGAACCACCTCTCAGACGTAAGAGAACCACGTGCCGGACACGCTGGAACCACGTCCTGGACAGACTGGAACCACCTGCCGGACATGCCTGGACCACCTGCCGAGCACGCCGGAACCACCTGCTCGACTCGCAGGACCCATGTGCCAGACACGCCAAAATGAACTGCCGGCTACACCAGAACCACTTACCGGACACTCCGGAATAACCTGCCCGGCATGCCAGAACCACCTCTCACAAGTGCCAGAAGCACGTGCTGGACATGCCGGAACAACCTATCAGACAGAACGGAACAACCTGCCGGACACACCAAAATCACCTGCGGGCTACGCCAGAACCACTTGGAGGACTCTCCGGGAAAACCTGCCGGGCATGCTGGAACCACCTCTCAGACGTGCCTGAACCACGTGGCGGACACTCCGGAAACGCATGTCGGGCCGGCCGGAACCACCTCTCAGACGTGCCAGAACCTCATGCCGGACACCCCAGAACCACCTGCTGGACAGACCGGAAACACCTGCCGGACACGCCGGAACCACATGTTCGACTCGCTGGAACCACATTCTGGACATGGCAAAATCACCTGCCGCCTATGCCAGAACCGCTTGGCGAACACTCCGGAATCACCTGTCAGGCATGCCGGAACCACCTCTCAGACCTGCCAGAACCACATGCCAATGACACCGGAAGCACCTGCCGAGCATGCCGGAAGCACCTGCTCGACTCGCCAGAACCACCTGTCGGACACACCAAAATCACCTGCCGGCTACGCCACAGCCAGTTGGTGAACACTCCGGAAACACCTGCCGGGCTGGCTGGAACCACCTGCCAGCTACGCCAGAACCACTTGGCGGAGACTCCAGAAACACCTGTTGGGCCAGCCGGAACCACCTCTCAGACGTGCCAGAACCATGTGCCTGAGATGCTGGAACCACACCCCGAACAGACCGAAACCACCTGCCAGACCCAACTGAACCACCTGCCGAGCACGCAGGAACAACCTGCTCGCCTCGCCGGAACCACCTGCCGGGCGCAGCGGAAGCACCTGCCGAGCGCGCCGGAGACACCTGCTCGCCTCGCCGGAACCACCTGCCGGGCCCAGCAGAAGCACCTGCCGGGCGCGCCGGAGCCACCTGCTCGGCTCGCCGGAACCACCTGCCGGGCCCTAACCCTAACCCTAACCCTAACCCTATCCCCAAACCCTAACCCTAACCCTAACCCCTAACCCTAAGCCTAACCCTAAACCCTAACCCAACCGTAACCCTAACCCTAACCCTACCCCTAACCCTAACCCCTAACCCCAAACCCTAAACCCTAACCCTAACCGTAACCCTAACCCTATCCCTAACCCTAACCTGACGGACAGGCTGGAACCAGCTGCTCAACTCGCCGGAACCACCTGCCAGACATGCCAGAACCACCTGCCGAGCACGCCGGAGCCACCTGCTGGACTCACCAGAACCACCTGCCTGACAGGCCAAAATCAACAGCTGGCTTTGAGAGAACCACTTGGCAGACAATCCGCAATAACCTGCCAGGCATGCAGGAACCACCTCTCAGACGTAAGAGAACCACGTGCCGGACACGCTGGAACCACGTCCTGGACAGACTGGAACCACCTGCCGGACATGCCTGGACCACCTGCCGAGCACGCCGGAACCACCTGCTCGACTCGCAGGACCCATGTGCCAGACACGCCAAAATGAACTGCCGGCTACACCAGAACCACTTAGCGGACACTCCGGAATAACCTGCCCGGCATGCCAGAACCACCTCTCAGAAGTGCCAGAAGCACGTGCTGGACATGCCGGAACAACCTATCGGACAGAACGGAACAACCTGCCGGACACACCAAAATCACCTGCGGGCTACGCCAGAACCACTTGGAGGACTCTCCGGGAAAACCTGCCGGGCATGCTGGAACCACCTCTCAGACGTGCCTGAACCACGTGGCGGACACTCCGGAAACGCATGTCGGGCCGGCCGGAACCACCTCTCAGACGTGCCAGAACCTCATGCCGGACACCCCAGAACCACCTGCTGGACAGACCGGAAACACCTGCCGGACACGCCGGAACCACATGTTCGACTCGCTGGAACCACATTCTGGACATGGCAAAATCACCTGCCGCCTATGCCAGAACCGCTTGGCGAACACTCCGGAATCACCTGTCAGGCATGCCGGAACCACCTCTCAGACCTGCCAGAACCACATGCCAATGACACCGGAAGCACCTGCCGAGCATGCCGGAAGCACCTGCTCGACTCGCCAGAACCACCTGTCGGACACACCAAAATCACCTGCCGGCTACGCCACAGCCAGTTGGTGAACACTCCGGAAACACCTGCCGGGCTGGCTGGAACCACCTGCCAGCTACGCCAGAACCACTTGGCGGAGACTCCAGAAACACCTGTTGGGCCAGCCGGAACCACCTCTCAGACGTGCCAGAACCATGTGCCTGAGATGCTGGAACCGCACCCCGAACAGACCGAAACCACCTGCCAGACCCAACTGAACCACCTGCCGAGCACGCAGGAACAACCTGCTCGCATCGCCGGAACCACCTGCCGGGCGCAGCGGAAGCACCTGCCGAGCGCGCCGGAGCCACCTGCTCGCCTCGCCGGAAACACCAGCCGGGCCCAGCGGAAGCACCTGCCGAGCGCACGGGAGCCACCTGCTCGCCTCGCCGGAACCACCTGCCCGGCGCGCCGGAGCCACCTGCTCTCCTCGCCGGAACCACCTGCCGGGCGCAGCGGAAGCACCTGCCGGGCGCGCCGGAGCCACCTGCTCGGCTCGCCGGAACCACGTGCCGGGCCCTAACCCTAACCCTAACCCTAACCCTATCCCCAAACCCTAACCCTAACCCTAACCCCTAACCCTAAGCCTAACCCTAAACCCTAACCCAACCGTAACCCTAACCCTAACCCTACCCCTAACCCTAACCCCTAACCCCAAACCCTAAACCCTAACCCTAACCGTAACCCTAACCCTATCCCTAACCCTAACCCTAACCACCTGCCGGGCCCAGCGGAAGCACCTGCCGAGCGTGCCGGAGCCACCTGCTCGCCTCGCCGGAACCACGTGCCGGGCCCTAACCCTAACCCTAACCCTAACCCCTAACCCTAAGCCTAACCCTAAACCCTAACCCAACCGTAACCCTAACCCTAACCCTACCCCTAACCCTAACCCCTAACCCCAAACCCTAAACCCTAACCCTAACCGTAACCCTAACCCTATCCCTAACCCTAACCTGACGGACAGGCTGGAACCAGCTGCTCAACTCGCCGGAACCACCTGCCAGACATGCCAGAACCACCTGCCGAGCACGCCGGAGCCACCTGCTGGACTCACCAGAACCACCTGCCTGACAGGCCAAAATCAACAGCTGGCTATGAGAGAACCACCTGGCAGACAATCCGCAATAACCTGCCAGGCATGCAGGAACCACCTCTCAGACGTAAGAGAACCACGTGCCGGACACGCTGGAACCACGTCCTGGACAGACTGGAACCACCTGCCGGACATGCCTGGACCACCTGCCGAGCACGCCGGAACCACCTGCTCGACTCGCAGGACCCATGTGCCAGACACGCCAAAATGAACTGCCGGCTACACCAGAACCACTTACCGGACACTCCGGAATAACCTGCCCGGCATGCCAGAACCACCTCTCAGAAGTGCCAGAAGCACGTGCTGGACATGCCGGAACAACCTATCGGACAGAACGGAACAACCTGCCGGACACACCAAAATCACCTGCGGGCTACGCCAGAACCACTTGGAGGACTCTCCGGGAAAACCTGCCGGGCATGCTGGAACCACCTCTCAGACGTGCCTGAACCACGTGGCGGACACTCCGGAAACGCATGTCGGGCCGGCCGGAACCACCTCTCAGACGTGCCAGAACCTCATGCCGGACACCCCAGAACCACCTGCTGGACAGACCGGAAACACCTGCCGGACACGCCGGAACCACATGTTCGACTCGCTGGAACCACATTCTGGACATGGCAAAATCACCTGCCGCCTATGCCAGAACCGCTTGGCGAACACTCCGGAATCACCTGTCAGGCATGCCGGAACCACCTCTCAGACCTGCCAGAACCACATGCCAATGACACCGGAAGCACCTGCCGAGCATGCCGGAAGCACCTGCTCGACTCGCCAGAACCACCTGTCGGACACGCCAAAATCACCTGCCGGCTACGCCACAGCCAGTTGGTGAACACTCCGGAAACACCTGCCGGGCTGGCTGGAACCACCTGCCAGTCACGCCAACATCACCTGCCAGCTACGCCAGAACCACTTGGCGGAGACTCCAGAAACACCTGTTGGGCCAGCCGGAACCACCTCTCAGACGTGCCAGAACCATGTGCCTGAGATGCTGGAACCACACCCCGAACAGACCGAAACCACCTGCCAGACCCAACTGAACCACCTGCCGAGCACGCAGGAACAACCTGCTCGCCTCGCCGGAACCACCTGCCGGGCGCAGCGGAAGCACCTGCGGAGCGCGCCGGAGACACCTGCTCGCCTCGCCGGAACCACCTGCCGGGCCCAGCAGAAGCACCTGCCGGGCGCGCCGGAGCCACCTGCTCGGCTCGCCGGAACCACCTGCCGGGCCCTAACCCTAACCCTAACCCTAACCCTATCCCCAAACCCTAACCCTAACCCTAACCCCTAACCCTAAGCCTAACCCTAAACCCTAACCCAACCGTAACCCTAACCCTAACCCTACCCCTAACCCTAACCCCTAACCCCAAACCCTAAACCCTAACCCTAACCGTAACCCTAACCCTATCCCTAACCCTAACCTGACGGACAGGCTGGAACCAGCTGCTCAACTCGCCGGAACCACCTGCCAGACATGCCAGAACCACCTGCCGAGCACGCCGGAGCCACCTGCTGGTCTCACCAGAACCACCTGCCTGACAGGCCAAAATCAACAGCTGGCTATGAGAGAACCACCTGGCAGACAATCCGCAATAACCTGCCAGGCATGCAGGAACCACCTCTCAGACGTAAGAGAACCACGTGCCGGACACGCTGGAACCACGTCCTGGACAGACTGGAACCACCTGCCGGACATGCCTGGACCACCTGCCGAGCACGCCGGAACCACCTGCTCGACTCGCAGGACCCATGTGCCAGACACGCCAAAATGAACTGCCGGCTACACCAGAACCACTTACCGGACACTCCGGAATAACCTGCCCGGCATGCCAGAACCACCTCTCAGAAGTGCCAGAAGCACGTGCTGGACATGCCGGAACAACCTATCGGACAGAACGGAACAACCTGCCGGACACACCAAAATCACCTGCGGGCTACGCCAGAACCACTTGGAGGACTCTCCGGGAAAACCTGCCGGGCATGCTGGAACCACCTCTCAGACGTGCCTGAACCACGTGGCGGACACTCCGGAAACGCATGTCGGGCCGGCCGGAACCACCTCTCAGACGTGCCAGAACCTCATGCCGGACACCCCAGAACCACCTGCTGGACAGACCGGAAACACCTGCCGGACACGCCGGAACCACATGTTCGACTCGCTGGAACCACATTCTGGACATGGCAAAATCACCTGCCGCCTATGCCAGAACCGCTTGGCGAACACTCCGGAATCACCTGTCAGGCATGCCGGAACCACCTCTCAGACCTGCCAGAACCACATGCCAATGACACCGGAAGCACCTGCCGAGCATGCCGGAAGCACCTGCTCGACTCGCCAGAACCACCTGTCGGACACGCCAAAATCACCTGCCGGCTACGCCACAGCCAGTTGGTGAACACTCCGGAAACACCTGCCGGGCTGGCTGGAACCACCTGCCAGTCACGCCAACATCACCTGCCAGCTACGCCAGAACCACTTGGCGGAGACTCCAGAAACACCTGTTGGGCCAGCCGGAACCACCTCTCAGACGTGCCAGAACCATGTGCCTGAGATGCTGGAACCGCACCCCGAACAGACCGAAACCACCTGCCAGACCCAACTGAACCACCTGCCGAGCACGCAGGAACAACCTGCTCGCATCGCCGGAACCACCTGCCGGGCGCAGCGGAAGCACCTGCCGAGCGCGCCGGAGCCACCTGCTCGCCTCGCCGGAAACACCAGCCGGGCCCAGCGGAAGCACCTGCCGAGCGCACGGGAGCCACCTGCTCGCCTCGCCGGAACCACCTGCCCGGCGCGCCGGAGCCACCTGCTCGGCTCGCCGGAACCACCTGCCGGGCCCTAACCCTAACCCTAACCCTAACCCTATCCCCAAACCCTAACCCTAACCCTAACCCCTAACCCTAAGCCTAACCCTAAACCCTAACCCAACCGTAACCCTAACCCTAACCCTACCCCTAACCCTAACCCCTAACCCCAAACCCTAAACCCTAACCCTAACCGTAACCCTAACCCTATCCCTAACCCTAACCTGACGGACAGGCTGGAACCAGCTGCTCAACTCGCCGGAACCACCTGCCAGACATGCCAGAACCACCTGCCGAGCACGCCGGAGCCACCTGCTGGTCTCACCAGAACCACCTGCCTGACAGGCCAAAATCAACAGCTGGCTATGAGAGAACCACCTGGCAGACAATCCGCAATAACCTGCCAGGCATGCAGGAACCACCTCTCAGACGTAAGAGAACCACGTGCCGGACACGCTGGAACCACGTCCTGGACAGACTGGAACCACCTGCCGGACATGCCTGGACCACCTGCCGAGCACGCCGGAACCACCTGCTCGACTCGCAGGACCCATGTGCCAGACACGCCAAAATGAACTGCCGGCTACACCAGAACCACTTACCGGACACTCCGGAATAACCTGCCCGGCATGCCAGAACCACCTCTCAGAAGTGCCAGAAGCACGTGCTGGACATGCCGGAACAACCTATCGGACAGAACGGAACAACCTGCCGGACACACCAAAATCACCTGCGGGCTACGCCAGAACCACTTGGAGGACTCTCCGGGAAAACCTGCCGGGCATGCTGGAACCACCTCTCAGACGTGCCTGAACCACGTGGCGGACACTCCGGAAACGCATGTCGGGCCGGCCGGAACCACCTCTCAGACGTGCCAGAACCTCATGCCGGACACCCCAGAACCACCTGCTGGACAGACCGGAAACACCTGCCGGACACGCCGGAACCACATGTTCGACTCGCTGGAACCACATTCTGGACATGGCAAAATCACCTGCCGCCTATGCCAGAACCGCTTGGCGAACACTCCGGAATCACCTGTCAGGCATGCCGGAACCACCTCTCAGACCTGCCAGAACCACATGCCAATGACACCGGAAGCACCTGCCGAGCATGCCGGAAGCACCTGCTCGACTCGCCAGAACCACCTGTCGGACACGCCAAAATCACCTGCCGGCTACGCCACAGCCAGTTGGTGAACACTCCGGAAACACCTGCCGGGCTGGCTGGAACCACCTGCCAGTCACGCCAACATCACCTGCCAGCTACGCCAGAACCACTTGGCGGAGACTCCAGAAACACCTGTTGGGCCAGCCGGAACCACCTCTCAGACGTGCCAGAACCATGTGCCTGAGATGCTGGAACCGCACCCCGAACAGACCGAAACCACCTGCCAGACCCAACTGAACCACATGCCGAGCACGCAGGAACAACCTGCTCGCCTCGCCGGAACCACCTGCCGGGCGCAGCGGAAGCACCTGCCGAGCGCGCCGGAGCCACCTGCTCGCCTCGCCGGAAACACCAGCCAGGCCCAGCGGAAGCACCTGCCGAGCGCGCCGGAGCCACCTGCTCGCCTCGCCGGAACCACCTGCCGGGCCCAGCGGAAGCACGTGCCAAGCACGCCGGAGCCACCTGCTCGCCTCGCCGGAACCACCAGCCGGGCGCAGCGGAAGCACCTGCGGAGCGCGCCGGAGACACCTGCTCGCCTCGCCGGAACCACCTGCCGGGCCCAGCGGAAGCACCTGCCGGGCCCTAACCCTAACCCTAACCCTAACCCTATCCCCAAACCCTAACCCTAACCCTAACCCCTAACCCTAAGCCTAACCCTAAACCCTAACCCAACCGTAACCCTAACCCTAACCCTACCCCTAACCCTAACCCCTAACCCCAAACCCTAAACCCTAACCCTAACCGTAACCCTAACCCTATCCCTAACCCTAACCTGACGGACAGGCTGGAACCAGCTGCTCAACTCGCCGGAACCACCTGCCAGACATGCCAGAACCACCTGCCGAGCACGCCGGAGCCACCTGCTGGTCTCACCAGAACCACCTGCCTGACAGGCCAAAATCAACAGCTGGCTATGAGAGAACCACCTGGCAGACAATCCGCAATAACCTGCCAGGCATGCAGGAACCACCTCTCAGACGTAAGAGAACCACGTGCCGGACACGCTGGAACCACGTCCTGGACAGACTGGAACCACCTGCCGGACATGCCTGGACCACCTGCCGAGCACGCCGGAACCACCTGCTCGACTCGCAGGACCCATGTGCCAGACACGCCAAAATGAACTGCCGGCTACACCAGAACCACTTACCGGACACTCCGGAATAACCTGCCCGGCATGCCAGAACCACCTCTCAGAAGTGCCAGAAGCACGTGCTGGACATGCCGGAACAACCTATCGGACAGAACGGAACAACCTGCCGGACACACCAAAATCACCTGCGGGCTACGCCAGAACCACTTGGAGGACTCTCCGGGAAAACCTGCCGGGCATGCTGGAACCACCTCTCAGACGTGCCTGAACCACGTGGCGGACACTCCGGAAACGCATGTCGGGCCGGCCGGAACCACCTCTCAGACGTGCCAGAACCTCATGCCGGACACCCCAGAACCACCTGCTGGACAGACCGGAAACACCTGCCGGACACGCCGGAACCACATGTTCGACTCGCTGGAACCACATTCTGGACATGGCAAAATCACCTGCCGCCTATGCCAGAACCGCTTGGCGAACACTCCGGAATCACCTGTCAGGCATGCCGGAACCACCTCTCAGACCTGCCAGAACCACATGCCAATGACACCGGAAGCACCTGCCGAGCATGCCGGAAGCACCTGCTCGACTCGCCAGAACCACCTGTCGGACACGCCAAAATCACCTGCCGGCTACGCCACAGCCAGTTGGTGAACACTCCGGAAACACCTGCCGGGCTGGCTGGAACCACCTGCCAGTCACGCCAACATCACCTGCCAGCTACGCCAGAACCACTTGGCGGAGACTCCAGAAACACCTGTTGGGCCAGCCGGAACCACCTCTCAGACGTGCCAGAACCATGTGCCTGAGATGCTGGAACCGCACCCCGAACAGACCGAAACCACCTGCCAGACCCAACTGAACCACCTGCCGAGCACGCAGGAACAACCTGCTCGCATCGCCGGAACCACCTGCCGGGCGCAGCGGAAGCACCTGCCGAGCGCGCCGGAGCCACCTGCTCGCCTCGCCGGAAACACCAGCCGGGCCCAGCGGAAGCACCTGCCGAGCGCACGGGAGCCACCTGCTCGCCTCGCCGGAACCACCTGCCCGGCGCGCCGGAGCCACCTGCTCGGCTCGCCGGAACCACCTGCCGGGCCCTAACCCTAACCCTAACCCTAACCCTATCCCCAAACCCTAACCCTAACCCTAACCCCTCACCCTAAGCCTAACCCTAAACCCTAACCCAACCGTAACCCTAACCCTAACCCTACCCCTAACCCTAACCCCTAACCCCAAACCCTAAACCCTAACCCTAACCGTAACCCTAACCCTATCCCTAACCCTAACCTGACGGACAGGCTGGAACCAGCTGCTCAACTCGCCGGAACCACCTGCCAGACATGCCAGAACCACCTGCCGAGCACGCCGGAGCCACCTGCTGGACTCACCAGAACCACCTGCCTGACAGGCCAAAATCAACAGCTGGCTATGAGAGAACCACCTGGCAGACAATCCGCAATAACCTGCCAGGCATGCAGGAACCACCTCTCAGACGTAAGAGAACCACGTGCCGGACACGCTGGAACCACGTCCTGGACAGACTGGAACCACCTGCCGGACATGCCTGGACCACCTGCCGAGCACGCCGGAACCACCTGCTCGACTCGCAGGACCCATGTGCCAGACACGCCAAAATGAACTGCCGGCTACACCAGAACCACTTACCGGACACTCCGGAATAACCTGCCCGGCATGCCAGAACCACCTCTCAGAAGTGCCAGAAGCACGTGCTGGACATGCCGGAACAACCTATCGGACAGAACGGAACAACCTGCCGGACACACCAAAATCACCTGCGGGCTACGCCAGAACCACTTGGAGGACTCTCCGGGAAAACCTGCCGGGCATGCTGGAACCACCTCTCAGACGTGCCTGAACCACGTGGCGGACACTCCGGAAACGCATGTCGGGCCGGCCGGAACCACCTCTCAGACGTGCCAGAACCTCATGCCGGACACCCCAGAACCACCTGCTGGACAGACCGGAAACACCTGCCGGACACGCCGGAACCACATGTTCGACTCGCTGGAATCACATTCTGGACATGGCAAAATCACCTGCCGCCTATGCCAGAACCGCTTGGCGAACACTCCGGAATCACCTGTCAGGCATGCCGGAACCACCTCTCAGACCTGCCAGAACCACATGCCAATGACACCGGAAGCACCTGCCGAGCATGCCGGAAGCACCTGCTCGACTCGCCAGAACCACCTGTCGGACACGCCAAAATCACCTGCCGGCTACGCCACAGCCAGTTGGTGAACACTCCGGAAACACCTGCCGGGCTGGCTGGAACCACCTGCCAGTCACGCCAACATCACCTGCCAGCTACGCCAGAACCACTTGGCGGAGACTCCAGAAACACCTGTTGGGCCAGCCGGAACCACCTCTCAGACGTGCCAGAACCATGTGCCTGAGATGCTGGAACCACACCCCGAACAGACCGAAACCACCTGCCAGACCCAACTGAACCACCTGCCGAGCACGCAGGAACAACCTGCTCGCCTCGCCGGAACCACCTGCCGGGCGCAGCGGAAGCACCTGCGGAGCGCGCCGGAGACACCTGCTCGCCTCGCCGGAACCACCTGCCGGGCCCAGCAGAAGCACCTGCCGGGCGCGCCGGAGCCACCTGCTCGGCTCGCCGGAACCACCTGCCGGGCCCTAACCCTAACCCTAACCCTAACCCTATCCCCAAACCCTAACCCTAACCCTAACCCCTAACCCTAAGCCTAACCCTAAACCCTAACCCAACCGTAACCCTAACCCTAACCCTACCCCTAACCCTAACCCCTAACCCCAAACCCTAAACCCTAACCCTAACCGTAACCCTAACCCTATCCCTAACCCTAACCTGACGGACAGGCTGGAACCAGCTGCTCAACTCGCCGGAACCACCTGCCAGACATGCCAGAACCACCTGCCGAGCACGCCGGAGCCACCTGCTGGTCTCACCAGAACCACCTGCCTGACAGGCCAAAATCAACAGCTGTCTATGAGAGAACCACCTGGCAGACAATCCGCAATAACCTGCCAGGCATGCAGGAACCACCTCTCAGACGTAAGAGAACCACGTGCCGGACACGCTGGAACCACGTCCTGGACAGACTGGAACCACCTGCCGGACATGCCTGGACCACCTGCCGAGCACGCCGGAACCACCTGCTCGACTCGCAGGACCCATGTGCCAGACACGCCAAAATGAACTGCCGGCTACACCAGAACCACTTACCGGACACTCCGGAATAACCTGCCCGGCATGCCAGAACCACCTCTCAGAAGTGCCAGAAGCACGTGCTGGACATGCCGGAACAACCTATCGGACAGAACGGAACAACCTGCCGGACACACCAAAATCACCTGCGGGCTACGCCAGAACCACTTGGAGGACTCTCCGGGAAAACCTGCCGGGCATGCTGGAACCACCTCTCAGACGTGCCTGAACCACGTGGCGGACACTCCGGAAACGCATGTCGGGCCGGCCGGAACCACCTCTCAGACGTGCCAGAACCTCATGCCGGACACCCCAGAACCACCTGCTGGACAGACCGGAAACACCTGCCGGACACGCCGGAACCACATGTTCGACTCGCTGGAACCACATTCTGGACATGGCAAAATCACCTGCCGCCTATGCCAGAACCGCTTGGCGAACACTCCGGAATCACCTGTCAGGCATGCCGGAACCACCTCTCAGACCTGCCAGAACCACATGCCAATGACACCGGAAGCACCTGCCGAGCATGCCGGAAGCACCTGCTCGACTCGCCAGAACCACCTGTCGGACACGCCAAAATCACCTGCCGGCTACGCCACAGCCAGTTGGTGAACACTCCGGAAACACCTGCCGGGCTGGCTGGAACCACCTGCCAGTCACGCCAACATCACCTGCCAGCTACGCCAGAACCACTTGGCGGAGACTCCAGAAACACCTGTTGGGCCAGCCGGAACCACCTCTCAGACGTGCCAGAACCATGTGCCTGAGATGCTGGAACCGCACCCCGAACAGACCGAAACCACCTGCCAGACCCAACTGAACCACCTGCCGAGCACGCAGGAACAACCTGCTCGCATCGCCGGAACCACCTGCCGGGCGCAGCGGAAGCACCTGCCGAGCGCGCCGGAGCCACCTGCTCGCCTCGCCGGAAACACCAGCCGGGCCCAGCGGAAGCACCTGCCGAGCGCACGGGAGCCACCTGCTCGCCTCGCCGGAACCACCTGCCCGGCGCGCCGGAGCCACCTGCTCGGCTCGCCGGAACCACCTGCCGGGCCCTAACCCTAACCCTAACCCTAACCCTATCCCCAAACCCTAACCCTAACCCTAACCCCTCACCCTAAGCCTAACCCTAAACCCTAACCCAACCGTAACCCTAACCCTAACCCTACCCCTAACCCTAACCCCTAACCCCAAACCCTAAACCCTAACCCTAACCGTAACCCTAACCCTATCCCTAACCCTAACCTGACGGACAGGCTGGAACCAGCTGCTCAACTCGCCGGAACCACCTGCCAGACATGCCAGAACCACCTGCCGAGCACGCCGGAGCCACCTGCTGGACTCACCAGAACCACCTGCCTGACAGGCCAAAATCAACAGCTGGCTATGAGAGAACCACCTGGCAGACAATCCGCAATAACCTGCCAGGCATGCAGGAACCACCTCTCAGACGTAAGAGAACCACGTGCCGGACACGCTGGAACCACGTCCTGGACAGACTGGAACCACCTGCCGGACATGCCTGGACCACCTGCCGAGCACGCCGGAACCACCTGCTCGACTCGCAGGACCCATGTGCCAGACACGCCAAAATGAACTGCCGGCTACACCAGAACCACTTACCGGACACTCCGGAATAACCTGCCCGGCATGCCAGAACCACCTCTCAGAAGTGCCAGAAGCACGTGCTGGACATGCCGGAACAACCTATCGGACAGAACGGAACAACCTGCCGGACACACCAAAATCACCTGCGGGCTACGCCAGAACCACTTGGAGGACTCTCCGGGAAAACCTGCCGGGCATGCTGGAACCACCTCTCAGACGTGCCTGAACCACGTGGCGGACACTCCGGAAACGCATGTCGGGCCGGCCGGAACCACCTCTCAGACGTGCCAGAACCTCATGCCGGACACCCCAGAACCACCTGCTGGACAGACCGGAAACACCTGCCGGACACGCCGGAACCACATGTTCGACTCGCTGGAATCACATTCTGGACATGGCAAAATCACCTGCCGCCTATGCCAGAACCGCTTGGCGAACACTCCGGAATCACCTGTCAGGCATGCCGGAACCACCTCTCAGACCTGCCAGAACCACATGCCAATGACACCGGAAGCACCTGCCGAGCATGCCGGAAGCACCTGCTCGACTCGCCAGAACCACCTGTCGGACACGCCAAAATCACCTGCCGGCTACGCCACAGCCAGTTGGTGAACACTCCGGAAACACCTGCCGGGCTGGCTGGAACCACCTGCCAGTCACGCCAACATCACCTGCCAGCTACGCCAGAACCACTTGGCGGAGACTCCAGAAACACCTGTTGGGCCAGCCGGAACCACCTCTCAGACGTGCCAGAACCATGTGCCTGAGATGCTGGAACCACACCCCGAACAGACCGAAACCACCTGCCAGACCCAACTGAACCACCTGCCGAGCACGCAGGAACAACCTGCTCGCCTCGCCGGAACCACCTGCCGGGCGCAGCGGAAGCACCTGCGGAGCGCGCCGGAGACACCTGCTCGCCTCGCCGGAACCACCTGCCGGGCCCAGCAGAAGCACCTGCCGGGCGCGCCGGAGCCACCTGCTCGGCTCGCCGGAACCACCTGCCGGGCCCTAACCCTAACCCTAACCCTAACCCTATCCCCAAACCCTAACCCTAACCCTAACCCCTAACCCTAAGCCTAACCCTAAACCCTAACCCAACCGTAACCCTAACCCTAACCCTACCCCTAACCCTAACCCCTAACCCCAAACCCTAAACCCTAACCCTAACCGTAACCCTAACCCTATCCCTAACCCTAACCTGACGGACAGGCTGGAACCAGCTGCTCAACTCGCCGGAACCACCTGCCAGACATGCCAGAACCACCTGCCGAGCACGCCGGAGCCACCTGCTGGTCTCACCAGAACCACCTGCCTGACAGGCCAAAATCAACAGCTGTCTATGAGAGAACCACCTGGCAGACAATCCGCAATAACCTGCCAGGCATGCAGGAACCACCTCTCAGACGTAAGAGAACCACGTGCCGGACACGCTGGAACCACGTCCTGGACAGACTGGAACCACCTGCCGGACATGCCTGGACCACCTGCCGAGCACGCCGGAACCACCTGCTCGACTCGCAGGACCCATGTGCCAGACACGCCAAAATGAACTGCCGGCTACACCAGAACCACTTACCGGACACTCCGGAATAACCTGCCCGGCATGCCAGAACCACCTCTCAGAAGTGCCAGAAGCACGTGCTGGACATGCCGGAACAACCTATCGGACAGAACGGAACAACCTGCCGGACACACCAAAATTACCTGCGGGCTACGCCAGAACCACTTGGAGGACTCTCCGGGAAAACCTGCCGGGCATGCTGGAACCACCTCTCAGACGTGCCTGAACCACGTGGCGGACACTCCGGAAACGCATGTCGGGCCGGCCGGAACCACCTCTCAGACGTGCCAGAACCTCATGCCGGACACCCCAGAACCACCTGCTGGACAGACCGGAAACACCTGCCGGACACGCCGGAACCACATGTTCGACTCGCTGGAACCACATTCTGGACATGGCAAAATCACCTGCCGCCTATGCCAGAACCGCTTGGCGAACACTCCGGAATCACCTGTCAGGCATGCCGGAACCACCTCTCAGACCTGCCAGAACCACATGCCAATGACACCGGAAGCACCTGCCGAGCATGCCGGAAGCACCTGCTCGACTCGCCAGAACCACCTGTCGGACACGCCAAAATCACCTGCCGGCTACGCCACAGCCAGTTGGTGAACACTCCGGAAACACCTGCCGGGCTGGCTGGAACCACCTGCCAGTCACGCCAACATCACCTGCCAGCTACGCCAGAACCACTTGGCGGAGACTCCAGAAACACCTGTTGGGCCAGCCGGAACCACCTCTCAGACGTGCCAGAACCATGTGCCTGAGATGCTGGAACCGCACCCCGAACAGACCGAAACCACCTGCCAGACCCAACTGAACCACCTGCCGAGCACGCAGGAACAACCTGCTCGCATCGCCGGAACCACCTGCCGGGCGCAGCGGAAGCACCTGCCGAGCGCGCCGGAGCCACCTGCTCGCCTCGCCGGAAACACCAGCCGGGCCCAGCGGAAGCACCTGCCGAGCGCACGGGAGCCACCTGCTCGCCTCGCCGGAACCACCTGCCCGGCGCGCCGGAGCCACCTGCTCGGCTCGCCGGAACCACCTGCCGGGCCCTAACCCTAACCCTAACCCTAACCCTATCCCCAAACCCTAACCCTAACCCTAACCCCTAACCCTAAGCCTAACCCTAAACCCTAACCCAACCGTAACCCTAACCCTAACCCTACCCCTAACCCTAACCCCTAACCCCAAACCCTAAACCCTAACCCTAACCGTAACCCTAACCCTATCCCTAACCCTAACCTGACGGACAGGCTGGAACCAGCTGCTCAACTCGCCGGAACCACCTGCCAGACATGCCAGAACCACCTGCCGAGCACGCCGGAGCCACCTGCTGGTCTCACCAGAACCACCTGCCTGACAGGCCAAAATCAACAGCTGGCTATGAGAGAACCACCTGGCAGACAATCCGCAATAACCTGCCAGGCATGCAGGAACCACCTCTCAGACGTAAGAGAACCACGTGCCGGACACGCTGGAACCACGTCCTGGACAGACTGGAACCACCTGCCGGACATGCCTGGACCACCTGCCGAGCACGCCGGAACCACCTGCTCGACTCGCAGGACCCATGTGCCAGACACGCCAAAATGAACTGCCGGCTACACCAGAACCACTTACCGGACACTCCGGAATAACCTGCCCGGCATGCCAGAACCACCTCTCAGAAGTGCCAGAAGCACGTGCTGGACATGCCGGAACAACCTATCGGACAGAACGGAACAACCTGCCGGACACACCAAAATCACCTGCGGGCTACGCCAGAACCACTTGGAGGACTCTCCGGGAAAACCTGCCGGGCATGCTGGAACCACCTCTCAGACGTGCCTGAACCACGTGGCGGACACTCCGGAAACGCATGTCGGGCCGGCCGGAACCACCTCTCAGACGTGCCAGAACCTCATGCCGGACACCCCAGAACCACCTGCTGGACAGACCGGAAACACCTGCCGGACACGCCGGAACCACATGTTCGACTCGCTGGAACCACATTCTGGACATGGCAAAATCACCTGCCGCCTATGCCAGAACCGCTTGGCGAACACTCCGGAATCACCTGTCAGGCATGCCGGAACCACCTCTCAGACCTGCCAGAACCACATGCCAATGACACCGGAAGCACCTGCCGAGCATGCCGGAAGCACCTGCTCGACTCGCCAGAACCACCTGTCGGACACGCCAAAATCACCTGCCGGCTACGCCACAGCCAGTTGGTGAACACTCCGGAAACACCTGCCGGGCTGGCTGGAACCACCTGCCAGTCACGCCAACATCACCTGCCAGCTACGCCAGAACCACTTGGCGGAGACTCCAGAAACACCTGTTGGGCCAGCCGGAACCACCTCTCAGACGTGCCAGAACCATGTGCCTGAGATGCTGGAACCGCACCCCGAACAGACCGAAACCACCTGCCAGACCCAACTGAACCACCTGCCGAGCACGCAGGAACAACCTGCTCGCATCGCCGGAACCACCTGCCGGGCACAGCGGAAGCACCTGCCGAGCGCGCCGGAGCCACCTGCTCGCCTCGCCGGAAACACCAGCCGGGCCCAGCGGAAGCACCTGCCGAGCGCACGGGAGCCACCTGCTCGCCTCGCCGGAACCACCTGCCCGGCGCGCCGGAGCCACCTGCTCTCCTCGCCGGAACCACCTGCCGGGCGCAGCGGAAGCACCTGCCAGGCGCGCCGGAGCCACCTGCTCGGCTCGCCGGAACCACCTGCCGGGCCCTAACCCTAACCCTAACCCTAACCCTATCCCCAAACCCTAACCCTAACCCTAACCCCTAACCCTAAGCCTAACCCTAAACCCTAACCCAACCGTAACCCTAACCCTAACCCTACCCCTAACCCTAACCCCTAACCCCAAACCCTAAACCCTAACCCTAACCGTAACCCTAACCCTATCCCTAACCCTAACCTGACGGACAGGCTGGAACCAGCTGCTCAACTCGCCGGAACCACCTGCCAGACATGCCAGAACCACCTGCCGAGCACGCCGGAGCCACCTGCTGGTCTCACCAGAACCACCTGCCTGACAGGCCAAAATCAACAGCTGGCTATGAGAGAACCACCTGGCAGACAATCCGCAATAACCTGCCAGGCATGCAGGAACCACCTCTCAGACGTAAGAGAACCACGTGCCGGACACGCTGGAACCACGTCCTGGACAGACTGGAACCACCTGCCGGACATGCCTGGACCACCTGCCGAGCACGCCGGAACCACCTGCTCGACTCGCAGGACCCATGTGCCAGACACGCCAAAATGAACTGCCGGCTACACCAGAACCACTTACCGGACACTCCGGAATAACCTGCCCGGCATGCCAGAACCACCTCTCAGAAGTGCCAGAAGCACGTGCTGGACATGCCGGAACAACCTATCGGACAGAACGGAACAACCTGCCGGACACACCAAAATCACCTGCGGGCTACGCCAGAACCACTTGGAGGACTCTCCGGGAAAACCTGCCGGGCATGCTGGAACCACCTCTCAGACGTGCCTGAACCACGTGGCGGACACTCCGGAAACGCATGTCGGGCCGGCCGGAACCACCTCTCAGACGTGCCAGAACCTCATGCCGGACACCCCAGAACCACCTGCTGGACAGACCGGAAACACTTGCCGGACACGCCGGAACCACATGTTCGACTCGCTGGAACCACATTCTGGACATGGCAAAATCACCTGCCGCCTATGCCAGAACCGCTTGGCGAACACTCCGGAATCACCTGTCAGGCATGCCGGAACCACCTCTCAGACCTGCCAGAACCACATGCCAATGACACCGGAAGCACCTGCCGAGCATGCCGGAAGCACCTGCTCGACTCACCAGAACCACCTGTCGGACACGCCAAAATCACCTGCCGGCTACGCCACAGCCAGTTGGTGAACACTCCGGAAACACCTGCCGGGCTGGCTGGAACCACCTGCCAGTCACGCCAACATCACCTGCCAGCTACGCCAGAACCACTTGGCGGAGACTCCAGAAACACCTGTTGGGCCAGCCGGAACCACCTCTCAGACGTGCCAGAACCATGTGCCTGAGATGCTGGAACCGCACCCCGAACAGACCGAAACCACCTGCCAGACCCAACTGAACCACCTGCCGAGCACGCAGGAACAACCTGCTCGCATCGCCGGAACCACCTGCCGGGCGCAGCGGAAGCACCTGCCGAGCGCGCCGGAGCCAACTGCTCGCCTCGCCGGAAACACCAGCCGGGCCCAGCGGAAGCACCTGCCGAGCGCACGGGAGCCACCTGCTCGCCTCGCCGGAACCACCTGCCCGGCGCGCCGGAGCCACCTGCTCTCCTCGCCGGAACCACCTGCCGGGCGCAGCGGAAGCACCTGCCGGGCGCGCCGGAGCCACCTGCTCGGCTCGCCGGAACCACCTGCCGGGCCCTAACCCTAACCCTAACCCTAACCCTATCCCCAAACCCTAACCCTAACCCTAACCCCTAACCCTAAGCCTAACCCTAAACCCTAACCCAACCGTAACCCTAACCCTAACCCTACCCCTAACCCTAACCCCTAACCCCAAACCCTAAACCCTAACCCTAACCGTAACCCTAACCCTATCCCTAACCCTAACCTGACGGACAGGCTGGAACCAGCTGCTCAACTCGCCGGAACCACCTGCCAGACATGCCAGAACCACCTGCCGAGCACGCCGGAGCCACCTGCTGGACTCACCA
Organism: Equus asinus; assembly: GCF_041296235.1. Taxonomy (NCBI): domain Eukaryota; kingdom Metazoa; phylum Chordata; class Mammalia; order Perissodactyla; family Equidae; genus Equus; species Equus asinus. The sequence goes on along the minus strand of NC_091807.1, from coordinate 44,089,192 downwards.
GAACCACCTTCCTGACAGGCCAAAATCAACAGCTGGCTATGAGAGAACCACCTGGCAGACAATCCGCAATAACCTGCCAGGCATGCAGGAACCACCTCTCAGACGTAAGAGAACCACATGCCGGACACGCTGGAACCACGTCCTGGACAGACTGGAACCACCTGCCGGACATGCCTGGACCACCTGCCGAGCACGCCGGAACCACCTGCTCGACTCGCAGGACCCATGTGCCAGACACGCCAAAATGAACTGCCGGCTACACCAGAACCACTTACCGGACACTCCGGAATAACCTGCCCAGCATGCCAGAACCACCTCTCAGAAGTGCCAGAAGCACGTGCTGGACATGCCGGAACAACCTATCGGACAGAACGGAACAACCTGCCGGACACACCAAAATCACCTGCGGGCTACGCCAGAACCACTTGGAGGACTCTCCGGGAAAACCTGCCGGGCATGCTGGAACCACCTCTCAGACGTGCCTGAACCACGTGGCGGACACTCCGGAAACGCATGTCGGGCCGGCCGGAACCACCTCTCAGACGTGCCAGAACCTCATGCCGGACACCCCAGAACCACCTGCTGGACAGACCGGAAACACCTGCCGGACACGCCGGAACCACATGTTCGACTCGCTGGAACCACATTCTGGACATGGCAAAATCACCTGCCGCCTATGCCAGAACCGCTTGGCGAACACTCCGGAATCACCTGTCAGGCATGCCGGAACCACCTCTCAGACCTGCCAGAACCACATGCCAATGACACCGGAAGCACCTGCCGAGCATGCCGGAAGCACCTGCTCGACTCGCCAGAACCACCTGTCGGACACGCCAAAATCACCTGCCGGCTACGCCACAGCCAGTTGGTGAACACTCCGGAAACACCTGCCGGGCTGGCTGGAACCACCTGCCAGTCACGCCAACATCACCTGCCAGCTACGCCAGAACCACTTGGGGGAGACTCCAGAAACACCTGTTGGGCCAGCCGGAACCACCTCTCAGACGTGCCAGAACCATGTGCCTGAGATGCTGGAACCGCACCCCGAACAGACCGAAACCACCTGCCAGACCCAACTGAACCACCTGCCGAGCACGCAGGAACAACCTGCTCGCATCGCCGGAACCACCTGCCGGGCGCAGCGGAAGCACCTGCCGAGCGCGCCGGAGCCACCTGCTCGCCTCGCCGGAAACACCAGCCGGGCCCAGCGGAAGCACCTGCCGAGCGCACGGGAGCCACCTGCTCGCCTCGCCGGAACCACCTGCCCGGCGCGCCGGAGCCACCTGCTCTCCTCGCCGGAACCACCTGCCGGGCGCAGCGGAAGCACCTGCCAGGCGCGCCGGAGCCACCTGCTCGGCTCGCCGGAACCACCTGCCGGGCCCTAACCCTAACCCTAACCCTAACCCTATCCCCAAACCCTAACCCTAACCCTAACCCCTAACCCTAAGCCTAACCCTAAACCCTAACCCAACCGTAACCCTAACCCTAACCCTACCCCTAACCCTAACCCCTAACCCCAAACCCTAAACCCTAACCCTAACCGTAACCCTAACCCTATCCCTAACCCTAACCTGACGGACAGGCTGGAACCAGCTGCTCAACTCGCCGGAACCACCTGCCAGACATGCCAGAACCACCTGCCGAGCACGCCGGAGCCACCTGCTGGTCTCACCAGAACCACCTGCCTGACAGGCCAAAATCAACAGCTGGCTATGAGAGAACCACCTGGCAGACAATCCGCAATAACCTGCCAGGCATGCAGGAACCACCTCTCAGACGTAAGAGAACCACGTGCCGGACACGCTGGAACCACGTCCTGGACAGACTGGAACCACCTGCCGGACATGCCTGGACCACCTGCCGAGCACGCCGGAACCACCTGCTCGACTCGCAGGACCCATGTGCCAGACACGCCAAAATGAACTGCCGGCTACACCAGAACCACTTACCGGACACTCCGGAATAACCTGCCCAGCATGCCAGAACCACCTCTCAGAAGTGCCAGAAGCACGTGCTGGACATGCCGGAACAACCTATCGGACAGAACGGAACAACCTGCCGGACACACCAAAATCACCTGCGGGCTACGCCAGAACCACTTGGAGGACTCTCCGGGAAAACCTGCCGGGCATGCTGGAACCACCTCTCAGACGTGCCTGAACCACGTGGCGGACACTCCGGAAACGCATGTCGGGCCGGCCGGAACCACCTCTCAGACGTGCCAGAACCTCATGCCGGACACCCCAGAACCACCTGCTGGACAGACCGGAAACACCTGCCGGACACGCCGGAACCACATGTTCGACTCGCTGGAACCACATTCTGGACATGGCAAAATCACCTGCCGCCTATGCCAGAACCGCTTGGCGAACACTCCGGAATCACCTGTCAGGCATGCCGGAACCACCTCTCAGACCTGCCAGAACCACATGCCAATGACACCGGAAGCACCTGCCGAGCATGCCGGAAGCACCTGCTCGACTCGCCAGAACCACCTGTCGGACACGCCAAAATCACCTGCCGGCTACGCCACAGCCAGTTGGTGAACACTCCGGAAACACCTGCCGGGCTGGCTGGAACCACCTGCCAGTCACGCCAACATCACCTGCCAGCTACGCCAGAACCACTTGGCGGAGACTCCAGAAACACCTGTTGGGCCAGCCGGAACCACCTCTCAGACGTGCCAGAACCATGTGCCTGAGATGCTGGAACCGCACCCCGAACAGACCGAAACCACCTGCCAGACCCAACTGAACCACCTGCCGAGCACGCAGGAACAACCTGCTCGCATCGCCGGAACCACCTGCCGGGCGCAGCGGAAGCACCTGCCGAGCGCGCCGGAGCCACCTGCTCGCCTCGCCGGAAACACCAGCCGGGCCCAGCGGAAGCACCTGCCGAGCGCACGGGAGCCACCTGCTCGCCTCGCCGGAACCACCTGCCCGGCGCGCCGGAGCCACCTGCTCTCCTCGCCGGAACCACCTGCCGGGCGCAGCGGAAGCACCTGCCGGGCGCGCCGGAGCCACCAGCTCGGCTCGCCGGAACCACCTGCCGGGCCCTAACCCTAACCCTAACCCTAACCCTATCCCCAAACCCTAACCCTAACCCTAACCCCTAACCCTAAGCCTAACCCTAAACCCTAACCCAACCGTAACCCTAACCCTAACCCTACCCCTAACCCTAACCCCTAACCCCAAACCCTAAACCCTAACCCTAACCGTAACCCTAACCCTATCCCTAACCCTAACCTGACGGACAGGCTGGAACCAGCTGCTCAACTCGCCGGAACCACCTGCCAGACATGCCAGAACCACCTGCCGAGCACGCCGGAGCCACCTGCTGGTCTCACCAGAACCACCTGCCTGACAGGCCAAAATCAACAGCTGGCTATGAGAGAACCACCTGGCAGACAATCCGCAATAACCTGCCAGGCATGCAGGAACCACCTCTCAGACGTAAGAGAACCACGTGCCGGACACGCTGGAACCACGTCCTGGACAGACTGGAACCACCTGCCGGACATGCCTGGACCACCTGCCGAGCACGCCGGAACCACCTGCTCGACTCGCAGGACCCATGTGCCAGACACGCCAAAATGAACTGCCGGCTACACCAGAACCACTTACCGGACACTCCGGAATAACCTGCCCGGCATGCCAGAACCACCTCTCACAAGTGCCAGAAGCACGTGCTGGACATGCCGGAACAACCTATCGGACAGAACGGAACAACCTGCCGGACACACCAAAATCACCTGCGGGCTACGCCAGAACCACTTGGAGGACTCTCCGGGAAAACCTGCCGGGCATGCTGGAACCACCTCTCAGACGTGCCTGAACCACGTGGCGGACACTCCGGAAACACATGTCGGGCCGGCCGGAACCACCTCTCAGACGTGCCAGAACCTCATGCCGGACACCCCAGAACCACCTGCTGGACAGACCGGAAACACCTGCCGGACACGCCGGAACCACATGTTCTACTCGCTGGAACCACATTCTGGACATGGCAAAATCACCTGCCGCCTATGCCAGAACCTCTTGGCGAACACTCCGGAATCACCTGTCAGGCATGCCGGAACCACCTCTCAGACCTGCCAGAACCACATGCCAGTGACACCGGAAGCACCTGCCGAGCATGCCGGAAGCACCTGCTCGGCTCGCCAGAACCACCAGTCGGACACGCCAAAATCACCTGCCGGCTACGTCACAGCCAGTTGGTGAACACTCCGGAAACACCTGCCGGGCTGGCTGGAACCACCTGCCAGTCACGCCAACATCACCTGCCAGCTACGCCAGAACCACTTGGCGGAGACTCCAGAAACACCTGTTGGGCCAGCCGGAACCACCTCTCAGACGTGCCAGAACCATGTGCCTGAGATGCTGGAACCGCACCCCGAACAGACCGAAACCACCTGCCAGACCCAACTGAACCACCTGCCGAGCACGCAGGAACAACCTGCTCGCATCGCCGGAACCACCTGCCGGGCGCAGCGGAAGCACCTGCCGAGCGCACGGGAGCCACCTGCTCGCCTCGCCGGAACCACCTGCCCGGCGCGCCGGAGCCACCTGCTCTCCTCGCCGGAACCACCTGCCGGGCGCAGCGGAAGCACCTGCCGGGCGCGCCGGAGCCACCTGCTCGGCTCGCCGGAACCACCTGCCGGGCCCTAACCCTAACCCTAACCCTAACCCTATCCCCAAACCCTAACCCTAACCCTAACCCCTAACCCTAAGCCTAACCCTAAACCCTAACCCAACCGTAACCCTAACCCTAACCCTACCCCTAACCCTAACCCCTAACCCCAAACCCTAAACCCTAACCCTAACCGTAACCCTAACCCTATCCCTAACCCTAACCTGACGGACAGGCTGGAACCAGCTGCTCAACTCGCCGGAACCACCTGCCAGACATGCCAGAACCACCTGCCGAGCACGCCGGAGCCACCTGCTGGTCTCACCAGAACCACCTGCCTGACAGGCCAAAATCAACAGCTGGCTATGAGAGAACCACCTGGCAGACAATCCGCAATAACCTGCCAGGCATGCAGGAACCACCTCTCAGACGTAAGAGAACCACGTGCCGGACACGCTGGAACCACGTCCTGGACAGACTGGAACCACCTGCCGGACATGCCTGGACCACCTGCCAAGCACGCCGGAACCACCTGCTCGACTCGCAGGACCCATGTGCCAGACACGCCAAAATGAACTGCCGGCTACACCAGAACCACTTACCGGACACTCCGGAATAACCTGCCCAGCATGCCAGAACCACCTCTCAGAAGTGCCAGAAGCACGTGCTGGACATGCCGGAACAACCTATCGGACAGAACGGAACAACCTGCCGGACACACCAAAATCACCTGCGGGCTACGCCAGAACCACTTGGAGGACTCTCCGGGAAAACCTGCCGGGCATGCTGGAACCACCTCTCAGACGTGCCTGAACCACGTGGCGGACACTCCGGAAACGCATGTCGGGCCGGCCGGAACCACCTCTCAGACGTGCCAGAACCTCATGCCGGACACCCCAGAACCACCTGCTGGACAGACCGGAAACACCTGCCGGACACGCCGGAACCACATATTCGACTCGCTGGAACCACATTCTGGACATGGCAAAATCACCTGCCGCCTATGCCAGAACCGCTTGGCGAACACTCCGGAATCACCTGTCAGGCATGCCGGAACCACCTCTCAGACCTGCCAGAACCACATGCCAATGACACCGGAAGCACCTGCCGAGCATGCCGGAAGCACCTGCTCGACTCGCCAGAACCACCTGTCGGACACGCCAAAATCACCTGCCGGCTACGCCACAGCCAGTTGGTGAACACTCCGGAAACACCTGCCGGGCTGGCTGGAACCACCTGCCAGTCACGCCAACATCACCTGCCAGCTACGCCAGAACCACTTGGCGGAGACTCCAGAAACACCTGTTGGGCCAGCCGGAACCACCTCTCAGACGTGCCAGAACCATGTGCCTGAGATGCTGGAACCGCACCCCGAACAGACCGAAACCACCTGCCAGACCCAACTGAACCACCTGCCGAGCACGCAGGAACAACCTGCTCGCATCGCCGGAACCACCTGCCGGGCGCAGCGGAAGCACCTGCCGAGCGCGCCGGAGCCACCTGCTCGCCTCGCCGGAAACACCAGCCGGGCCCAGCGGAAGCACCTGCCGAGCGCACGGGAGCCACCTGCTCGCCTCGCCGGAACCACCTGCCCGGCGCGCCGGAGCCACCTGCTCTCCTCGCCGGAACCACCTGCCGGGCGCAGCGGAAGCACCTGCCGGGCGCGCCGGAGCCACCTGCTCGGCTCGCCGGAACCACCTGCCGGGCCCTAACCCTAACCCTAACCCTAACCCTATCCCCAAACCCTAACCCTAACCCTAACCCCTAACCCTAAGCCTAACCCTAAACCCTAACCCAACCGTAACCCTAACCCTAACCCTACCCCTAACCCTAACCCCTAACCCCAAACCCTAAACCCTAACCCTAACCGTAACCCTAACCCTATCCCTAACCCTAACCTGACGGACAGGCTGGAACCAGCTGCTCAACTCGCCGGAACCACCTGCCAGACATGCCAGAACCACCTGCCGAGCACGCCGGAGCCACCTGCTGGTCTCACCAGAACCACCTGCCTGACAGGCCAAAATCAACAGCTGGCTATGAGAGAACCACCTGGCAGACAATCCGCAATAACCTGCCAGGCATGCAGGAACCACCTCTCAGACGTAAGAGAACCACGTGCCGGACACGCTGGAACCACGTCCTGGACAGACTGGAACCACCTGCCGGACATGCCTGGACCACCTGCCAAGCACGCCGGAACCACCTGCTCGACTCGCAGGACCCATGTGCCAGACACGCCAAAATGAACTGCCGGCTACACCAGAACCACTTACCGGACACTCCGGAATAACCTGCCCAGCATGCCAGAACCACCTCTCAGAAGTGCCAGAAGCACGTGCTGGACATGCCGGAACAACCTATCGGACAGAACGGAACAACCTGCCGGACACACCAAAATCACCTGCGGGCTACGCCAGAACCACTTGGAGGACTCTCCGGGAAAACCTGCCGGGCATGCTGGAACCACCTCTCAGACGTGCCTGAACCACGTGGCGGACACTCCGGAAACGCATGTCGGGCCGGCCGGAACCACCTCTCAGACGTGCCAGAACCTCATGCCGGACACCCCAGAACCACCTGCTGGACAGACCGGAAACACCTGCCGGACACGCCGGAACCACATATTCGACTCGCTGGAACCACATTCTGGACATGGCAAAATCACCTGCCGCCTATGCCAGAACCGCTTGGCGAACACTCCGGAATCACCTGTCAGGCATGCCGGAACCACCTCTCAGACCTGCCAGAACCACATGCCAATGACACCGGAAGCACCTGCCGAGCATGCCGGAAGCACCTGCTCGACTCGCCAGAACCACCTGTCGGACACGCCAAAATCACCTGCCGGCTACGCCACAGCCAGTTGGTGAACACTCCGGAAACACCTGCCGGGCTGGCTGGAACCACCTGCCAGTCACGCCAACATCACCTGCCAGCTACGCCAGAACCACTTGGCGGAGACTCCAGAAACACCTGTTGGGCCAGCCGGAACCACCTCTCAGACGTGCCAGAACCATGTGCCTGAGATGCTGGAACCGCACCCCGAACAGACCGAAACCACCTGCCAGACCCAACTGAACCACCTGCCGAGCACGCAGGAACAACCTGCTCGCATCGCCGGAACCACCTGCCGGGCGCAGCGGAAGCACCTGCCGAGCGCGCCGGAGCCACCTGCTCGCCTCGCCGGAAACACCAGCCGGGCCCAGCGGAAGCACCTGCCGAGCGCACGGGAGCCACCTGCTCGCCTCGCCGGAACCACCTGCCCGGCGCGCCGGAGCCACCTGCTCTCCTCGCCGGAACCACCTGCCGGGCGCAGCGGAAGCACCTGCCGGGCGCGCCGGAGCCACCTGCTCGGCTCGCCGGAACCACCTGCCGGGCCCTAACCCTAACCCTAACCCTAACCCTATCCCCAAACCCTAACCCTAACCCTAACCCCTAACCCTAAGCCTAACCCTAAACCCTAACCCAACCGTAACCCTAACCCTAACCCTACCCCTAACCCTAACCCCTAACCCCAAACCCTAAACCCTAACCCTAACCGTAACCCTAACCCTATCCCTAACCCTAACCTGACGGACAGGCTGGAACCAGCTGCTCAACTCGCCGGAACCACCTGCCAGACATGCCAGAACCACCTGCCTGACAGGCCAAAATCAACAGCTGGCTATGAGAGAACCACCTGGCAGACAATCCGCAATAACCTGCCAGGCATGCAGGAACCACCTCTCAGACGTAAGAGAACCACGTGCCGGACACGCTGGAACCACGTCCTGGACAGACTGGAACCACCTGCCGGACATGCCTGGACCACCTGCCGAGCACGCCGGAACCACCTGCTCGACTCGCAGGACCCATGTGCCAGACACGCCAAAATGAACTGCCGGCTACACCAGAACCACTTACCGGACACTCCGGAATAACCTGCCCGGCATGCCAGAACCACCTCTCACAAGTGCCAGAAGCACGTGCTGGACATGCCGGAACAACCTATCGGACAGAACGGAACAACCTGCCGGACACACCAAAATCACCTGCGGGCTACGCCAGAACCACTTGGAGGACTCTCCGGGAAAACCTGCCGGGCATGCTGGAACCACCTCTCAGACGTGCCTGAACCACGTGGCGGACACTCCGGAAACACATGTCGGGCCGGCCGGAACCACCTCTCAGACGTGCCAGAACCTCATGCCGGACACCCCAGAACCACCTGCTGGACAGACCGGAAACACCTGCCGGACACGCCGGAACCACATATTCGACTCGCTGGAACCACATTCTGGACATGGCAAAATCACCTGCCGCCTATGCCAGAACCGCTTGGCGAACACTCCGGAATCACCTGTCAGGCATGCCGGAACCACCTCTCAGACCTGCCAGAACCACATGCCAATGACACCGGAAGCACCTGCCGAGCATGCCGGAAGCACCTGCTCGACTCGCCAGAACCACCTGTCGGACACGCCAAAATCACCTGCCGGCTACGCCACAGCCAGTTGGTGAACACTCCGGAAACACCTGCCGGGCTGGCTGGAACCACCTGCCAGTCACGCCAACATCACCTGCCAGCTACGCCAGAACCACTTGGCGGAGACTCCAGAAACACCTGTTGGGCCAGCCGGAACCACCTCTCAGACGTGCCAGAACCATGTGCCTGAGATGCTGGAACCGCACCCCGAACAGACCGAAACCACCTGCCAGACCCAACTGAACCACCTGCCGAGCACGCAGGAACAACCTGCTCGCATCGCCGGAACCACCTGCCGGGCGCAGCGGAAGCACCTGCCGAGCGCGCCGGAGCCACCTGCTCGCCTCGCCGGAAACACCAGCCGGGCCCAGCGGAAGCACCTGCCGAGCGCACGGGAGCCACCTGCTCGCCTCGCCGGAACCACCTGCCCGGCGCGCCGGAGCCACCTGCTCTCCTCGCCGGAACCACCTGCCGGGCGCAGCGGAAGCACCTGCCGGGCGCGCCGGAGCCACCTGCTCGGCTCGCCGGAACCACCTGCCGGGCCCTAACCCTAACCCTAACCCTAACCCTATCCCCAAACCCTAACCCTAACCCTAACCCCTAACCCTAAGCCTAACCCTAAACCCTAACCCAACCGTAACCCTAACCCTAACCCTACCCCTAACCCTAACCCCTAACCCCAAACCCTAAACCCTAACCCTAACCGTAACCCTAACCCTATCCCTAACCCTAACCTGACGGACAGGCTGGAACCAGCTGCTCAACTCGCCGGAACCACCTGCCAGACATGCCAGAACCACCTGCCGAGCACGCCGGAGCCACCTGCTGGTCTCACCAGAACCACCTGCCTGACAGGCCAAAATCAACAGCTGGCTATGAGAGAACCACCTGGCAGACAATCCGCAATAACCTGCCAGGCATGCAGGAACCACCTCTCAGACGTAAGAGAACCACGTGCCGGACACGCTGGAACCACGTCCTGGACAGACTGGAACCACCTGCCGGACATGCCTGGACCACCTGCCAAGCACGCCGGAACCACCTGCTCGACTCGCAGGACCCATGTGCCAGACACGCCAAAATGAACTGCCGGCTACACCAGAACCACTTACCGGACACTCCGGAATAACCTGCCCAGCATGCCAGAACCACCTCTCAGAAGTGCCAGAAGCACGTGCTGGACATGCCGGAACAACCTATCGGACAGAACGGAACAACCTGCCGGACACACCAAAATCACCTGCGGGCTACGCCAGAACCACTTGGAGGACTCTCCGGGAAAACCTGCCGGGCATGCTGGAACCACCTCTCAGACGTGCCTGAACCACGTGGCGGACACTCCGGAAACGCATGTCGGGCCGGCCGGAACCACCTCTCAGACGTGCCAGAACCTCATGCCGGACACCCCAGAACCACCTGCTGGACAGACCGGAAACACCTGCCGGACACGCCGGAACCACATATTCGACTCGCTGGAACCACATTCTGGACATGGCAAAATCACCTGCCGCCTATGCCAGAACCGCTTGGCGAACACTCCGGAATCACCTGTCAGGCATGCCGGAACCACCTCTCAGACCTGCCAGAACCACATGCCAATGACACCGGAAGCACCTGCCGAGCATGCCGGAAGCACCTGCTCGACTCGCCAGAACCACCTGTCGGACACGCCAAAATCACCTGCCGGCTACGCCACAGCCAGTTGGTGAACACTCCGGAAACACCTGCCGGGCTGGCTGGAACCACCTGCCAGTCACGCCAACATCACCTGCCAGCTACGCCAGAACCACTTGGCGGAGACTCCAGAAACACCTGTTGGGCCAGCCGGAACCACCTCTCAGACGTGCCAGAACCATGTGCCTGAGATGCTGGAACCGCACCCCGAACAGACCGAAACCACCTGCCAGACCCAACTGAACCACCTGCCGAGCACGCAGGAACAACCTGCTCGCATCGCCGGAACCACCTGCCGGGCGCAGCGGAAGCACCTGCCGAGCGCGCCGGAGCCACCTGCTCGCCTCGCCGGAAACACCAGCCGGGCCCAGCGGAAGCACCTGCCGAGCGCACGGGAGCCACCTGCTCGCCTCGCCGGAACCACCTGCCCGGCGCGCCGGAGCCACCTGCTCTCCTCGCCGGAACCACCTGCCGGGCGCAGCGGAAGCACCTGCCGGGCGCGCCGGAGCCACCTGCTCGGCTCGCCGGAACCACCTGCCGGGCCCTAACCCTAACCCTAACCCTAACCCTATCCCCAAACCCTAACCCTAACCCTAACCCCTAACCCTAAGCCTAACCCTAAACCCTAACCCAACCGTAACCCTAACCCTAACCCTACCCCTAACCCTAACCCCTAACCCCAAACCCTAAACCCTAACCCTAACCGTAACCCTAACCCTATCCCTAACCCTAACCTGACGGACAGGCTGGAACCAGCTGCTCAACTCGCCGGAACCACCTGCCAGACATGCCAGAACCACCTGCCTGACAGGCCAAAATCAACAGCTGGCTATGAGAGAACCACCTGGCAGACAATCCGCAATAACCTGCCAGGCATGCAGGAACCACCTCTCAGACGTAAGAGAACCACGTGCCGGACACGCTGGAACCACGTCCTGGACAGACTGGAACCACCTGCCGGACATGCCTGGACCACCTGCCGAGCACGCCGGAACCACCTGCTCGACTCGCAGGACCCATGTGCCAGACACGCCAAAATGAACTGCCGGCTACACCAGAACCACTTACCGGACACTCCGGAATAACCTGCCCGGCATGCCAGAACCACCTCTCACAAGTGCCAGAAGCACGTGCTGGACATGCCGGAACAACCTATCGGACAGAACGGAACAACCTGCCGGACACACCAAAATCACCTGCGGGCTACGCCAGAACCACTTGGAGGACTCTCCGGGAAAACCTGCCGGGCATGCTGGAACCACCTCTCAGACGTGCCTGAACCACGTGGCGGACACTCCGGAAACGCATGTCGGGCCGGCCGGAACCACCTCTCAGACGTGCCAGAACCTCATGCCGGACACCCCAGAACCACCTGCTGGACAGACCGGAAACACCTGCCGGACACGCCGGAACCACATGTTCGACTCGCTGGAACCACATTCTGGACATGGCAAAATCACCTGCCGCCTATGCCAGAACCGCTTGGCGAACACTCCGGAATCACCTGTCAGGCATGCCGGAACCACCTCTCAGACCTGCCAGAACCACATGCCAATGACACCGGAAGCACCTGCCGAGCATGCCGGAAGCACCTGCTCGACTCGCCAGAACCACCTGTCGGACACGCCAAAATCACCTGCCGGCTACGCCACAGCCAGTTGGTGAACACTCCGGAAACACCTGCCGGGCTGGCTGGAACCACCTGCCAGTCACGCCAACATCACCTGCCAGCTACGCCAGAACCACTTGGCGGAGACTCCAGAAACACCTGTTGGGCCAGCCGGAACCACCTCTCAGACGTGCCAGAACCATGTGCCTGAGATGCTGGAACCGCACCCCGAACAGACCGAAACCACCTGCCAGACCCAACTGAACCACCTGCCGAGCACGCAGGAACAACCTGCTCGCATCGCCGGAACCACCTGCCGGGCGCAGCGGAAGCACCTGCCGAGCGCGCCGGAGCCACCTGCTCGCCTCGCCGGAAACACCAGCCGGGCCCAGCGGAAGCACCTGCCGAGCGCACGGGAGCCACATGCTCGCCTCGCCGGAACCACCTGCCCGGCGCGCCGGAGCCACCTGCTCTCCTCGCCGGAACCACCTGCCGGGCGCAGCGGAAGCACCTGCCGGGCGCGCCGGAGCCACCTGCTCGGCTCGCCGGAACCACCTGCCGGGCCCTAACCCTAACCCTAACCCTAACCCTATCCCCAAACCCTAACCCTAACCCTAACCCCTAATCCTAAGCCTAACCCTAAACCCTAACCCAACCGTAACCCTAACCCTAACCCTACCCCTAACCCTAACCCCTAACCCCAAACCCTAAACCCTAACCCTAACCGTAACCCTAACCCTATCCCTAACCCTAACCTGACGGACAGGCTGGAACCAGCTGCTCAACTCGCCGGAACCACCTGCCAGACATGCCAGAACCACCTGCCGAGCACGCCGGAGCCACCTGCTGGTCTCACCAGAACCTCCTGCCTGACAGGCCAAAATCAACAGCTGGCTATGAGAGAACCACCTGGCAGACAATCCGCAATAACCTGCCAGGCATGCAGGAACCACCTCTCAGACGTAAGAGAACCACGTGCCGGACACGCTGGAACCACGTCCTGGACAGACTGGAACCACCTGCCGGACATGCCTGGACCACCTGCCGAGCACGCCGGAACCACCTGCTCGACTCGCAGGACCCATGTGCCAGACACGCCAAAATGAACTGCCGGCTACACCAGAACCACTTACCGGACACTCCGGAATAACCTGCCCGGCATGCCAGAACCACCTCTCAGAAGTGCCAGAAGCACGTGCTGGACATGCCGGAACAACCTATCGGACAGAACGGAACAACCTGCCGGACACACCAAAATCACCTGCGGGCTACGCCAGAACCACTTGGAGGACTCTCCGGGAAAACCTGCCGGGCATGCTGGAACCACCTCTCAGACGTGCCTGAACCACGTGGCGGACACTCCGGAAACGCATGTCGGGCCGGCCGGAACCACCTCTCAGACGTGCCAGAACCTCATGCCGGACACCCCAGAACCACCTGCTGGACAGACCGGAAACACCTGCCGGACACGCCGGAACCACATGTTCGACTCGCTGGAACCACATTCTGGACATGGCAAAATCACCTGCCGCCTATGCCAGAACCGCTTGGCGAACACTCCGGAATCACCTGTCAGGCATGCCGGAACCACCTCTCAGACCTGCCAGAACCACATGCCAATGACACCGGAAGCACCTGCCGAGCATGCCGGAAGCACCTGCTCGACTCGCCAGAACCACCTGTCGGACACGCCAAAATCACCTGCCGGCTACGCCACAGCCAGTTGGTGAACACTCCGGAAACACCTGCCGGGCTGGCTGGAACCACCTGCCAGTCACGCCAACATCACCTGCCAGCTACGCCAGAACCACTTGGCGGAGACTCCAGAAACACCTGTTGGGCCAGCCGGAACCACCTCTCAGACGTGCCAGAACCATGTGCCTGAGATGCTGGAACCGCACCCCGAACAGACCGAAACCACCTGCCAGACCCAACTGAACCACCTGCCGAGCACGCAGGAACAACCTGCTCGCCTCGCCGGAACCACCTGCCGGGCGCAGCGGAAGCACCTGCCGAGCGCGCCGGAGCCACCTGCTCGCCTCGCCGGAAACACCAGCCAGGCCCAGCGGAAGCACCTGCCGAGCGCGCCGGAGCCACCTGCTCGCCTCGCCGGAACCACCTGCCGGGCCCTAACCCTAACCCTAACCCTAACCCTATCCCCAAACCCTAACCCTAACCCTAACCCCTAACCCTAAGCCTAACCCTAAACCCTAACCCAACCGTAACCCTAACCCTAACCCTACCCCTAACCCTAACCCCTAACCCCAAACCCTAAACCCTAACCCTAACCGTAACCCTAACCCTATCCCTAACCCTAACCTGACGGACAGGCTGGAACCAGCTGCTCAACTCGCCGGAACCACCTGCCAGACATGCCAGAACCACCTGCCGAGCACGCCGGAGCCACCTGCTGGTCTCACCAGAACCACCTGCCTGACAGGCCAAAATCAACAGCTGGCTATGAGAGAACCACCTGGCAGACAATCCGCAATAACCTGCCAGGCATGCAGGAACCACCTCTCAGACGTAAGAGAACCACGTGCCGGACACGCTGGAACCACGTCCTGGACAGACTGGAACCACCTGCCGGACATGCCTGGACCATCTGCCGAGCACGCCGGAACCACCTGCTCGACTCGCAGGACCCATGTGCCAGACACGCCAAAATGAACTGCCGGCTACACCAGAACCACTTACCGGACACTCCGGAATAACCTGCCCGGCATGCCAGAACCACCTCTCAGAAGTGCCAGAAGCACGTGCTGGACATGCCGGAACAACCTATCGGACAGAACGGAACAACCTGCCGGACACACCAAAATCACCTGCGGGCTACGCCAGAACCACTTGGAGGACTCTCCGGGAAAACCTGCCGGGCATGCTGGAACCACCTCTCAGACGTGCCTGAACCACGTGGCGGACACTCCGGAAACGCATGTCGGGCCGGCCGGAACCACCTCTCAGACGTGCCAGAACCTCATGCCGGACACCCCAGAACCACCTGCTGGACAGACCGGAAACACCTGCCGGACACGCCGGAACCACATGTTCGACTCGCTGGAACCACATTCTGGACATGGCAAAATCACCTGCCGCCTATGCCAGAACCGCTTGGCGAACACTCCGGAATCACCTGTCAGGCATGCCGGAACCACCTCTCAGACCTGCCAGAACCACATGCCAATGACACCGGAAGCACCTGCCGAGCATGCCGGAAGCACCTGCTCGACTCGCCAGAACCACCTGTCGGACACGCCAAAATCACCTGCCGGCTACGCCACAGCCAGTTGGTGAACACTCCGGAAACACCTGCCGGGCTGGCTGGAACCACCTGCCAGTCACGCCAACATCACCTGCCAGCTACGCCAGAACCACTTGGCGGAGACTCCAGAAACACCTGTTGGGCCAGCCGGAACCACCTCTCAGACGTGCCAGAACCATGTGCCTGAGATGCTGGAACCGCACCCCGAACAGACCGAAACCACCTGCCAGACCCAACTGAACCACCTGCCGAGCACGCAGGAACAACCTGCTCGCATCGCCGGAACCACCTGCCGGGCGCAGCGGAAGCACCTGCCGAGCGCGCCGGAGCCACCTGCTCGCCTCGCCGGAAACACCAGCCGGGCCCAGCGGAAGCACCTGCCGAGCGCACGGGAGCCACCTGCTCGCCTCGCCGGAACCACCTGCCCGGCGCGCTGGAGCCACCTGCTCTCCTCGCCGGAACCACCTGCCGGGCGCAGCGGAAGCACCTGCCGGGCGCGCCGGAGCCACCTGCTCGGCTCGCCGGAACCACCTGCGGGGCCCTAACCCTAACCCTAACCCTAACCCTATCCCCAAACCCTAACCCTAACCCTAACCCCTAACCCTAAGCCTAACCCTAAACCCTAACCCAACCGTAACCCTAACCCTAACCCTACCCCTAACCCTAACCCCTAACCCCAAACCCTAAACCCTAACCCTAACCGTAACCCTAACCCTATCCCTAACCCTAACCTGACGGACAGGCTGGAACCAGCTGCTCAACTCGCCGGAACCACCTGCCAGACATGCCAGAACCACCTGCCGAGCACGCCGGAGCCACCTGCTGGTCTCACCAGAACCACCTGCCTGACAGGCCAAAATCAACAGCTGGCTATGAGAGAACCACCTGGCAGACAATCCGCAATAACCTGCCAGGCATGCAGGAACCACCTCTCAGACGTAAGAGAACCACGTGCCGGACACGCTGGAACCACGTCCTGGACAGACTGGAACCACCTGCCGGACATGCCTGGACCACCTGCCGAGCACGCCGGAACCACCTGCTCGACTCGCAGGACCCATGTGCCAGACACGCCAAAATGAACTGCCGGCTACACCAGAACCACTTACCGGACACTCCGGAATAACCTGCCCGGCATGCCAGAACCACCTCTCAGAAGTGCCAGAAGCACGTGCTGGACATGCCGGAACAACCTATCGGACAGAACGGAACAACCTGCCGGACACACCAAAATCACCTGCGGGCTACGCCAGAACCACTTGGAGGACTCTCCGGGAAAACCTGCCGGGCATGCTGGAACCACCTCTCAGACGTGCCTGAACCACGTGGCGGACACTCCGGAAACGCATGTCGGGCCGGCCGGAACCACCTCTCAGACGTGCCAGAACCTCATGCCGGACACCCCAGAACCACCTGCTGGACAGACCGGAAACACCTGCCGGACACGCCGGAACCACATGTTCGACTCGCTGGAACCACATTCTGGACATGGCAAAATCACCTGCCGCCTATGCCAGAACCGCTTGGCGAACACTCCGGAATCACCTGTCAGGCATGCCGGAACCACCTCTCAGACCTGCCAGAACCACATGCCAATGACACCGGAAGCACCTGCCGAGCATGCCGGAAGCACCTGCTCGACTCGCCAGAACCACCTGTCGGACACGCCAAAATCACCTGCCGGCTACGCCACAGCCAGTTGGTGAACACTCCGGAAACACCTGCCGGGCTGGCTGGAACCACCTGCCAGTCACGCCAACATCACCTGCCAGCTACGCCAGAACCACTTGGCGGAGACTCCAGAAACACCTGTTGGGCCAGCCGGAACCACCTCTCAGACGTGCCAGAACCATGTGCCTGAGATGCTGGAACCGCACCCCGAACAGACCGAAACCACCTGCCAGACCCAACTGAACCACCTGCCGAGCACGCAGGAACAACCTGCTCGCCTCGCCGGAACCACCTGCCGGGCGCAGCGGAAGCACCTGCCGAGCGCGCCGGAGCCACCTGCTCGCCTCGCCGGAAACACCAGCCAGGCCCAGCGGAAGCACCTGCCGAGCGCGCCGGAGCCACCTGCTCGCCTCGCCGGAAACACCAGCCAGGCCCAGCGGAAGCACCTGCCGAGCGCGCCGGAGCCACCTGCTCGCCTCGCCGGAACCACCTGCCGGGCCCTAACCCTAACCCTAACCCTAACCCTATCCCCAAACCCTCACCCTAACCCTAACCCCTAACCCTAAGCCTAACCCTAAACCCTAACCCAACCGTAACCCTAACCCTAACCCTACCCCTAACCCTAACCCCTAACCCCAAACCCTAAACCCTAACCCTAACCGTAACCCTAACCCTATCCCTAACCCTAACCTGACGGACAGGCTGGAACCAGCTGCTCAACTCGCCGGAACCACCTGCCAGACATGCCAGAACCACCTGCCGAGCACGCCGGAGCCACCTGCTGGTCTCACCAGAACCACCTGCCTGACAGGCCAAAATCAACAGCTGGCTATGAGAGAACCACCTGGCAGACAATCCGCAATAACCTGCCAGGCATGCAGGAACCACCTCTCAGACGTAAGAGAACCACGTGCCGGACACGCTGGAACCACGTCCTGGACAGACTGGAACCACCTGCCGGACATGCCTGGACCACCTGCCGAGCACGCCGGAACCACCTGCTCGACTCGCAGGACCCATGTGCCAGACACGCCAAAATGAACTGCCGGCTACACCAGAACCACTTACCGGACACTCCGGAATAACCTGCCCGGCATGCCAGAACCACCTCTCAGAAGTGCCAGAAGCACGTGCTGGACATGCCGGAACAACCTATCGGACAGAACGGAACAACCTGCCGGACACACCAAAATCACCTGCGGGCTACGCCAGAACCACTTGGAGGACTCTCCGGGAAAACCTGCCGGGCATGCTGGAACCACCTCTCAGACGTGCCTGAACCACGTGGCGGACACTCCGGAAACGCATGTCGGGCCGGCCGGAACCACCTCTCAGACGTGCCAGAACCTCATGCCGGACACCCCAGAACCACCTGCTGGACAGACCGGAAACACCTGCCGGACACGCCGGAACCACATGTTCGACTCGCTGGAACCACATTCTGGACATGGCAAAATCACCTGCCGCCTATGCCAGAACCGCTTGGCGAACACTCCGGAATCACCTGTCAGGCATGCCGGAACCACCTCTCAGACCTGCCAGAACCACATGCCAATGACACCGGAAGCACCTGCCGAGCATGCCGGAAGCACCTGCTCGACTCGCCAGAACCACCTGTCGGACACGCCAAAATCACCTGCCGGCTACGCCACAGCCAGTTGGTGAACACTCCGGAAACACCTGCCGGGCTGGCTGGAACCACCTGCCAGTCACGCCAACATCACCTGCCAGCTACGCCAGAACCACTTGGCGGAGACTCCAGAAACACCTGTTGGGCCAGCCGGAACCACCTCTCAGACGTGCCAGAACCATGTGCCTGAGATGCTGGAACCGCACCCCGAACAGACCGAAACCACCTGCCAGACCCAACTGAACCACCTGCCGAGCACGCAGGAACAACCTGCTCGCCTCGCCGGAACCACCTGCCGGGCGCAGCGGAAGCACCTGCCGAGCGCGCCGGAGCCACCTGCTCGCCTCGCCGGAAACACCAGCCAGGCCCAGCGGAAGCACCTGCCGAGCGCGCCGGAGCCACCTGCTCGCCTCGCCGGAACCACCTGCCGGGCCCAGCGGAAGCACGTGCCAAGCACGCCGGAGCCACCTGCTCGCCTCGCCGGAACCACCAGCCGGGCGCAGCGGAAGCACCTGCGGAGCGCGCAGGAGACACCTGCTCGCCTCGCCGGAACCACCTGCCGGGCCCAGCGGAAGCACCTGCCGGGCCCTAACCCTAACCCTAACCCTAACCCTATCCCCAAACCCTAACCCTAACCCTAACCCCTAACCCTAAGCCTAACCCTAAACCCTAACCCAACCGTAACCCTAACCCTAACCCTACCCCTAACCCTAACCCCTAACCCCAAACCCTAAACCCTAACCCTAACCGTAACCCTAACCCTATCCCTAACCCTAACCTGACGGACAGGCTGGAACCAGCTGCTCAACTCGCCGGAACCACCTGCCAGACATGCCAGAACCACCTGCCGAGCACGCCGGAGCCACCTGCTGGACTCACCAGAACCACCTGCCTGACAGGCCAAAATCAACAGCTGGCTATGAGAGAACCACCTGGCAGACAATCCGCAATAACCTGCCAGGCATGCAGGAACCACCTCTCAGACGTAAGAGAACCACGTGCCGGACACGCTGGAACCACGTCCTGGACAGACTGGAACCACCTGCCGGACATGCCTGGACCACCTGCCGAGCACGCCGGAACCACCTGCTCGACTCGCAGGACCCATGTGCCAGACACGCCAAAATGAACTGCCGGCTACACCAGAACCACTTACCGGACACTCCGGAATAACCTGCCCAGCATGCCAGAACCACCTCTCAGAAGTGCCAGAAGCACGTGCTGGACATGCCGGAACAACCTATCGGACAGAACGGAACAACCTGCCGGACACACCAAAATCACCTGCGGGCTACGCCAGAACCACTTGGAGGACTCTCCGGGAAAACCTGCCGGGCATGCTGGAACCACCTCTCAGACGTGCCTGAACCACGTGGCGGACACTCCGGAAACGCATGTCGGGCCGGCCGGAACCACCTCTCAGACGTGCCAGAACCTCATGCCGGACACCCCAGAACCACCTGCTGGACAGACCGGAAACACCTGCCGGACACGCCGGAACCACATGTTCGACTCGCTGGAACCACATTCTGGACATGGCAAAATCACCTGCCGCCTATGCCAGAACCGCTTGGCGAACACTCCGGAATCACCTGTCAGGCATGCCGGAACCACCTCTCAGACCTGCCAGAACCACATGCCAATGACACCGGAAGCACCTGCCGAGCATGCCGGAAGCACCTGCTCGACTCGCCAGAACCACCTGTCGGACACGCCAAAATCACCTGCCGGCTACGCCACAGCCAGTTGGTGAACACTCCGGAAACACCTGCCGGGCTGGCTGGAACCACCTGCCAGTCACGCCAACATCACCTGCCAGCTACGCCAGAACCACTTGGCGGAGACTCCAGAAACACCTGTTGGGCCAGCCGGAACCACCTCTCAGACGTGCCAGAACCATGTGCCTGAGATGCTGGAACCGCACCCCGAACAGACCGAAACCACCTGCCAGACCCAACTGAACCACCTGCCGAGCACGCAGGAACAACCTGCTCGCATCGCCGGAACCACCTGCCGGGCGCAGCGGAAGCACCTGCCGAGCGTGCCGGAGCCACCTGCTCGCCTCGCCGGAAACACCAGCCGGGCCCAGCGGAAGCACCTGCCGAGCGCACGGGAGCCACCTGCTCGCCTCGCCGGAACCACCTGCCCGGCGCGCCGGAGCCACCTGCTCTCCTCGCCGGAACCACCTGCCGGGCGCAGCTGAAGCACCTGCCGGGCGCGCCGGAGCCACCTGCTCGGCTCGCCGGAACCACCTGCCGGGCCCTAACCCTAACCCTAACCCTAACCCTATCCCCAAACCCTAACCCTAACCCTAACCCCTAACCCTAAGCCTAACCCTAAACCCTAACCCAACCGTAACCCTAACCCTAACCCTACCCCTAACCCTAACCCCTAACCCCAAACCCTAAACCCTAACCCTAACCGTAACCCTAACCCTATCCCTAACCCTAACCTGACGGACAGGCTGGAACCAGCTGCTCAACTCGCCGGAACCACCTGCCAGACATGCCAGAACCACCTGCCGAGCACGCCGGAGCCACCTGCTGGTCTCACCAGAACCACCTGCCTGACAGGCCAAAATCAACAGCTGGCTATGAGAGAACCACCTGGCAGACAATCCGCAATAACCTGCCAGGCATGCAGGAACCACCTCTCAGACGTAAGAGAACCACGTGCCGGACACGCTGGAACCACGTCCTGGACAGACTGGAACCACCTGCCGGACATGCCTGGACCACCTGCCGAGCACGCCGGAACCACCTGCTCGACTCGCAGGACCCATGTGCCAGACACGCCAAAATGAACTGCCGGCTACACCAGAACCACTTACCGGACACTCCGGAATAACCTGCCCGGCATGCCAGAACCACCTCTCAGAAGTGCCAGAAGCACGTGCTGGACATGCCGGAACAACCTATCGGACAGAACGGAACAACCTGCCGGACACACCAAAATCACCTGCGGGCTACGCCAGAACCACTTGGAGGACTCTCCGGGAAAACCTGCCGGGCATGCTGGAACCACCTCTCAGACGTGCCTGAACCACGTGGCGGACACTCCGGAAACGCATGTCGGGCCGGCCGGAACCACCTCTCAGACGTGCCAGAACCTCATGCCGGACACCCCAGAACCACCTGCTGGACAGACCGGAAACACCTGCCGGACACGCCGGAACCACATGTTCGACTCGCTGGAACCACATTCTGGACATGGCAAAATCACCTGCCGCCTATGCCAGAACCGCTTGGCGAACACTCCGGAATCACCTGTCAGGCATGCCGGAACCACCTCTCAGACCTGCCAGAACCACATGCCAATGACACCGGAAGCACCTGCCGAGCATGCCGGAAGCACCTGCTCGACTCGCCAGAACCACCTGTCGGACACGCCAAAATCACCTGCCGGCTACGCCACAGCCAGTTGGTGAACACTCCGGAAACACCTGCCGGGCTGGCTGGAACCACCTGCCAGTCACGCCAACATCACCTGCCAGCTACGCCAGAACCACTTGGCGGAGACTCCAGAAACACCTGTTGGGCCAGCCGGAACCACCTCTCAGACGTGCCAGAACCATGTGCCTGAGATGCTGGAACCGCACCCCGAACAGACCGAAACCACCTGCCAGACCCAACTGAACCACCTGCCGAGCACGCAGGAACAACCTGCTCGCATCGCCGGAACCACCTGCCGGGCGCAGCGGAAGCACCTGCCGAGCGCGCCGGAGCCACCTGCTCGCCTCGCCGGAAACACCAGCCGGGCCCAGCGGAAGCACCTGCCGAGCGCACGGGAGCCACCTGCTCGCCTCGCCGGAACCACCTGCCCGGCGCGCCGGAGCCACCTGCTCTCCTCGCCGGAACCACCTGCCGGGCGCAGCGGAAGCACCTGCCGGGCGCGCCGGAGCCACCTGCTCGGCTCGCCGGAACCACCTGCCGGGCCCTAACCCTAACCCTAACCCTAACCCTATCCCCAAACCCTAACCCTAACCCTAACCCCTAATCCTAAGCCTAACCCTAAACCCTAACCCAACCGTAACCCTAACCCTAACCCTACCCCTAACCCTAACCCCTAACCCCAAACCCTAAACCCTAACCCTAACCGTAACCCTAACCCTATCCCTAACCCTAACCTGACGGACAGGCTGGAACCAGCTGCTCAACTCGCCGGAACCACCTGCCAGACATGCCAGAACCACCTGCCGAGCACGCCGGAGCCACCTGCTGGTCTCACCAGAACCACCTGCCTGACAGGCCAAAATCAACAGCTGGCTATGAGAGAACCACCTGGCAGACAATCCGCAATAACCTGCCAGGCATGCAGGAACCACCTCTCAGACGTAAGAGAACCACGTGCCGGACACGCTGGAACCACGTCCTGGACAGACTGGAACCACCTGCCGGACATGCCTGGACCACCTGCCGAGCACGCCGGAACCACCTGCTCGACTCGCAGGACCCATGTGCCAGACACGCCAAAATGAACTGCCGGCTACACCAGAACCACTTACCGGACACTCCGGAATAACCTGCCCGGCATGCCAGAACCACCTCTCAGAAGTGCCAGAAGCACGTGCTGGACATGCCGGAACAACCTATCGGACAGAACGGAACAACCTGCCGGACACACCAAAATCACCTGCGGGCTACGCCAGAACCACTTGGAGGACTCTCCGGGAAAACCTGCCGGGCATGCTGGAACCACCTCTCAGACGTGCCTGAACCACGTGGCGGACACTCCGGAAACGCATGTCGGGCCGGCCGGAACCACCTCTCAGACGTGCCAGAACCTCATGCCGGACACCCCAGAACCACCTGCTGGACAGACCGGAAACACCTGCCGGACACGCCGGAACCACATGTTCGACTCGCTGGAACCACATTCTGGACATGGCAAAATCACCTGCCGCCTATGCCAGAACCGCTTGGCGAACACTCCGGAATCACCTGTCAGGCATGCCGGAACCACCTCTCAGACCTGCCAGAACCACATGCCAATGACACCGGAAGCACCTGCCGAGCATGCCGGAAGCACCTGCTCGACTCGCCAGAACCACCTGTCGGACACGCCAAAATCACCTGCCGGCTACGCCACAGCCAGTTGGTGAACACTCCGGAAACACCTGCCGGGCTGGCTGGAACCACCTGCCAGTCACGCCAACATCACCTGCCAGCTACGCCAGAACCACTTGGCGGAGACTCCAGAAACACCTGTTGGGCCAGCCGGAACCACCTCTCAGACGTGCCAGAACCATGTGCCTGAGATGCTGGAACCGCACCCCGAACAGACCGAAACCACCTGCCAGACCCAACTGAACCACCTGCCGAGCACGCAGGAACAACCTGCTCGCATCGCCGGAACCACCTGCCGGGCGCAGCGGAAGCACCTGCCGAGCGCGCCGGAGCCACCTGCTCGCCTCGCCGGAAACACCAGCCGGGCCCAGCGGAAGCACCTGCCGAGCACACGGGAGCCACCTGCTCGCCTCGCCGGAACCACCTGCCCGGCGCGCCGGAGCCACCTGCTCTCCTCGCCGGAACCACCTGCCGGGCGCAGCGGAAGCACCTGCCGGGCGCGCCGGAGCCACCTGCTCGGCTCGCCGGAACCACCTGCCGGGCCCTAACCCTAACCCTAACCCTAACCCTATCCCCAAACCCTAACCCTAAGCCTAACCCTAAACCCTAACCCAACCGTAACCCTAACCCTAACCCTACCCCTAACCCTAACCCCTAACCCCAAACCCTAAACCCTAACCCTAACCGTAACCCTAACCCTATCCCTAACCCTAACCTGACGGACAGGCTGGAACCAGCTGCTCAACTCGCCGGAACCACCTGCCAGACATGCCAGAACCACCTGCCGAGCACGCCGGAGCCACCTGCTGGTCTCACCAGAACCACCTGCCTGACAGGCCAAAATCAACAGCTGGCTATGAGAGAACCACCTGGCAGACAATCCGCAATAACCTGCCAGGCATGCAGGAACCACCTCTCAGACGTAAGAGAACCACGTGCCGGACACGCTGGAACCACGTCCTGGACAGACTGGAACCACCTGCCGGACATGCCTGGACCACCTGCCGAGCACGCCGGAACCACCTGCTCGACTCGCAGGACCCATGTGCCAGACACGCCAAAATGAACTGCCGGCTACACCAGAACCACTTACCGGACACTCCGGAATAACCTGCCCGGCATGCCAGAACCACCTCTCACAAGTGCCAGAAGCACGTGCTGGACATGCCGGAACAACCTATCGGACAGAACGGAACAACCTGCCGGACACACCAAAATCACCTGCGGGCTACGCCAGAACCACTTGGAGGACTCTCCGGGAAAACCTGCCGGGCATGCTGGAACCACCTCTCAGACGTGCCTGAACCACGTGGCGGACACTCCGGAAACGCATGTCGGGCCGGCCGGAACCACCTCTCAGACGTGCCAGAACCTCATGCCGGACACCCCAGAACCACCTGCTGGACAGACCGGAAACACCTGCCGGACACGCCGGAACCACATGTTCGACTCGCTGGAACCACATTCTGGACATGGCAAAATCACCTGCCGCCTATGCCAGAACCGCTTGGCGAACACTCCGGAATCACCTGTCAGGCATGCCGGAACCACCTCTCAGACCTGCCAGAACCACATGCCAATGACACCGGAAGCACCTGCCGAGCATGCCGGAAGCACCTGCTCGACTCGCCAGAACCACCTGTCGGACACGCCAAAATCACCTGCCGGCTACGCCACAGCCAGTTGGTGAACACTCCGGAAACACCTGCCGGGCTGGCTGGAACCACCTGCCAGTCACGCCAACATCACCTGCCAGCTACGCCAGAACCACTTGGCGGAGACTCCAGAAACACCTGTTGGGCCAGCCGGAACCACCTCTCAGACGTGCCAGAACCATGTGCCTGAGATGCTGGAACCGCACCCCGAACAGACCGAAACCACCTGCCAGACCCAACTGAACCACCTGCCGAGCACGCAGGAACAACCTGCTCGCATCGCCGGAACCACCTGCCGGGCGCAGCGGAAGCACCTGCCGAGCGCGCCGGAGCCACCTGCTCGCCTCGCCGGAAACACCAGCCGGGCCCAGCGGAAGCACCTGCGGAGCGCGCCGGAGACACCTGCTCGCCTCGCCGGAACCACCTGCCGGGCCCAGCGGAAGCACCTGCCGGGCCCTAACCCTAACCCTAACCCTAACCCTATGCCCAAACCCTAACCCTAACCCTAACCCCTAACCCTAAGCCTAACCCTAAACCCTAACCCAACCGTAACCCTAACCCTAACCCTACCCCTAACCCTAACCCCTAACCCCAAACCCTAAACCCTAACCCTAACCGTAACCCTAACCCTATCCCTAACCCTAACCTGACGGACAGGCTGGAACCAGCTGCTCAACTCGCCGGAACCACCTGCCAGACATGCCAGAACCACCTGCCGAGCACGCCGGAGCCACCTGCTGGACTCACCAGAACCACCTGCCTGACAGGCCAAAATCAACAGCTGGCTATGAGAGAACCACCTGGCAGACAATCCGCAATAACCTGCCAGGCATGCAGGAACCACCTCTCAGACGTAAGAGAACCACGTGCCGGACACGCTGGAACCACGTCCTGGACAGACTGGAACCACCTGCCGGACATGCCTGGACCACCTGCCGAGCACGCCGGAACCACCTGCTCGACTCGCAGGACCCATGTGCCAGACACGCCAAAATGAACTGCCGGCTACACCAGAACCACTTACCGGACACTCCGGAATAACCTGCCCAGCATGCCAGAACCACCTCTCAGAAGTGCCAGAAGCACGTGCTGGACATGCCGGAACAACCTATCGGACAGAACGGAACAACCTGCCGGACACACCAAAATCACCTGCGGGCTACGCCAGAACCACTTGGAGGACTCTCCGGGAAAACCTGCCGGGCATGCTGGAACCACCTCTCAGACGTGCCTGAACCACGTGGCGGACACTCCGGAAACGCATGTCGGGCCGGCCGGAACCACCTCTCAGACGTGCCAGAACCTCATGCCGGACACCCCAGAACCACCTGCTGGACAGACCGGAAACACCTGCCGGACACGCCGGAACCACATGTTCGACTCGCTGGAACCACATTCTGGACATGGCAAAATCACCTGCCGCCTATGCCAGAACCGCTTGGCGAACACTCCGGAATCACCTGTCAGGCATGCCGGAACCACCTCTCAGACCTGCCAGAACCACATGCCAATGACACCGGAAGCACCTGCCGAGCATGCCGGAAGCACCTGCTCGACTCGCCAGAACCACCTGTCGGACACGCCAAAATCACCTGCCGGCTACGCCACAGCCAGTTGGTGAACACTCCGGAAACACCTGCCGGGCTGGCTGGAACCACCTGCCAGTCACGCCAACATCACCTGCCAGCTACGCCAGAACCACTTGGCGGAGACTCCAGAAACACCTGTTGGGCCAGCCGGAACCACCTCTCAGACGTGCCAGAACCATGTGCCTGAGATGCTGGAACCGCACCCCGAACAGACCGAAACCACCTGCCAGACCCAACTGAACCACCTGCCGAGCACGCAGGAACAACCTGCTCGCATCGCCGGAACCACCTGCCGGGCGCAGCGGAAGCACCTGCCGAGCGCGCCGGAGCCACCTGCTCGCCTCGCCGGAAACACCAGCCGGGCCCAGCGGAAGCACCTGCCGAGCGCACGGGAGCCACCTGCTCGCCTCGCCGGAACCACCTGCCCGGCGCGCCGGAGCCACCTGCTCTCCTCGCCGGAACCACCTGCCGGGCGCAGCGGAAGCACCTGCCGGGCGCGCCGGAGCCACCTGCTCGGCTCGCCGGAACCACCTGCCGGGCCCTAACCCTAACCCTAACCCTAACCCTATCCCCAAACCCTAACCCTAACCCTAACCCCTAATCCTAAGCCTAACCCTAAACCCTAACCCAACCGTAACCCTAACCCTAACCCTACCCCTAACCCTAACCCCTAACCCCAAACCCTAAACCCTAACCCTAACCGTAACCCTAACCCTATCCCTAACCCTAACCTGACGGACAGGCTGGAACCAGCTGCTCAACTCGCCGGAACCACCTGCCAGACATGCCAGAACCACCTGCCGAGCACGCCGGAGCCACCTGCTGGTCTCACCAGAACCACCTGCCTGACAGGCCAAAATCAACAGCTGGCTATGAGAGAACCACCTGGCAGACAATCCGCAATAACCTGCCAGGCATGCAGGAACCACCTCTCAGACGTAAGAGAACCACGTGCCGGACACGCTGGAACCACGTCCTGGACAGACTGGAACCACCTGCCGGACATGCCTGGACCACCTGCCGAGCACGCCGGAACCACCTGCTCGACTCGCAGGACCCATGTGCCAGACACGCCAAAATGAACTGCCGGCTACACCAGAACCACTTACCGGACACTCCGGAATAACCTGCCCGGCATGCCAGAACCACCTCTCACAAGTGCCAGAAGCACGTGCTGGACATGCCGGAACAACCTATCGGACAGAACGGAACAACCTGCCGGACACACCAAAATCACCTGCGGGCTACGCCAGAACCACTTGGAGGACTCTCCGGGAAAACCTGCCGGGCATGCTGGAACCACCTCTCAGACGTGCCTGAACCACGTGGCGGACACTCCGGAAACGCATGTCGGGCCGGCCGGAACCACCTCTCAGACGTGCCAGAACCTCATGCCGGACACCCCAGAACCACCTGCTGGACAGACCGGAAACACCTGCCGGACACGCCGGAACCACATGTTCGACTCGCTGGAACCACATTCTGGACATGGCAAAATCACCTGCCGCCTATGCCAGAACCGCTTGGCGAACACTCCGGAATCACCTGTCAGGCATGCCGGAACCACCTCTCAGACCTGCCAGAACCACATGCCAATGACACCGGAAGCACCTGCCGAGCATGCCGGAAGCACCTGCTCGACTCGCCAGAACCACCTGTCGGACACGCCAAAATCAGCTGCCGGCTACGCCACAGCCAGTTGGTGAACACTCCGGAAACACCTGCCGGGCTGGCTGGAACCACCTGCCAGTCACGCCAACATCACCTGCCAGCTACGCCAGAACCACTTGGCGGAGACTCCAGAAACACCTGTTGGGCCAGCCGGAACCACCTCTCAGACGTGCCAGAACCATGTGCCTGAGATGCTGGAACCGCACCCCGAACAGACCGAAACCACCTGCCAGACCCAACTGAACCACCTGCCGAGCACGCAGGAACAACCTGCTCGCATCGCCGGAACCACCTGCCGGGCGCAGCGGAAGCACCTGCCGAGCGCGCCGGAGCCACCTGCTCGCCTCGCCGGAAACACCAGCCGGGCCCAGCGGAAGCACCTGCCGAGCGCACGGGAGCCACCTGCTCGCCTCGCCGGAACCACCTGCCCGGCGCGCCGGAGCCACCTGCTCTCCTCGCCGGAACCACCTGCCGGGCGCAGCGGAAGCACCTGCCGGGCGCGCCGGAGCCACCTGCTCGGCTCGCCGGAACCACCTGCCGGGCCCTAACCCTAACCCTAACCCTAACCCTATCCCCAAACCCTAACCCTAACCCTAACCCCTAACCCTAAGCCTAACCCTAAACCCTAACCCAACCGTAACCCTAACCCTAACCCTACCCCTAACCCTAACCCCTAACCCCAAACCCTAAACCCTAACCCTAACCGTAACCCTAACCCTATCCCTAACCCTAACCTGACGGACAGGCTGGAACCAGCTGCTCAACTCGCCGGAACCACCTGCCAGACATGCCAGAACCACCTGCCGAGCACGCCGGAGCCACCTGCTGGTCTCACCAGAACCACCTGCCTGACAGGCCAAAATCAACAGCTGGCTATGAGAGAACCACCTGGCAGACAATCCGCAATAACCTGCCAGGCATGCAGGAACCACCTCTCAGACGTAAGAGAACCACGTGCCGGACACGCTGGAACCACGTCCTGGACAGACTGGAACCACCTGCCGGACATGCCTGGACCACCTGCCGAGCACGCCGGAACCACCTGCTCGACTCGCAGGACCCATGTGCCAGACACGCCAAAATGAACTGCCGGCTACACCAGAACCACTTACCGGACACTCCGGAATAACCTGCCCGGCATGCCAGAACCACCTCTCACAAGTGCCAGAAGCACGTGCTGGACATGCCGGAACAACCTATCGGACAGAACGGAACAACCTGCCGGACACACCAAAATCACCTGCGGGCTACGCCAGAACCACTTGGAGGACTCTCCGGGAAAACCTGCCGGGCATGCTGGAACCACCTCTCAGACGTGCCTGAACCACGTGGCGGACACTCCGGAAACGCATGTCGGGCCGGCCGGAACCACCTCTCAGACGTGCCAGAACCTCATGCCGGACACCCCAGAACCACCTGCTGGACAGACCGGAAACACCTGCCGGACACGCCGGAACCACATGTTCGACTCGCTGGAACCACATTCTGGACATGGCAAAATCACCTGCCGCCTATGCCAGAACCGCTTGGCGAACACTCCGGAATCACCTGTCAGGCATGCCGGAACCACCTCTCAGACCTGCCAGAACCACATGCCAATGACACCGGAAGCACCTGCCGAGCATGCCGGAAGCACCTGCTCGACTCGCCAGAACCACCTGTCGGACACGCCAAAATCAGCTGCCGGCTACGCCACAGCCAGTTGGTGAACACTCCGGAAACACCTGCCGGGCTGGCTGGAACCACCTGCCAGTCACGCCAACATCACCTGCCAGCTACGCCAGAACCACTTGGCGGAGACTCCAGAAACACCTGTTGGGCCAGCCGGAACCACCTCTCAGACGTGCCAGAACCATGTGCCTGAGATGCTGGAACCGCACCCCGAACAGACCGAAACCACCTGCCAGACCCAACTGAACCACCTGCCGAGCACGCAGGAACAACCTGCTCGCATCGCCGGAACCACCTGCCGGGCCCAGCGGAAGCACCTGCGGAGCGCGCCGGAGACACCTGCTCGCCTCGCCGGAACCACCTGCCGGGCCCAGCGGAAGCACCTGCCGGGCCCTAACCCTAACCCTAACCCTAACCCTATGCCCAAACCCTAACCCTAACCCTAACCCCTAACCCTAAGCCTAACCCTAAACCCTAACCCAACCGTAACCCTAACCCTAACCCTACCCCTAACCCTAACCCCTAACCCCAAACCCTAAACCCTAACCCTAACCGTAACCCTAACCCTATCCCTAACCCTAACCTGACGGACAGGCTGGAACCAGCTGCTCAACTCGCCGGAACCACCTGCCAGACATGCCAGAACCACCTGCCGAGCACGCCGGAGCCACCTGCTGGACTCACCAGAACCACCTGCCTGACAGGCCAAAATCAACAGCTGGCTATGAGAGAACCACCTGGCAGACAATCCGCAATAACCTGCCAGGCATGCAGGAACCACCTCTCAGACGTAAGAGAACCACGTGCCGGACACGCTGGAACCACGTCCTGGACAGACTGGAACCACCTGCCGGACATGCCTGGACCACCTGCCGAGCACGCCGGAACCACCTGCTCGACTCGCAGGACCCATGTGCCAGACACGCCAAAATGAACTGCCGGCTACACCAGAACCACTTACCGGACACTCCGGAATAACCTGCCCAGCATGCCAGAACCACCTCTCAGAAGTGCCAGAAGCACGTGCTGGACATGCCGGAACAACCTATCGGACAGAACAGAACAACCTGCCGGACACACCAAAATCACCTGCGGGCTACGCCAGAACCACTTGGAGGACTCTCCGGGAAAACCTGCCGGGCATGCTGGAACCACCTCTCAGACGTGCCTGAACCACGTGGCGGACACTCCGGAAACGCATGTCGGGCCGGCCGGAACCACCTCTCAGACGTGCCAGAACCTCATGCCGGACACCCCAGAACCACCTGCTGGACAGACCGGAAACACCTGCCGGACACGCCGGAACCACATGTTCGACTCGCTGGAACCACATTCTGGACATGGCAAAATCACCTGCCGCCTATGCCAGAACCGCTTGGCGAACACTCCGGAATCACCTGTCAGGCATGCCGGAACCACCTCTCAGACCTGCCAGAACCACATGCCAATGACACCGGAAGCACCTGCCGAGCATGCCGGAAGCACCTGCTCGACTCGCCAGAACCACCTGTCGGACACGCCAAAATCAGCTGCCGGCTACGCCACAGCCAGTTGGTGAACACTCCGGAAACACCTGCCGGGCTGGCTGGAACCACCTGCCAGTCACGCCAACATCACCTGCCAGCTACGCCAGAACCACTTGGCGGAGACTCCAGAAACACCTGTTGGGCCAGCCGGAACCACCTCTCAGACGTGCCAGAACCATGTGCCTGAGATGCTGGAACCGCACCCCGAACAGACCGAAACCACCTGCCAGACCCAACTGAACCACCTGCCGAGCACGCAGGAACAACCTGCTCGCATCGCCGGAACCACCTGCCGGGCGCAGCGGAAGCACCTGCCGAGCGCGCCGGAGCCACCTGCTCGCCTCGCCGGAAACACCAGCCGGGCCCAGCGGAAGCACCTGCCGAGCGCACGGGAGCCACCTGCTCGCCTCGCCGGAACCACCTGCCCGGCGCGCCGGAGCCACCTGCTCTCCTCGCCGGAACCACCTGCCGGGCGCAGCGGAAGCACCTGCCGGGCGCGCCGGAGCCACCTGCTCGGCTCGCCGGAACCACCTGCCGGGCCCTAACCCTAACCCTAACCCTAACCCTATCCCCAAACCCTAACCCTAACCCTAACCCCTAATCCTAAGCCTAACCCTAAACCCTAACCCAACCGTAACCCTAACCCTAACCCTACCCCTAACCCTAACCCCTAACCCCAAACCCTAAACCCTAACCCTAACCGTAACCCTAACCCTATCCCTAACCCTAACCTGACGGACAGGCTGGAACCAGCTGCTCAACTCGCCGGAACCACCTGCCAGACATGCCAGAACCACCTGCCGAGCACGCCGGAGCCACCTGCTGGTCTCACCAGAACCACCTGCCTGACAGGCCAAAATCAACAGCTGGCTATGAGAGAACCACCTGGCAGACAATCCGCAATAACCTGCCAGGCATGCAGGAACCACCTCTCAGACGTAAGAGAACCACGTGCCGGACACGCTGGAACCACGTCCTGGACAGACTGGAACCACCTGCCGGACATGCCTGGACCACCTGCCGAGCACGCCGGAACCACCTGCTCGACTCGCAGGACCCATGTGCCAGACACGCCAAAATGAACTGCCGGCTACACCAGAACCACTTACCGGACACTCCGGAATAACCTGCCCGGCATGCCAGAACCACCTCTCACAAGTGCCAGAAGCACGTGCTGGACATGCCGGAACAACCTATCGGACAGAACGGAACAACCTGCCGGACACACCAAAATCACCTGCGGGCTACGCCAGAACCACTTGGAGGACTCTCCGGGAAAACCTGCCGGGCATGCTGGAACCACCTCTCAGACGTGCCTGAACCACGTGGCGGACACTCCGGAAACGCATGTCGGGCCGGCCGGAACCACCTCTCAGACGTGCCAGAACCTCATGCCGGACACCCCAGAACCACCTGCTGGACAGACCGGAAACACCTGCCGGACACGCCGGAACCACATGTTCGACTCGCTGGAACCACATTCTGGACATGGCAAAATCACCTGCCGCCTATGCCAGAACCGCTTGGCGAACACTCCGGAATCACCTGTCAGGCATGCCGGAACCACCTCTCAGACCTGCCAGAACCACATGCCAATGACACCGGAAGCACCTGCCGAGCATGCCGGAAGCACCTGCTCGACTCGCCAGAACCACCTGTCGGACACGCCAAAATCACCTGCCGGCTACGCCACAGCCAGTTGGTGAACACTCCGGAAACACCTGCCGGGCTGGCTGGAACCACCTGCCAGTCACGCCAACATCACCTGCCAGCTACGCCAGAACCACTTGGCGGAGACTCCAGAAACACCTGTTGGGCCAGCCGGAACCACCTCTCAGACGTGCCAGAACCATGTGCCTGAGATGCTGGAACCGCACCCCGAACAGACCGAAACCACCTGCCAGACCCAACTGAACCACCTGCCGAGCACGCAGGAACAACCTGCTCGCCTCGCCGGAACCACCTGCCGGGCGCAGCGGAAGCACCTGCCGAGCGCGCCGGAGCCACCTGCTCGCCTCGCCGGAAACACCAGCCGGGCCCAGCGGAAGCACCTGCGGAGCGCGCCGGAGACACCTGCTCGCCTCGCCGGAACCACCTGCCGGGCCCAGCGGAAGTACCTGCCGGGCCCTAACCCTAACCCTAACCCTAACCCTATGCCCAAACCCTAACCCTAACCCTAACCCCTAACCCTAAGCCTAACCCTAAACCCTAACCCAACCGTAACCCTAACCCTAACCCTACCCCTAACCCTAACCCCTAACCCCAAACCCTAAACCCTAACCCTAACCGTAACCCTAACCCTATCCCTAACCCTAACCTGACGGACAGGCTGGAACCAGCTGCTCAACTCGCCGGAACCACCTGCCAGACATGCCAGAACCACCTGCCGAGCACGCCGGAGCCACCTGCTGGACTCACCAGAACCACCTGCCTGACAGGCCAAAATCAACAGCTGGCTATGAGAGAACCACCTGGCAGACAATCCGCAATAACCTGCCAGGCATGCAGGAACCACCTCTCAGACGTAAGAGAACCACGTGCCGGACACGCTGGAACCACGTCCTGGACAGACTGGAACCACCTGCCGGACATGCCTGGACCACCTGCCGAGCACGCCGGAACCACCTGCTCGACTCGCAGGACCCATGTGCCAGACACGCCAAAATGAACTGCCGGCTACACCAGAACCACTTACCGGACACTCCGGAATAACCTGCCCAGCATGCCAGAACCACCTCTCAGAAGTGCCAGAAGCACGTGCTGGACATGCCGGAACAACCTATCGGACAGAACAGAACAACCTGCCGGACACACCAAAATCACCTGCGGGCTACGCCAGAACCACTTGGAGGACTCTCCGGGAAAACCTGCCGGGCATGCTGGAACCACCTCTCAGACGTGCCTGAACCACGTGGCGGACACTCCGGAAACGCATGTCGGGCCGGCCGGAACCACCTCTCAGACGTGCCAGAACCTCATGCCGGACACCCCAGAACCACCTGCTGGACAGACCGGAAACACCTGCCGGACACGCCGGAACCACATGTTCGACTCGCTGGAACCACATTCTGGACATGGCAAAATCACCTGCCGCCTATGCCAGAACCGCTTGGCGAACACTCCGGAATCACCTGTCAGGCATGCCGGAACCACCTCTCAGACCTGCCAGAACCACATGCCAATGACACCGGAAGCACCTGCCGAGCATGCCGGAAGCACCTGCTCGACTCGCCAGAACCACCTGTCGGACACGCCAAAATCACCTGCCGGCTACGCCACAGCCAGTTGGTGAACACTCCGGAAACACCTGCCGGGCTGGCTGGAACCACCTGCCAGTCACGCCAACATCACCTGCCAGCTACGCCAGAACCACTTGGCGGAGACTCCAGAAACACCTGTTGGGCCAGCCGGAACCACCTCTCAGACGTGCCAGAACCATGTGCCTGAGATGCTGGAACCGCACCCCGAACAGACCGAAACCACCTGCCAGACCCAACTGAACCACCTGCCGAGCACGCAGGAACAACCTGCTCGCATCGCCGGAACCACCTGCCGGGCGCAGCGGAAGCACCTGCCGAGCGCGCCGGAGCCACCTGCTCGCCTCGCCGGAAACACCAGCCGGGCCCAGCGGAAGCACCTGCCGAGCGCACGGGAGCCACCTGCTCGCCTCGCCGGAACCACCTGCCCGGCGCGCCGGAGCCACCTGCTCTCCTCGCCGGAACCACCTGCCGGGCGCAGCGGAAGCACCTGCCGGGCGCGCCGGAGCCACCTGCTCGGCTCGCCGGAACCACCTGCCGGGCCCTAACCCTAACCCTAACCCTAACCCTATCCCCAAACCCTAACCCTAACCCTAACCCCTAATCCTAAGCCTAACCCTAAACCCTAACCCAACCGTAACCCTAACCCTAACCCTACCCCTAACCCTAACCCCTAACCCCAAACCCTAAACCCTAACCCTAACCGTAACCCTAACCCTATCCCTAACCCTAACCTGACGGACAGGCTGGAACCAGCTGCTCAACTCGCCGGAACCACCTGCCAGACATGCCAGAACCACCTGCCGAGCACGCCGGAGCCACCTGCTGGTCTCACCAGAACCACCTGCCTGACAGGCCAAAATCAACAGCTGGCTATGAGAGAACCACCTGGCAGACAATCCGCAATAACCTGCCAGGCATGCAGGAACCACCTCTCAGACGTAAGAGAACCACGTGCCGGACACGCTGGAACCACGTCCTGGACAGACTGGAACCACCTGCCGGACATGCCTGGACCACCTGCCGAGCACGCCGGAACCACCTGCTCGACTCGCAGGACCCATGTGCCAGACACGCCAAAATGAACTGCCGGCTACACCAGAACCACTTACCGGACACTCCGGAATAACCTGCCCGGCATGCCAGAACCACCTCTCACAAGTGCCAGAAGCACGTGCTGGACATGCCGGAACAACCTATCGGACAGAACGGAACAACCTGCCGGACACACCAAAATCACCTGCGGGCTACGCCAGAACCACTTGGAGGACTCTCCGGGAAAACCTGCCGGGCATGCTGGAACCACCTCTCAGACGTGCCTGAACCACGTGGCGGACACTCCGGAAACGCATGTCGGGCCGGCCGGAACCACCTCTCAGACGTGCCAGAACCTCATGCCGGACACCCCAGAACCACCTGCTGGACAGACCGGAAACACCTGCCGGACACGCCGGAACCACATGTTCGACTCGCTGGAACCACATTCTGGACATGGCAAAATCACCTGCCGCCTATGCCAGAACCGCTTGGCGAACACTCCGGAATCACCTGTCAGGCATGCCGGAACCACCTCTCAGACCTGCCAGAACCACATGCCAATGACACCGGAAGCACCTGCCGAGCATGCCGGAAGCACCTGCTCGACTCGCCAGAACCACCTGTCGGACACGCCAAAATCAGCTGCCGGCTACGCCACAGCCAGTTGGTGAACACTCCGGAAACACCTGCCGGGCTGGCTGGAACCACCTGCCAGTCACGCCAACATCACCTGCCAGCTACGCCAGAACCACTTGGCGGAGACTCCAGAAACACCTGTTGGGCCAGCCGGAACCACCTCTCAGACGTGCCAGAACCATGTGCCTGAGATGCTGGAACCGCACCCCGAACAGACCGAAACCACCTGCCAGACCCAACTGAACCACCTGCCGAGCACGCAGGAACAACCTGCTCGCATCGCCGGAACCACCTGCCGGGCGCAGCGGAAGCACCTGCCGAGCGCGCCGGAGCCACCTGCTCGCCTCGCCGGAAACACCAGCCGGGCCCAGCGGAAGCACCTGCCGAGCGCACGGGAGCCACCTGCTCGCCTCGCCGGAACCACCTGCCCGGCGCGCCGGAGCCACCTGCTCTCCTCGCCGGAACCACCTGCCGGGCGCAGCTGAAGCACCTGCCGGGCGCGCCGGAGCCACCTGCTCGGCTCGCCGGAACCACCTGCCGGGCCCTAACCCTAACCCTAACCCTAACCCTATCCCCAAACCCTAACCCTAACCCTAACCCCTAACCCTAAGCCTAACCCTAAACCCTAACCCAACCGTAACCCTAACCCTAACCCTACCCCTAACCCTAACCCCTAACCCCAAACCCTAAACCCTAACCCTAACCGTAACCCTAACCCTATCCCTAACCCTAACCTGACGGACAGGCTGGAACCAGCTGCTCAACTCGCCGGAACCACCTGCCAGACATGCCAGAACCACCTGCCGAGCACGCCGGAGCCACCTGCTGGTCTCACCAGAACCACCTGCCTGACAGGCCAAAATCAACAGCTGGCTATGAGAGAACCACCTGGCAGACAATCCGCAATAACCTGCCAGGCATGCAGGAACCACCTCTCAGACGTAAGAGAACCACGTGCCGGACACGCTGGAACCACGTCCTGGACAGACTGGAACCACCTGCCGGACATGCCTGGACCACCTGCCGAGCACGCCGGAACCACCTGCTCGACTCGCAGGACCCATGTGCCAGACACGCCAAAATGAACTGCCGGCTACACCAGAACCACTTACCGGACACTCCGGAATAACCTGCCCGGCATGCCAGAACCACCTCTCACAAGTGCCAGAAGCACGTGCTGGACATGCCGGAACAACCTATCGGACAGAACGGAACAACCTGCCGGACACACCAAAATCACCTGCGGGCTACGCCAGAACCACTTGGAGGACTCTCCGGGAAAACCTGCCGGGCATGCTGGAACCACCTCTCAGACGTGCCTGAACCACGTGGCGGACACTCCGGAAACGCATGTCGGGCCGGCCGGAACCACCTCTCAGACGTGCCAGAACCTCATGCCGGACACCCCAGAACCACCTGCTGGACAGACCGGAAACACCTGCCGGACACGCCGGAACCACATGTTCGACTCGCTGGAACCACATTCTGGACATGGCAAAATCACCTGCCGCCTATGCCAGAACCGCTTGGCGAACACTCCGGAATCACCTGTCAGGCATGCCGGAACCACCTCTCAGACCTGCCAGAACCACATGCCAATGACACCGGAAGCACCTGCCGAGCATGCCGGAAGCACCTGCTCGACTCGCCAGAACCACCTGTCGGACACGCCAAAATCAGCTGCCGGCTACGCCACAGCCAGTTGGTGAACACTCCGGAAACACCTGCCGGGCTGGCTGGAACCACCTGCCAGTCACGCCAACATCACCTGCCAGCTACGCCAGAACCACTTGGCGGAGACTCCAGAAACACCTGTTGGGCCAGCCGGAACCACCTCTCAGACGTGCCAGAACCATGTGCCTGAGATGCTGGAACCGCACCCCGAACAGACCGAAACCACCTGCCAGACCCAACTGAACCACCTGCCGAGCACGCAGGAACAACCTGCTCGCATCGCCGGAACCACCTGCCGGGCGCAGCGGAAGCACCTGCCGAGCGCGCCGGAGCCACCTGCTCGCCTCGCCGGAAACACCAGCCGGGCCCAGCGGAAGCACCTGCCGAGCGCACGGGAGCCACCTGCTCGCCTCGCCGGAACCACCTGCCCGGCGCGCCGGAGCCACCTGCTCTCCTCGCCGGAACCACCTGCCGGGCGCAGCGGAAGCACCTGCCGGGCGCGCCGGAGCCACCTGCTCGGCTCGCCGGAACCACCTGCCGGGCCCTAACCCTAACCCTAACCCTAACCCTATCCCCAAACCCTAACCCTAACCCTAACCCCTAACCCTAAGCCTAACCCTAAACCCTAACCCAACCGTAACCCTAACCCTAACCCTACCCCTAACCCTAACCCCTAACC
Source organism: Equus asinus (assembly GCF_041296235.1). NCBI lineage: Eukaryota > Metazoa > Chordata > Mammalia > Perissodactyla > Equidae > Equus > Equus asinus. The sequence continues at coordinate 44,049,787 of NC_091807.1, read as the reverse complement.
CCAAACCCTAAACCCTAACCCTAACCGTAACCCAAACCCTATCCCTAACCCTAACCTGACGGACAGGCTGGAACCAGCTGCTCAACTCGCCGGAACCACCTGCCAGACATGCCAGAACCACCTGCCGAGCACGCCGGAGCCACCTGCTGGTCTCACCAGAACCACCTGCCTGACAGGCCAAAATCAACAGCTGGCTATGAGAGAACCACCTGGCAGACAATCCGCAATAACCTGCCAGGCATGCAGGAACCACCTCTCAGACATAAGAGAACCACGTGCCGGACACGCTGGAACCACGTCCTGGACAGACTGGAACCACCTGCCGGACATGCCTGGACCACCTGCCGAGCACGCCGGAACCACCTGCTCGACTCGCAGGACCCATGTGCCAGACACGCCAAAATGAACTGCCGGCTACACCAGAACCACTTACCGGACACTCCGGAATAACCTGCCCGGCATGCCAGAACCACCTCTCACAAGTGCCAGAAGCACGTGCTGGACATGCCGGAACAACCTATCGGACAGAACGGAACAACCTGCCGGACACACCAAAATCACCTGCGGGCTACGCCAGAACCACTTGGAGGACTCTCCGGGAAAACCTGCCGGGCATGCTGGAACCACCTCTCAGACGTGCCTGAACCACGTGGCGGACACTCCGGAAACGCATGTCGGGCCGGCCGGAACCACCTCTCAGACGTGCCAGAACCTCATGCCGGACACCCCAGAACCACCTGCTGGACAGACCGGAAACACCTGCCGGACACGCCGGAACCACATGTTCGACTCGCTGGAACCACATTCTGGACATGGCAAAATCACCTGCCGCCTATGCCAGAACCGCTTGGCGAACACTCCGGAATCACCTGTCAGGCATGCCGGAACCACCTCTCAGACCTGCCAGAACCACATGCCAATGACACCGGAAGCACCTGCCGAGCATGCCGGAAGCACCTGCTCGACTCGCCAGAACCACCAGTCGGACACGCCAAAATCACCTGCCGGCAACGCCACAGCCAGTTGGTGAACACTCCGGAAACACCTGCCGGGCTGGCTGGAACCACCTGCCAGTCACGCCAACATCACCTGCCAGCTACGCCAGAACCACTTGGCGGAGACTCCAGAAACACCTGTTGGGCCAGCCGGAACCACCTCTCAGACGTGCCAGAACCATGTGCCTGAGATGCTGGAACCGCACCCCGAACAGACCGAAACCACCTGCCAGACCCAACTGAACCACCTGCCGAGCACGCAGGAACAACCTGCTCGCATCGCCGGAACCACCTGCCGGGCGCAGCGGAAGCACCTGCCGAGCGCGCCGGAGCCACCTGCTCGCCTCGCCGGAAACACCAGCCGGGCCCAGCGGAAGCACCTGCCGAGCGCACGGGAGCCACCTGCTCGCCTCGCCGGAACCACCTGCCCGGCGCACAGGAGCCACCTGCTCTCCTCGCCGGAACCACCTGCCGGGCGCAGCGGAAGCACCTGCCGGGCGCGCTGGAGCCACCTGCTCGGCTCGCCGGAACCACCTGCCGGGCCCTAACCCTAACCCTAACCCTAACCCTATCCCCAAACCCTAACCCTAACCCTAACCCCTAACCCTAAGCCTAACCCTAAACCCTAACCCAACCGTAACCCTAACCCTAACCCTACCCCTAACCCTAACCCCTAACCCCAAACCCTAAACCCTAACCCTAACCGTAACCCTAACCCTATCCCTAACCCTAACCTGACGGACAGGCTGGAACCAGCTGCTCAACTCGCCGGAACCACCTGCCAGACATGCCAGAACCACCTGCCGAGCACGCCGGAGCCACCTGCTGGTCTCACCAGAACCACCTGCCTGACAGGCCAAAATCAACAGCTGGCTATGAGAGAACCACCTGGCAGACAATCCGCAATAACCTGCCAGGCATGCAGGAACCACCTCTCAGACGTAAGAGAACCACGTGCCGGACACGCTGGAACCACGTCCTGGACAGACTGGAACCACCTGCCGGACATGCCTGGACCACCTGCCGAGCACGCCGGAACCACCTGCTCGACTCGCAGGACCCATGTGCCAGACACGCCAAAATGAACTGCCGGCTACACCAGAACCACTTACCGGACACTCCGGAATAACCTGCCCGGCATGCCAGAACCACCTCTCACAAGTGCCAGAAGCACGTGCTGGACATGCCGGAACAACCTATCGGACAGAACGGAACAACCTGCCGGACACACCAAAATCACCTGCGGGCTACGCCAGAACCACTTGGAGGACTCTCCGGGAAAACCTGCCGGGCATGCTGGAACCACCTCTCAGACGTGCCTGAACCACGTGGCGGACACTCCGGAAACGCATGTCGGGCCGGCCGGAACCACCTCTCAGACGTGCCAGAACCTCATGCCGGACACCCCAGAACCACCTGCTGGACAGACCGGAAACACCTGCCGGACACGCCGGAACCACATGTTCGACTCGCTGGAACCACATTCTGGACATGGCAAAATCACCTGCCGCCTATGCCAGAACCGCTTGGCGAACACTCCGGAATCACCTGTCAGGCATGCCGGAACCACCTCTCAGACCTGCCAGAACCACATGCCAATGACACCGGAAGCACCTGCCGAGCATGCCGGAAGCACCTGCTCGACTCGCCAGAACCACCTGTCGGACACGCCAAAATCAGCTGCCGGCTACGCCACAGCCAGTTGGTGAACACTCCGGAAACACCTGCCGGGCTGGCTGGAACCACCTGCCAGTCACGCCAACATCACCTGCCAGCTACGCCAGAACCACTTGGCGGAGACTCCAGAAACACCTGTTGGGCCAGCCGGAACCACCTCTCAGACGTGCCAGAACCATGTGCCTGAGATGCTGGAACCGCACCCCGAACAGACCGAAACCACCTGCCAGACCCAACTGAACCACCTGCCGAGCACGCAGGAACAACCTGCTCGCATCGCCGGAACCACCTGCCGGGCGCAGCGGAAGCACCTGCCGAGCGCGCCGGAGCCACCTGCTCGCCTCGCCGGAAACACCAGCCGGGCCCAGCGGAAGCACCTGCCGAGCGCACGGGAGCCACCTGCTCGCCTCGCCGGAACCACCTGCCCGGCGCGCCGGAGCCACCTGCTCTCCTCGCCGGAACCACCTGCCGGGCGCAGCTGAAGCACCTGCCGGGCGCGCCGGAGCCACCTGCTCGGCTCGCCGGAACCACCTGCCGGGCCCTAACCCTAACCCTAACCCTAACCCTATCCCCAAACCCTAACCCTAACCCTAACCCCTAACCCTAAGCCTAACCCTAAACCCTAACCCAACCGTAACCCTAACCCTAACCCTACCCCTAACCCTAACCCCTAACCCCAAACCCTAAACCCTAACCCTAACCGTAACCCTAACCCTATCCCTAACCCTAACCTGACGGACAGGCTGGAACCAGCTGCTCAACTCGCCGGAACCACCTGCCAGACATGCCAGAACCACCTGCCGAGCACGCCGGAGCCACCTGCTGGTCTCACCAGAACCACCTGCCTGACAGGCCAAAATCAACAGCTGGCTATGAGAGAACCACCTGGCAGACAATCCGCAATAACCTGCCAGGCATGCAGGAACCACCTCTCAGACGTAAGAGAACCACGTGCCGGACACGCTGGAACCACGTCCTGGACAGACTGGAACCACCTGCCGGACATGCCTGGACCACCTGCCGAGCACGCCGGAACCACCTGCTCGACTCGCAGGACCCATGTGCCAGACACGCCAAAATGAACTGCCGGCTACACCAGAACCACTTACCGGACACTCCGGAATAACCTGCCCGGCATGCCAGAACCACCTCTCACAAGTGCCAGAAGCACGTGCTGGACATGCCGGAACAACCTATCGGACAGAACGGAACAACCTGCCGGACACACCAAAATCACCTGCGGGCTACGCCAGAACCACTTGGAGGACTCTCCGGGAAAACCTGCCGGGCATGCTGGAACCACCTCTCAGACGTGCCTGAACCACGTGGCGGACACTCCGGAAACGCATGTCGGGCCGGCCGGAACCACCTCTCAGACGTGCCAGAACCTCATGCCGGACACCCCAGAACCACCTGCTGGACAGACCGGAAACACCTGCCGGACACGCCGGAACCACATGTTCGACTCGCTGGAACCACATTCTGGACATGGCAAAATCACCTGCCGCCTATGCCAGAACCGCTTGGCGAACACTCCGGAATCACCTGTCAGGCATGCCGGAACCACCTCTCAGACCTGCCAGAACCACATGCCAATGACACCGGAAGCACCTGCCGAGCATGCCGGAAGCACCTGCTCGACTCGCCAGAACCACCTGTCGGACACGCCAAAATCACCTGCCGGCTACGCCACAGCCAGTTGGTGAACACTCCGGAAACACCTGCCGGGCTGGCTGGAACCACCTGCCAGTCACGCCAACATCACCTGCCAGCTACGCCAGAACCACTTGGCGGAGACTCCAGAAACACCTGTTGGGCCAGCCGGAACCACCTCTCAGACGTGCCAGAACCATGTGCCTGAGATGCTGGAACCGCACCCCGAACAGACCGAAACCACCTGCCAGACCCAACTGAACCACCTGCCGAGCACGCAGGAACAACCTGCTCGCATCGCCGGAACCACCTGCCGGGCGCAGCGGAAGCACCTGCCGAGCGCGCCGGAGCCACCTGCTCGCCTCGCCGGAAACACCAGCCGGGCCCAGCGGAAGCACCTGCCGAGCGCACGGGAGCCACCTGCTCGCCTCGCCGGAACCACCTGCCCGGCGCGCCGGAGCCACCTGCTCTCCTCGCCGGAACCACCTGCCGGGCGCAGCGGAAGCACCTGCCGGGCGCGCCGGAGCCACCTGCTCGGCTCGCCGGAACCACCTGCCGGGCCCTAACCCTAACCCTAACCCTAACCCTATCCCCAAACCCTAACCCTAACCCTAACCCCTAATCCTAAGCCTAACCCTAAACCCTAACCCAACCGTAACCCTAACCCTAACCCTACCCCTAACCCTAACCCCTAACCCCAAACCCTAAACCCTAACCCTAACCGTAACCCTAACCCTATCCCTAACCCTAACCTGACGGACAGGCTGGAACCAGCTGCTCAACTCGCCGGAACCACCTGCCAGACATGCCAGAACCACCTGCCGAGCACGCCGGAGCCACCTGCTGGTCTCACCAGAACCACCTGCCTGACAGGCCAAAATCAACAGCTGGCTATGAGAGAACCACCTGGCAGACAATCCGCAATAACCTGCCAGGCATGCAGGAACCACCTCTCAGACGTAAGAGAACCACGTGCCGGACACGCTGGAACCACGTCCTGGACAGACTGGAACCACCTGCCGGACATGCCTGGACCACCTGCCGAGCACGCCGGAACCACCTGCTCGACTCGCAGGACCCATGTGCCAGACACGCCAAAATGAACTGCCGGCTACACCAGAACCACTTACCGGACACTCCGGAATAACCTGCCCGGCATGCCAGAACCACCTCTCACAAGTGCCAGAAGCACGTGCTGGACATGCCGGAACAACCTATCGGACAGAACGGAACAACCTGCCGGACACACCAAAATCACCTGCGGGCTACGCCAGAACCACTTGGAGGACTCTCCGGGAAAACCTGCCGGGCATGCTGGAACCACCTCTCAGACGTGCCTGAACCACGTGGCGGACACTCCGGAAACGCATGTCGGGCCGGCCGGAACCACCTCTCAGACGTGCCAGAACCTCATGCCGGACACCCCAGAACCACCTGCTGGACAGACCGGAAACACCTGCCGGACACGCCGGAACCACATGTTCGACTCGCTGGAACCACATTCTGGACATGGCAAAATCACCTGCCGCCTATGCCAGAACCGCTTGGCGAACACTCCGGAATCACCTGTCAGGCATGCCGGAACCACCTCTCAGACCTGCCAGAACCACATGCCAATGACACCGGAAGCACCTGCCGAGCATGCCGGAAGCACCTGCTCGACTCGCCAGAACCACCTGTCGGACACGCCAAAATCAGCTGCCGGCTACGCCACAGCCAGTTGGTGAACACTCCGGAAACACCTGCCGGGCTGGCTGGAACCACCTGCCAGTCACGCCAACATCACCTGCCAGCTACGCCAGAACCACTTGGCGGAGACTCCAGAAACACCTGTTGGGCCAGCCGGAACCACCTCTCAGACGTGCCAGAACCATGTGCCTGAGATGCTGGAACCGCACCCCGAACAGACCGAAACCACCTGCCAGACCCAACTGAACCACCTGCCGAGCACGCAGGAACAACCTGCTCGCATCGCCGGAACCACCTGCCGGGCGCAGCGGAAGCACCTGCCGAGCGCGCCGGAGCCACCTGCTCGCCTCGCCGGAAACACCAGCCGGGCCCAGCGGAAGCACCTGCCGAGCGCACGGGAGCCACCTGCTCGCCTCGCCGGAACCACCTGCCCGGCGCGCCGGAGCCACCTGCTCTCCTCGCCGGAACCACCTGCCGGGCGCAGCTGAAGCACCTGCCGGGCGCGCCGGAGCCACCTGCTCGGCTCGCCGGAACCACCTGCCGGGCCCTAACCCTAACCCTAACCCTAACCCTATCCCCAAACCCTAACCCTAACCCTAACCCCTAACCCTAAGCCTAACCCTAAACCCTAACCCAACCGTAACCCTAACCCTAACCCTACCCCTAACCCTAACCCCTAACCCCAAACCCTAAACCCTAACCCTAACCGTAACCCTAACCCTATCCCTAACCCTAACCTGACGGACAGGCTGGAACCAGCTGCTCAACTCGCCGGAACCACCTGCCAGACATGCCAGAACCACCTGCCGAGCACGCCGGAGCCACCTGCTGGTCTCACCAGAACCACCTGCCTGACAGGCCAAAATCAACAGCTGGCTATGAGAGAACCACCTGGCAGACAATCCGCAATAACCTGCCAGGCATGCAGGAACCACCTCTCAGACGTAAGAGAACCACGTGCCGGACACGCTGGAACCACGTCCTGGACAGACTGGAACCACCTGCCGGACATGCCTGGACCACCTGCCGAGCACGCCGGAACCACCTGCTCGACTCGCAGGACCCATGTGCCAGACACGCCAAAATGAACTGCCGGCTACACCAGAACCACTTACCGGACACTCCGGAATAACCTGCCCGGCATGCCAGAACCACCTCTCAGAAGTGCCAGAAGCACGTGCTGGACATGCCGGAACAACCTATCGGACAGAACGGAACAACCTGCCGGACACACCAAAATCACCTGCGGGCTACGCCAGAACCACTTGGAGGACTCTCCGGGAAAACCTGCCGGGCATGCTGGAACCACCTCTCAGACGTGCCTGAACCACGTGGCGGACACTCCGGAAACGCATGTCGGGCCGGCCGGAACCACCTCTCAGACGTGCCAGAACCTCATGCCGGACACCCCAGAACCACCTGCTGGACAGACCGGAAACACCTGCCGGACACGCCGGAACCACATGTTCGACTCGCTGGAACCACATTCTGGACATGGCAAAATCACCTGCCGCCTATGCCAGAACCGCTTGGCGAACACTCCGGAATCACCTGTCAGGCATGCCGGAACCACCTCTCAGACCTGCCAGAACCACATGCCAATGACACCGGAAGCACCTGCCGAGCATGCCGGAAGCACCTGCTCGACTCGCCAGAACCACCTGTCGGACACGCCAAAATCAGCTGCCGGCTACGCCACAGCCAGTTGGTGAACACTCCGGAAACACCTGCCGGGCTGGCTGGAACCACCTGCCAGTCACGCCAACATCACCTGCCAGCTACGCCAGAACCACTTGGCGGAGACTCCAGAAACACCTGTTGGGCCAGCCGGAACCACCTCTCAGACGTGCCAGAACCATGTGCCTGAGATGCTGGAACCGCACCCCGAACAGACCGAAACCACCTGCCAGACCCAACTGAACCACCTGCCGAGCACGCAGGAACAACCTGCTCGCATCGCCGGAACCACCTGCCGGGCGCAGCGGAAGCACCTGCCGAGCGCGCCGGAGCCACCTGCTCGCCTCGCCGGAAACACCAGCCGGGCCCAGCGGAAGCACCTGCCGAGCGCACGGGAGCCACCTGCTCGCCTCGCCGGAACCACCTGCCCGGCGCGCCGGAGCCACCTGCTCTCCTCGCCGGAACCACCTGCCGGGCGCAGCGGAAGCACCTGCCGGGCGCGCCGGAGCCACCTGCTCGGCTCGCCGGAACCACCTGCCGGGCCCTAACCCTAACCCTAACCCTAACCCTATCCCCAAACCCTAACCCTAACCCTAACCCCTAACCCTAAGCCTAACCCTAAACCCTAACCCAACCGTAACCCTAACCCTAACCCTACCCCTAACCCTAACCCCTAACCCCAAACCCTAAACCCTAACCCTAACCGTAACCCAAACCCTATCCCTAACCCTAACCTGACGGACAGGCTGGAACCAGCTGCTCAACTCGCCGGAACCACCTGCCAGACATGCCAGAACCACCTGCCGAGCACGCCGGAGCCACCTGCTGGTCTCACCAGAACCACCTGCCTGACAGGCCAAAATCAACAGCTGGCTATGAGAGAACCACCTGGCAGACAATCCGCAATAACCTGCCAGGCATGCAGGAACCACCTCTCAGACATAAGAGAACCACGTGCCGGACACGCTGGAACCACGTCCTGGACAGACTGGAACCACCTGCCGGACATGCCTGGACCACCTGCCGAGCACGCCGGAACCACCTGCTCGACTCGCAGGACCCATGTGCCAGACACGCCAAAATGAACTGCCGGCTACACCAGAACCACTTACCGGACACTCCGGAATAACCTGCCCGGCATGCCAGAACCACCTCTCACAAGTGCCAGAAGCACGTGCTGGACATGCCGGAACAACCTATCGGACAGAACGGAACAACCTGCCGGACACACCAAAATCACCTGCAGGCTACGCCAGAACCACTTGGAGGACTCTCCGGGAAAACCTGCCGGGCATGCTGGAACCACCTCTCAGACGTGCCTGAACCACGTGGCGGACACTCCGGAAACGCATGTCGGGCCGGCCGGAACCACCTCTCAGACGTGCCAGAACCTCATGCCGGACACCCCAGAACCACCTGCTGGACAGACCGGAAACACCTGCCGGACACGCCGGAACCACATGTTCGACTCGCTGGAACCACATTCTGGACATGGCAAAATCACCTGCCGCCTATGCCAGAACCGCTTGGCGAACACTCCGGAATCACCTGTCAGGCATGCCGGAACCACCTCTCAGACCTGCCAGAACCACATGCCAATGACACCGGAAGCACCTGCCGAGCATGCCGGAAGCACCTGCTCGACTCGCCAGAACCACCAGTCGGACACGCCAAAATCACCTGCCGGCAACGCCACAGCCAGTTGGTGAACACTCCGGAAACACCTGCCGGGCTGGCTGGAACCACCTGCCAGTCACGCCAACATCACCTGCCAGCTACGCCAGAACCACTTGGCGGAGACTCCAGAAACACCTGTTGGGCCAGCCGGAACCACCTCTCAGACGTGCCAGAACCATGTGCCTGAGATGCTGGAACCGCACCCCGAACAGACCGAAACCACCTGCCAGACCCAACTGAACCACCTGCCGAGCACGCAGGAACAACCTGCTCGCATCGCCGGAACCACCTGCCGGGCGCAGCGGAAGCACCTGCCGAGCGCGCCGGAGCCACCTGCTCGCCTCGCCGGAAACACCAGCCGGGCCCAGCGGAAGCACCTGCCGAGCGCACGGGAGCCACCTGCTCGCCTCGCCGGAACCACCTGCCCGGCGCACCGGAGCCACCTGCTCTCCTCGCCGGAACCACCTGCCGGGCGCAGCGGAAGCACCTGCCGGGCGCGCTGGAGCCACCTGCTCGGCTCGCCGGAACCACCTGCCGGGCCCTAACCCTAACCCTAACCCTAACCCTATCCCCAAACCCTAACCCTAACCCTAACCCCTAACCCTAAGCCTAACCCTAAACCCTAACCCAACCGTAACCCTAACCCTAACCCTACCCCTAACCCTAACCCCTAACCCCAAACCCTAAACCCTAACCCTAACCGTAACCCTAACCCTATCCCTAACCCTAACCTGACGGACAGGCTGGAACCAGCTGCTCAACTCGCCGGAACCACCTGCCAGACATGCCAGAACCACCTGCCGAGCACGCCGGAGCCACCTGCTGGTCTCACCAGAACCACCTGCCTGACAGGCCAAAATCAACAGCTGGCTATGAGAGAACCACCTGGCAGACAATCCGCAATAACCTGCCAGGCATGCAGGAACCACCTCTCAGACGTAAGAGAACCACGTGCCGGACACGCTGGAACCACGTCCTGGACAGACTGGAACCACCTGCCGGACATGCCTGGACCACCTGCCAAGCACGCCGGAACCACCTGCTCGACTCGCAGGACCCATGTGCCAGACACGCCAAAATGAACTGCCGGCTACACCAGAACCACTTACCGGACACTCCGGAATAACCTGCCCAGCATGCCAGAACCACCTCTCAGAAGTGCCAGAAGCACGTGCTGGACATGCCGGAACAACCTATCGGACAGAACGGAACAACCTGCCGGACACACCAAAATCACCTGCGGGCTACGCCAGAACCACTTGGAGGACTCTCCGGGAAAACCTGCCGGGCATGCTGGAACCACCTCTCAGACGTGCCTGAACCACGTGGCGGACACTCCGGAAACGCATGTCGGGCCGGCCGGAACCACCTCTCAGACGTGCCAGAACCTCATGCCGGACACCCCAGAACCACCTGCTGGACAGACCGGAAACACCTGCCGGACACGCCGGAACCACATGTTCGACTCGCTGGAACCACATTCTGGACATGGCAAAATCACCTGCCGCCTATGCCAGAACCGCTTGGCGAACACTCCGGAATCACCTGTCAGGCATGCCGGAACCACCTCTCAGACCTGCCAGAACCACATGCCAATGACACCGGAAGCACCTGCCGAGCATGCCGGAAGCACCTGCTCGACTCGCCAGAACCACCTGTCGGACACGCCAAAATCAGCTGCCGGCTACGCCACAGCCAGTTGGTGAACACTCCGGAAACACCTGCCGGGCTGGCTGGAACCACCTGCCAGTCACGCCAACATCACCTGCCAGCTACGCCAGAACCACTTGGCGGAGACTCCAGAAACACCTGTTGGGCCAGCCGGAACCACCTCTCAGACGTGCCAGAACCATGTGCCTGAGATGCTGGAACCGCACCCCGAACAGACCGAAACCACCTGCCAGACCCAACTGAACCACCTGCCGAGCACGCAGGAACAACCTGCTCGCATCGCCGGAACCACCTGCCGGGCGCAGCGGAAGCACCTGCCGAGCGCGCCGGAGCCACCTGCTCGCCTCGCCGGAAACACCAGCCGGGCCCAGCGGAAGCACCTGCCGAGCGCACGGGAGCCACCTGCTCGCCTCGCCGGAACCACCTGCCCGGCGCGCCGGAGCCACCTGCTCTCCTCGCCGGAACCACCTGCCGGGCGCAGCTGAAGCACCTGCCGGGCGCGCCGGAGCCACCTGCTCGGCTCGCCGGAACCACCTGCCGGGCCCTAACCCTAACCCTAACCCTAACCCTATCCCCAAACCCTAACCCTAACCCTAACCCCTAACCCTAAGCCTAACCCTAAACCCTAACCCAACCGTAACCCTAACCCTAACCCTACCCCTAACCCTAACCCCTAACCCCAAACCCTAAACCCTAACCCTAACCGTAACCCTAACCCTATCCCTAACCCTAACCTGACGGACAGGCTGGAACCAGCTGCTCAACTCGCCGGAACCACCTGCCAGACATGCCAGAACCACCTGCCGAGCACGCCGGAGCCACCTGCTGGTCTCACCAGAACCACCTGCCTGACAGGCCAAAATCAACAGCTGGCTATGAGAGAACCACCTGGCAGACAATCCGCAATAACCTGCCAGGCATGCAGGAACCACCTCTCAGACGTAAGAGAACCACGTGCCGGACACGCTGGAACCACGTCCTGGACAGACTGGAACCACCTGCCGGACATGCCTGGACCACCTGCCGAGCACGCCGGAACCACCTGCTCGACTCGCAGGACCCATGTGCCAGACACGCCAAAATGAACTGCCGGCTACACCAGAACCACTTACCGGACACTCCGGAATAACCTGCCCGGCATGCCAGAACCACCTCTCACAAGTGCCAGAAGCACGTGCTGGACATGCCGGAACAACCTATCGGACAGAACGGAACAACCTGCCGGACACACCAAAATCACCTGCGGGCTACGCCAGAACCACTTGGAGGACTCTCCGGGAAAACCTGCCGGGCATGCTGGAACCACCTCTCAGACGTGCCTGAACCACGTGGCGGACACTCCGGAAACGCATGTCGGGCCGGCTGGAACCACCTCTCAGACGTGCCAGAACCTCATGCCGGACACCCCAGAACCACCTGCTGGACAGACCGGAAACACCTGCCGGACACGCCGGAACCACATGTTCGACTCGCTGGAACCACATTCTGGACATGGCAAAATCACCTGCCGCCTATGCCAGAACCTCTTGGCGAACACTCCGGAATCACCTGTCAGGCATGCCGGAACCACCTCTCAGACCTGCCAGAACCACATGCCAATGACACCGGAAGCACCTGCCGAGCATGCCGGAAGCACCTGCTCGACTCGCCAGAACCACCTGTCGGACACGCCAAAATCACCTGCCGGCTACGCCACAGCCAGTTGGTGAACACTCCGGAAACACCTGCCGGGCTGGCTGGAACCACCTGCCAGTCACGCCAACATCACCTGCCAGCTACGCCAGAACCACTTGGCGGAGACTCCAGAAACACCTGTTGGGCCAGCCGGAACCACCTCTCAGATGTGCCAGAACCATGTGCCTGAGATGCTGGAACCGCACCCCGAACAGACCGAAACCACCTGCCAGACCCAATTGAACCACCTGCCGAGCACGCAGGAACAACCTGCTCGCATCGCCGGAACCACCTGCCGGGCGCAGCGGAAGCACCTGCCGAGCGCGCCGGAGCCACCTGCTCGCCTCGCCGGAAACACCAGCCGGGCCCAGCGGAAGCACCTGCCGAGCGCACCGGAGCCACCTGCTCGCCTCGCCGGAACCACCTGCCGGGCGCAGCGGAAGCACCTGCCGGGCGCGCCGGAGCCACCTGCTCGGCTCGCCGGAACCACCTGCCGGGCGCAGCGGAAGCACCTGCCGGGCGCGCCGGAGCCACCTGCTCTCCTCGCCGGAACCACCTGCCGGGCGCAGCGGAAGCACCTGCCGGGCGCGCCGGAGCCACCTGCTCGGCTCGCCGGAACCACCTGCCGGGCCCTAACCCTAACCCTAACCCTAACCCTATCCCCAAACCCTAACCCTAACCCTAACCCCTAACCCTAAGCCTAACCCTAAACCCTAACCCAACCGTAACCCTAACCCTAACCCTACCCCTAACCCTAACCCCTAACCCCAAACCCTAAACCCTAACCCTAACCGTAACCCTAACCCTATCCCTAACCCTAACCTGACGGACAGGCTGGAACCAGCTGCTCAACTCGCCGGAACCACCTGCCAGACATGCCAGAACCACCTGCCGAGCACGCCGGAGCCACCTGCTGGTCTCACCAGAACCACCTGCCTGACAGGCCAAAATCAACAGCTGGCTATGAGAGAACCACCTGGCAGACAATCCGCAATAACCTGCCAGGCATGCAGGAACCACCTCTCAGACGTAAGAGAACCACGTGCCGGACACGCTGGAACCACGTCCTGGACAGACTGGAACCACCTGCCGGACATGCCTGGACCACCTGCCGAGCACGCCGGAACCACCTGCTCGACTCGCAGGACCCATGTGCCAGACACGCCAAAATGAACTGCCGGCTACACCAGAACCACTTACCGGACACTCCGGAATAACCTGCCCGGCATGCCAGAACCACCTCTCACAAGTGCCAGAAGCACGTGCTGGACATGCCGGAACAACCTATCGGACAGAACGGAACAACCTGCCGGACACACCAAAATCACCTGCGGGCTACGCCAGAACCACTTGGAGGACTCTCCGGGAAAACCTGCCGGGCATGCTGGAACCACCTCTCAGACGTGCCTGAACCACGTGGCGGACACTCCGGAAACGCATGTCGGGCCGGCCGGAACCACCTCTCAGACGTGCCAGAACCTCATGCCGGACACCCCAGAACCACCTGCTGGACAGACCGGAAACACCTGCCGGACACGCCGGAACCACATGTTCGACTCGCTGGAACCACATTCTGGACATGGCAAAATCACCTGCCGCCTATGCCAGAACCGCTTGGCGAACACTCCGGAATCACCTGTCAGGCATGCCGGAACCACCTCTCAGACATGCCAGAACCACATGCCAATGACACCGGAAGCACCTGCCGAGCATGCCGGAAGCACCTGCTCGACTCGCCAGAACCACCTGTCGGACACGCCAAAATCACCTGCCGGCTACGCCACAGCCAGTTGGTGAACACTCCGGAAACACCTGCCGGGCTGGCTGGAACCACCTGCCAGTCACGCCAACATCACCTGCCAGCTACGCCAGAACCACTTGGCGGAGACTCCAGAAACACCTGTTGGGCCAGCCGGAACCACCTCTCAGACGTGCCAGAACCGTGTGCCTGAGATGCTGGAACCACACCCCGAACAGACCGAAACCACCTGCCAGACCCAACTGAACCACCTGCCGAGCACGCAGGAACAACCTGCTCGCCTCGCCGGAACCACCTGCCGGGTGCAGCGGAAGCACCTGCCGGGCGCGCCGGAGCCACCTGCTCGCCTCGCCGGAACCACCTGCCGGGTGCAGCGGAAGCACCTGCCGAGCGCGCCGGAGCCACCTGCTCGCCTCGCCAGAACCACCTGCCGGGCCCAGCGGAAGCACGTGCCAAGCACGCCGGAGCCACCTGCTCGCCTCACCGGAACCACGTGCCGGGCACTAACCCTAACCCTAACCCTAACCCTAACCCCTAACCCTAAGCCTAACCCTAAACCCTAACCCAACCGTAACCCTAACCCTAACCCTACCCCTAACCCTAACCCCTAACCCCAAACCCTAAACCCTAACCCTAACCGTAACCCTAACCCTATCCCTAACCCTAACCTGACGGACAGGCTGGAACCAGCTGCTCAACTCGCCGGAACCACCTGCCAGACATGCCAGAACCACCTGCCTGACAGGCCAAAATCAACAGCTGGCTATGAGAGAACCACCTGGCAGACAATCCGCAATAACCTGCCAGGCATGCAGGAACCACCTCTCAGACGTAAGAGAACCACGTGCCGGACACGCTGGAACCACGTCCTGGACAGACTGGAACCACCTGCCGGACATGCCTGGACCACCTGCCGAGCACGCCGGAACCACCTGCTCGACTCGCAGGACCCATGTGCCAGACACGCCAAAATGAACTGCCGGCTACACCAGAACCACTTACCGGACACTCCGGAATAACCTGCCCGGCATGCCAGAACCACCTCTCAGAAGTGCCAGAAGCACGTGCTGGACATGCCGGAACAACCTATCGGACAGAACGGAACAACCTGCCGGACACACCAAAATCACCTGCGGGCTACGCCAGAACCACTTGGAGGACTCTCCGGGAAAACCTGCCGGGCATGCTGGAACCACCTCTCAGACGTGCCTGAACCACGTGGCGGACACTCCGGAAACGCATGTCGGGCCGGCCGGAACCACCTCTCAGACGTGCCAGAACCTCATGCCGGACACCCCAGAACCACCTGCTGGACAGACCGGAAACACCTGCCGGACACGCCGGAACCACATGTTCGACTCGCTGGAACCACATTCTGGACATGGCAAAATCACCTGCCGCCTATGCCAGAACCGCTTGGCGAACACTCCGGAATCACCTGTCAGGCATGCCGGAACCACCTCTCAGACCTGCCAGAACCACATGCCAGTGACACCGGAAGCACCTGCCGAGCATGCCGGAAGCACCTGCTCGACTCGCCAGAACCACCAGTCGGACACGCCAAAATCACCTGCCGGCTACGCCACAGCCAGTTGGTGAACACTCCGGAAACACCTGCCGGGCTGGCTGGAACCACCTGCCAGTCACGCCAACATCACCTGCCAGCTACGCCAGAACCACTTGGCGGAGACTCCAGAAACACCTGTTGGGCCAGCCGGAACCACCTCTCAGACGTGCCAGAACCATGTGCCTGAGATGCTGGAACCACAGCCCGAACAGACCGAAACCACCTGCCAGACCCAACTGAACCACCTGCCGAGCACGCAGGAACAACCTGCTCGCCTCGCCGGAACCACCTGCCGGGCGCAGCGGAAGCACCTGCCGAGCGCGCCGGAGCCACCAGCTTGCCTCGCCGGAACCACCTGCCTGGCGCGCCGGAGCCACCTGCTCGCCTCGCCGGAACCACCTGCCAGGCCCAGCAGAAGCACCTGCCGGGCGCGCCGGAGCCACCTGCTCGCCTCGCCGGAACCACCTGCCGGGTGCAGCGGAAGCACCTGCCGAGCGCGCCGGAGCCACCAGCTCGCCTCGCCGGAACCACCTGCCCGGCGCGCCGGAGCCACCTTCTCGCCTCGCCGGAACCACCTGCCAGGCCCAGCAGAAGCACCTGCCGGGCGCGCCGGAGCCACCTGCTCGCCTCGCCGGAACCACCTGCCGGGCCCAGCGGAAGCACCTGCCGGGCGCGCCGGAGCCACCTGCTCGCCTCGCCGGAACCACCTGCCGGGCCCAGCGGAAGCACCTGCCGGGCGCGCCGGAGCCACCTGCTCGGCTCGCCGGAACCACCTGCCGGGCCCTAACCCTAACCCTAACCCTAACCCTATCCCCAAACCCTAACCCTAACCCTAACCCCTAACCCTAAGCCTAACCCTAAACCCTAACCCAACCGTAACCCTAACCCTAACCCTACCCCTAACCCTAACCCCTAACCCCAAACCCTAAACCCTAACCCTAACCGTAACCCAAACCCTATCCCTAACCCTAACCTGACGGACAGGCTGGAACCAGCTGCTCAACTCGCCGGAACCACCTGCCAGACATGCCAGAACCACCTGCCGAGCACGCCGGAGCCACCTGCTGGTCTCACCAGAACCACCTGCCTGACAGGCCAAAATCAACAGCTGGCTATGAGAGAACCACCTGGCAGACAATCCGCAATAACCTGCCAGGCATGCAGGAACCACCTCTCAGACATAAGAGAACCACGTGCCGGACACGCTGGAACCACGTCCTGGACAGACTGGAACCACCTGCCGGACATGCCTGGACCACCTGCCGAGCACGCCGGAACCACCTGCTCGACTCGCAGGACCCATGTGCCAGACACGCCAAAATGAACTGCCGGCTACACCAGAACCACTTACCGGACACTCCGGAATAACCTGCCCGGCATGCCAGAACCACCTCTCACAAGTGCCAGAAGCACGTGCTGGACATGCCGGAACAACCTATCGGACAGAACGGAACAACCTGCCGGACACACCAAAATCACCTGCGGGCTACGCCAGAACCACTTGGAGGACTCTCCGGGAAAACCTGCCGGGCATGCTGGAACCACCTCTCAGACGTGCCTGAACCACGTGGCGGACACTCCGGAAACGCATGTCGGGCCGGCCGGAACCACCTCTCAGACGTGCCAGAACCTCATGCCGGACACCCCAGAACCACCTGCTGGACAGACCGGAAACACCTGCCGGACACGCCGGAACCACATGTTCGACTCGCTGGAACCACATTCTGGACATGGCAAAATCACCTGCCGCCTATGCCAGAACCGCTTGGCGAACACTCCGGAATCACCTGTCAGGCATGCCGGAACCACCTCTCAGACATGCCAGAACCACATGCCAATGACACCGGAAGCACCTGCCGAGCATGCCGGAAGCACCTGCTCGACTCGCCAGAACCACCTGTCGGACACGCCAAAATCACCTGCCGGCTACGCCACAGCCAGTTGGTGAACACTCCGGAAACACCTGCCGGGCTGGCTGGAACCACCTGCCAGTCACGCCAACATCACCTGCCAGCTACGCCAGAACCACTTGGCGGAGACTCCAGAAACACCTGTTGGGCCAGCCGGAACCACCTCTCAGACGTGCCAGAACCGTGTGCCTGAGATGCTGGAACCACACCCCGAACAGACCGAAACCACCTGCCAGACCCAACTGAACCACCTGCCGAGCACGCAGGAACAACCTGCTCGCCTCGCCGGAACCACCTGCCGGGTGCAGCGGAAGCACCTGCCGGGCGCGCCGGAGCCACCTGCTCGCCTCGCCGGAACCACCTGCCGGGTGCAGCGGAAGCACCTGCCGAGCGCGCCGGAGCCACCTGCTCGCCTCGCCAGAACCACCTGCCGGGCCCAGCGGAAGCACGTGCCAAGCACGCCGGAGCCACCTGCTCGCCTCACCGGAACCACGTGCCGGGCACTAACCCTAACCCTAACCCTAACCCTAACCCCTAACCCTAAGCCTAACCCTAAACCCTAACCCAACCGTAACCCTAACCCTAACCCTACCCCTAACCCTAACCCCTAACCCCAAACCCTAAACCCTAACCCTAACCGTAACCCTAACCCTATCCCTAACCCTAACCTGACGGACAGGCTGGAACCAGCTGCTCAACTCGCCGGAACCACCTGCCAGACATGCCAGAACCACCTGCCTGACAGGCCAAAATCAACAGCTGGCTATGAGAGAACCACCTGGCAGACAATCCGCAATAACCTGCCAGGCATGCAGGAACCACCTCTCAGACGTAAGAGAACCACGTGCCGGACACGCTGGAACCACGTCCTGGACAGACTGGAACCACCTGCCGGACATGCCTGGACCACCTGCCGAGCACGCCGGAACCACCTGCTCGACTCGCAGGACCCATGTGCCAGACACGCCAAAATGAACTGCCGGCTACACCAGAACCACTTACCGGACACTCCGGAATAACCTGCCCGGCATGCCAGAACCACCTCTCAGAAGTGCCAGAAGCACGTGCTGGACATGCCGGAACAACCTATCGGACAGAACGGAACAACCTGCCGGACACACCAAAATCACCTGCGGGCTACGCCAGAACCACTTGGAGGACTCTCCGGGAAAACCTGCCGGGCATGCTGGAACCACCTCTCAGACGTGCCTGAACCACGTGGCGGACACTCCGGAAACGCATGTCGGGCCGGCCGGAACCACCTCTCAGACGTGCCAGAACCTCATGCCGGACACCCCAGAACCACCTGCTGGACAGACCGGAAACACCTGCCGGACACGCCGGAACCACATGTTCGACTCGCTGGAACCACATTCTGGACATGGCAAAATCACCTGCCGCCTATGCCAGAACCGCTTGGCGAACACTCCGGAATCACCTGTCAGGCATGCCGGAACCACCTCTCAGACCTGCCAGAACCACATGCCAGTGACACCGGAAGCACCTGCCGAGCATGCCGGAAGCACCTGCTCGACTCGCCAGAACCACCAGTCGGACACGCCAAAATCACCTGCCGGCTACGCCACAGCCAGTTGGTGAACACTCCGGAAACACCTGCCGGGCTGGCTGGAACCACCTGCCAGTCACGCCAACATCACCTGCCAGCTACGCCAGAACCACTTGGCGGAGACTCCAGAAACACCTGTTGGGCCAGCCGGAACCACCTCTCAGACGTGCCAGAACCATGTGCCTGAGATGCTGGAACCACAGCCCGAACAGACCGAAACCACCTGCCAGACCCAACTGAACCACCTGCCGAGCACGCAGGAACAACCTGCTCGCCTCGCCGGAACCACCTGCCGGGCGCAGCGGAAGCACCTGCCGAGCGCGCCGGAGCCACCAGCTTGCCTCGCCGGAACCACCTGCCTGGCGCGCCGGAGCCACCTGCTCGCCTCGCCGGAACCACCTGCCAGGCCCAGCAGAAGCACCTGCCGGGCGCGCCGGAGCCACCAGCTCGCCTCGCCGGAACCACCTGCCCGGCGCGCCGGAGCCACCTTCTCGCCTCGCCGGAACCACCTGCCAGGCCCAGCAGAAGCACCTGCCGGGCGCGCCGGAGCCACCTGCTCGCCTCGCCGGAACCACCTGCCGGGCCCAGCGGAAGCACCTGCCGGGCGCGCCGGAGCCACCTGCTCGCCTCGCCGGAACCACGTGCCGGGCCCTAACCCTAACCCTAACCCTAACCCTATCCCCAAACCCTAACCCTAACCCTAACCCCTAACCCTAAGCCTAACCCTAAACCCTAACCCAACCGTAACCCTAACCCTAACCCTACCCCTAACCCTAACCCCTAACCCCAAACCCTAAACCCTAACCCTAACCGTAACCCTAACCCTATCCCTAACCCTAACCTGACGGACAGGCTGGAACCAGCTGCTCAACTCGCCGGAACCACCTGCCAGACATGCCAGAACCACCTGCCGAGCACGCCGGAGCCACCTGCTGGACTCACCAGAACCACCTGCCTGACAGGCCAAAATCAACAGCTGGCTATGAGAGAACCACCTGGCAGACAATCCGCAATAACCTGCCAGGCATGCAGGAACCACCTCTCAGACGTAAGAGAACCACGTGCCGGACACGCTGGAACCACGTCCTGGACAGACTGGAACCACCTGCCGGACATGCCTGGACCACCTGCCGAGCACGCCGGAACCACCTGCTCGACTCGCAGGACCCATGTGCCAGACACGCCAAAATGAACTGCCGGCTACACCAGAACCACTTACCGGACACTCCGGAATAACCTGCCCGGCATGCCAGAACCACCTCTCACAAGTGCCAGAAGCACGTGCTGGACATGCCGGAACAACCTATCGGACAGAACGGAACAACCTGCCGGACACACCAAAATCACCTGCGGGCTACGCCAGAACCACTTGGAGGACTCTCCGGGAAAACCTGCCGGGCATGCTGGAACCACCTCTCAGACGTGCCTGAACCACGTGGCGGACACTCCGGAAACGCATGTCGGGCCGGCCGGAACCACCTCTCAGACGTGCCAGAACCTCATGCCGGACACCCCAGAACCACCTGCTGGACAGACCGGAAACACCTGCCGGACACGCCGGAACCACATGTTCGACTCGCTGGAACCACATTCTGGACATGGCAAAATCACCTGCCGCCTATGCCAGAACCGCTTGGCGAACACTCCGGAATCACCTGTCAGGCATGCCGGAACCACCTCTCAGACATGCCAGAACCACATGCCAATGACACCGGAAGCACCTGCCGAGCATGCCGGAAGCACCTGCTCGACTCGCCAGAACCACCTGTCGGACACGCCAAAATCACCTGCCGGCTACGCCACAGCCAGTTGGTGAACACTCCGGAAACACCTGCCGGGCTGGCTGGAACCACCTGCCAGTCACGCCAACATCACCTGCCAGCTACGCCAGAACCACTTGGCGGAGACTCCAGAAACACCTGTTGGGCCAGCCGGAACCACCTCTCAGACGTGCCAGAACCGTGTGCCTGAGATGCTGGAACCACACCCCGAACAGACCGAAACCACCTGCCAGACCCAACTGAACCACCTGCCGAGCACGCAGGAACAACCTGCTCGCCTCGCCGGAACCACCTGCCGGGTGCAGCGGAAGCACCTGCCGGGCGCGCCGGAGCCACCTGCTCGCCTCGCCGGAACCACCTGCCGGGTGCAGCGGAAGCACCTGCCGAGCGCGCCGGAGCCACCTGCTCGCCTCGCCAGAACCACCTGCCGGGCCCAGCGGAAGCACGTGCCAAGCACGCCGGAGCCACCTGCTCGCCTCACCGGAACCACGTGCCGGGCACTAACCCTAACCCTAACCCTAACCCTAACCCCTAACCCTAAGCCTAACCCTAAACCCTAACCCAACCGTAACCCTAACCCTAACCCTACCCCTAACCCTAACCCCTAACCCCAAACCCTAAACCCTAACCCTAACCGTAACCCTAACCCTATCCCTAACCCTAACCTGACGGACAGGCTGGAACCAGCTGCTCAACTCGCCGGAACCACCTGCCAGACATGCCAGAACCACCTGCCTGACAGGCCAAAATCAACAGCTGGCTATGAGAGAACCACCTGGCAGACAATCCGCAATAACCTGCCAGGCATGCAGGAACCACCTCTCAGACGTAAGAGAACCACGTGCCGGACACGCTGGAACCACGTCCTGGACAGACTGGAACCACCTGCCGGACATGCCTGGACCACCTGCCGAGCACGCCGGAACCACCTGCTCGACTCGCAGGACCCATGTGCCAGACACGCCAAAATGAACTGCCGGCTACACCAGAACCACTTACCGGACACTCCGGAATAACCTGCCCGGCATGCCAGAACCACCTCTCAGAAGTGCCAGAAGCACGTGCTGGACATGCCGGAACAACCTATCGGACAGAACGGAACAACCTGCCGGACACACCAAAATCACCTGCGGGCTACGCCAGAACCACTTGGAGGACTCTCCGGGAAAACCTGCCGGGCATGCTGGAACCACCTCTCAGACGTGCCTGAACCACGTGGCGGACACTCCGGAAACGCATGTCGGGCCGGCCGGAACCACCTCTCAGACGTGCCAGAACCTCATGCCGGACACCCCAGAACCACCTGCTGGACAGACCGGAAACACCTGCCGGACACGCCGGAACCACATGTTCGACTCGCTGGAACCACATTCTGGACATGGCAAAATCACCTGCCGCCTATGCCAGAACCGCTTGGCGAACACTCCGGAATCACCTGTCAGGCATGCCGGAACCACCTCTCAGACATGCCAGAACCACATGCCAGTGACACCGGAAGCACCTGCCGAGCATGCCGGAAGCACCTGCTCGACTCGCCAGAACCACCAGTCGGACACGCCAAAATCACCTGCCGGCTACGCCACAGCCAGTTGGTGAACACTCCGGAAACACCTGCCGGGCTGGCTGGAACCACCTGCCAGTCACGCCAACATCACCTGCCAGCTACGCCAGAACCACTTGGCGGAGACTCCAGAAACACCTGTTGGGCCAGCCGGAACCACCTCTCAGACGTGCCAGAACCATGTGCCTGAGATGCTGGAACCACAGCCCGAACAGACCGAAACCACCTGCCAGACCCAACTGAACCACCTGCCGAGCACGCAGGAACAACCTGCTCGCCTCGCCGGAACCACCTGCCGGGCGCAGCGGAAGCACCTGCCGAGCGCGCCGGAGCCACCAGCTTGCCTCGCCGGAACCACCTGCCTGGCGCGCCGGAGCCACCTGCTCGCCTCGCCGGAACCACCTGCCAGGCCCAGCAGAAGCACCTGCCGGGCGCGCCGGAGCCACCTGCTCGCCTCGCCGGAACCACCTGCCGGGTGCAGCGGAAGCACCTGCCGAGCGCGCCGGAGCCACCAGCTCGCCTCGCCGGAACCACCTGCCCGGCGCGCCGGAGCCACCTTCTCGCCTCGCCGGAACCACCTGCCAGGCCCAGCAGAAGCACCTGCCGGGCGCGCCGGAGCCACCTGCTCGCCTCGCCGGAACCACCTGCCGGGCCCAGCGGAAGCACCTGCCGGGCGCGCCGGAGCCACCTGCTCGCCTCGCCGGAACCACGTGCCGGGCCCTAACCCTAACCCTAACCCTAACCCTATCCCCAAACCCTAACCCTAACCCTAACCCCTAACCCTAAGCCTAACCCTAAACCCTAACCCAACCGTAACCCTAACCCTAACCCTACCCCTAACCCTAACCCCTAACCCCAAACCCTAAACCCTAACCCTAACCGTAACCCTAACCCTATCCCTAACCCTAACCTGACGGACAGGCTGGAACCAGCTGCTCAACTCGCCGGAACCACCTGCCAGACATGCCAGAACCACCTGCCGAGCACGCCGGAGCCACCTGCTGGACTCACCAGAACCACCTGCCTGACAGGCCAAAATCAACAGCTGGCTATGAGAGAACCACCTGGCAGACAATCCGCAATAACCTGCCAGGCATGCAGGAACCACCTCTCAGACGTAAGAGAACCACGTGCCGGACACGCTGGAACCACGTCCTGGACAGACTGGAACCACCTGCCGGACATGCCTGGACCACCTGCCGAGCACGCCGGAACCACCTGCTCGACTCGCAGGACCCATGTGCCAGACACGCCAAAATGAACTGCCGGCTACACCAGAACCACTTACCGGACACTCCGGAATAACCTGCCCGGCATGCCAGAACCACCTCTCACAAGTGCCAGAAGCACGTGCTGGACATGCCGGAACAACCTATCGGACAGAACGGAACAACCTGCCGGACACACCAAAATCACCTGCGGGCTACGCCAGAACCACTTGGAGGACTCTCCGGGAAAACCTGCCGGGCATGCTGGAACCACCTCTCAGACGTGCCTGAACCACGTGGCGGACACTCCGGAAACGCATGTCGGGCCGGCCGGAACCACCTCTCAGACGTGCCAGAACCTCATGCCGGACACCCCAGAACCACCTGCTGGACAGACCGGAAACACCTGCCGGACACGCCGGAACCACATGTTCGACTCGCTGGAACCACATTCTGGACATGGCAAAATCACCTGCCGCCTATGCCAGAACCGCTTGGCGAACACTCCGGAATCACCTGTCAGGCATGCCGGAACCACCTCTCAGACCTGCCAGAACCACATGCCAATGACACCGGAAGCACCTGCCGAGCATGCCGGAAGCACCTGCTCGACTCGCCAGAACCACCAGTCGGACACGCCAAAATCACCTGCCGGCAACGCCACAGCCAGTTGGTGAACACTCCGGAAACACCTGCCGGGCTGGCTGGAACCACCTGCCAGTCACGCCAACATCACCTGCCAGCTACGCCAGAACCACTTGGCGGAGACTCCAGAAACACCTGTTGGGCCAGCCGGAACCACCTCTCAGACGTGCCAGAACCATGTGCCTGAGATGCTGGAACCGCACCCCGAACAGACCGAAACCACCTGCCAGACCCAACTGAACCACCTGCCGAGCACGCAGGAACAACCTGCTCGCATCGCCGGAACCACCTGCCGGGCGCAGCGGAAGCACCTGCCGAGCGCGCCGGAGCCACCTGCTCGCCTCGCCGGAAACACCAGCCGGGCCCAGCGGAAGCACCTGCCGAGCGCACGGGAGCCACCTGCTCGCCTCGCCGGAACCACCTGCCCGGCGTGCCGGAGCCACCTGCTCTCCTCGCCGGAACCACCTGCCGGGCGCCGCGGAAGCACCTGCCGGGCGCGCCGGAGCCACCTGCTCGGCTCGCCGGAACCACCTGCCGGGCCCTAACCCTAACCCTAACCCTAACCCTATCCCCAAACCCTAACCCTAACCCTAACCCCTAACCCTAAGCCTAACCCTAAACCCTAACCCAACCGTAACCCTAACCCTAACCCTACCCCTAACCCTAACCCCTAACCCCAAACCCTAAACCCTAACCCTAACCGTAACCCTAACCCTATCCCTAACCCTAACCTGACGGACAGGCTGGAACCAGCTGCTCAACTCGCCGGAACCACCTGCCAGACATGCCAGAACCACCTGCCGAGCACGCCGGAGCCACCTGCCGGACTCACCAGAACCACCTGCCTGACAGGCCAAAATCAACAGCTGGCTATGAGAGAACCACCTGGCAGACAATCCGCAATAACCTGCCAGGCATGCAGGAACCACCTCTCAGACGTAAGAGAACCACGTGCCGGACACGCTGGAACCACGTCCTGGACAGACTGGAACCACCTGCCGGACATGCCTGGACCACCTGCCGAGCACGCCGGAACCACCTGCTCGACTCGCAGGACCCATGTGCCAGACACGCCAAAATGAACTGCCGGCTACACCAGAACCACTTACCGGACACTCCGGAATAACCTGCCCGGCATGCCAGAACCACCTCTCACAAGTGCCAGAAGCACGTGCTGGACATGCCGGAACAACCTATCGGACAGAACGGAACAACCTGCCGGACACACCAAAATCACCTGCGGGCTACGCCAGAACCACTTGGAGGACTCTCCGGGAAAACCTGCCGGGCATGCTGGAACCACCTCTCAGACGTGCCTGAACCACGTGGCGGACACTCCGGAAACGCATGTCGGGCCGGCCGGAACCACCTCTCAGACGTGCCAGAACCTCATGCCGGACACCCCAGAACCACCTGCTGGACAGACCGGAAACACCTGCCGGACACGCCGGAACCACATGTTCGACTCGCTGGAACCACATTCTGGACATGGCAAAATCACCTGCCGCCTATGCCAGAACCGCTTGGCGAACACTCCGGAATCACCTGTCAGGCATGCCGGAACCACCTCTCAGACCTGCCAGAACCACATGCCAGTGACACCGGAAGCACCTGCCGAGCATGCCGGAAGCACCTGCTCGACTCGCCAGAACCACCAGTCGGACACGCCAAAATCACCTGCCGGCTACGCCACAGCCAGTTGGTGAACACTCCGGAAACACCTGCCGGGCTGGCTGGAACCACCTGCCAGTCACGCCAACATCACCTGCCAGCTACGCCAGAACCACTTGGCGGAGACTCCAGAAACACCTGTTGGGCCAGCCGGAACCACCTCTCAGACGTGCCAGAACCATGTGCCTGAGATGCTGGAACCACACCCCGAACAGACCGAAACCACCTGCCAGACCCAACTGAACCACCCGCCGAGCACGCAGGAACAACCTGCTCGCCTCGCCGGAACCACCTGCCAGGCCCAGCAGAAGCACCTGCCGGGCGCGCCGGAGCCACCTGCTCGCCTCGCCGGAACCACCTGCCGGGTGCAGCGGAAGCACCTGCCGAGCGCGCCGGAGCCACCAGCTCGCCTCGCCGGAACCACCTGCCCGGCGCGCCGGAGCCACCTGCTCGCCTCGCCGGAACCACCTGCCAGGCCCAGCAGAAGCACCTGCCGGGCGCGCCGAAGCCACCTGCTCGCCTCGCCGGAACCACCTGCCGGGTGCAGCGGAAGCACCTGCCGAGCGCGCCGGAGCCACCTGCTCGCCTCGCCGGAACCACGTGCCGGGCCCAGCGGAAGCACCTGCCGAGCGCGCCGGAGCCACCTGCTCGCCTCGCCGGAACCACGTGCCAGGCACTAACCCTAACCCTAACCCTAACCCTATCCCCAAACCCTAACCCTAACCCTAACCCCTAACCCTAAGCCTAACCCTAAACCCTAACCCAACCGTAACCCTAGCCCTAACCCTAACCCTAACCCTAACCCCTAACCCCAAACCCTAAACCCTAACCCTAACCGTAACCCTAACCCTATCCCTAACCCTAACCTGACGGACAGGCTGGAACCAGCTGCTCAACTCGCCGGAACCACCTGCCAGACATGCCAGAACCACCTGCCGAGCACGCCAAAATCAACAGCTGGCTATGAGAGAACCACCTGGCAGACAATCCGCAATAACCTGCCAGGCATGCAGGAACCACCTCTCAGACGTAAGAGAACCACGTGCCGGACACGCTGGAACCACGTCCTGGACAGACTGGAACCACCTGCCGGACATGCCTGGACCACCTGCCGAGCACGCCGGAACCACCTGCTCGACTCGCAGGACCCATGTGCCAGACACGCCAAAATGAACTGCCGGCTACACCAGAACCACTTACCGGACACTCCGGAATAACCTGCCCGGCATGCCAGAACCACCTCTCACAAGTGCCAGAAGCACGTGCTGGACATGCCGGAACAACCTATCGGACAGAACGGAACAACCTGCCGGACACACCAAAATCACCTGCGGGCTACGCCAGAACCACTTGGAGGACTCTCCGGGAAAACCTGCCGGGCATGCTGGAACCACCTCTCAGACGTGCCTGAACCACGTGGCGGACACTCCGGAAACGCATGTCGGGCCGGCCGGAACCACCTCTCAGACGTGCCAGAACCTCATGCCGGACACCCCAGAACCACCTGCTGGACAGACCGGAAACACCTGCCGGACACGCCGGAACCACATGTTCGACTCGCTGGAACCACATTCTGGACATGGCAAAATCACCTGCCGCCTATGCCAGAACCGCTTGGCGAACACTCCGGAATCACCTGTCAGGCATGCCGGAACCACCTCTCAGACCTGCCAGAACCACATGCCAGTGACACCGGAAGCACCTGCCGAGCATGCCGGAAGCACCTGCTCGACTCGCCAGAACCACCAGTCGGACACGCCAAAATCACCTGCCGGCTACGCCACAGCCAGTTGGTGAACACTCCGGAAACACCTGCCGGGCTGGCTGGAACCACCTGCCAGTCACGCCAACATCACCTGCCAGCTACGCCAGAACCACTTGGCGGAGACTCCAGAAACACCTGTTGGGCCAGCCGGAACCACCTCTCAGACGTGCCAGAACCATGTGCCTGAGATGCTGGAACCACACCCCGAACAGACCGAAACCACCTGCCAGACCCAACTGAACCACCCGCCGAGCACGCAGGAACAACCTGCTCGCCTCGCCGGAACCACCTGCCAGGCCCAGCAGAAGCACCTGCCGGGCGCGCCGGAGCCACCTGCTCGCCTCGCCGGAACCACCTGCCGGGTGCAGCGGAAGCACCTGCCGAGCGCGCCGGAGCCACCAGCTCGCCTCGCCGGAACCACCTGCCCGGCGCGCCGGAGCCACCTGCTCGCCTCGCCGGAACCACCTGCCAGGCCCAGCAGAAGCACCTGCCGGGCGCGCCGGAGCCACCTGCTCGCCTCGCCGGAACCACCTGCCGGGTGCAGCGGAAGCACCTGCCGAGCGCGCCGGAGCCACCTGCTCGCCTCGCCGGAACCACGTGCCGGGCCCAGCGGAAGCACCTGCCGAGCGCGCCGGAGCCACCTGCTCGCCTCGCCGGAACCACGTGCCGGGCACTAACCCTAACCCTAACCCTAACCCTATCCCCAAACCCTAACCCTAACCCTAACCCCTAACCCTAAGCCTAACCCTAAACCCTAACCCAACCGTAACCCTAACCCTAACCCTAACCCTAACCCTAACCCCTAACCCCAAACCCTAAACCCTAACCCTAACCGTAACCCTAACCCTATCCCTAACCCTAACCTGACGGACAGGCTGGAACCAGCTGCTCAACTCGCCGGAACCACCTGCCAGACATGCCAGAACCACCTGCCTGACAGGCCATAATCAACAGCTGGCTATGAGAGAACCACCTGGCAGACAATCCGCAATAACCTGCCAGGCATGCAGGAACCACCTCTCAGACGTAAGAGAACCACGTGCCGGACACGCTGGAACCACGTCCTGGACAGACTGGAACCACCTGCCGGACATGCCTGGACCACCTGCCGAGCACGCCGGAACCACCTGCTCGACTCGCAGGACCCATGTGCCAGACACGCCAAAATGAACTGCCGGCTACACCAGAACCACTTACCGGACACTCCGGAATAACCTGCCCGGCATGCCAGAACCACCTCTCAGAAGTGCCAGAAGCACGTGCTGGACATGCCGGAACAACCTATCGGACAGAACGGAACAACCTGCCGGACACACCAAAATCACCTGCGGGCTACGCCAGAACCACTTGGAGGACTCTCCGGGAAAACCTGCCGGGCATGCTGGAACCACCTCTCAGACGTGCCTGAACCACGTGGCGGACACTCCGGAAACGCATGTCGGGCCGGCCGGAACCACCTCTCAGACGTGCCAGAACCTCATGCCGGACACCCCAGAACCACCTGCTGGACAGACCGGAAACACCTGCCGGACACGCCGGAACCACATGTTCGACTCGCTGGAACCACATTCTGGACATGGCAAAATCACCTGCCGCCTATGCCAGAACCGCTTGGCGAACACTCCGGAATCACCTGTCAGGCATGCCGGAACCACCTCTCAGACCTGCCAGAACCACATGCCAGTGACACCGGAAGCACCTGCCGAGCATGCCGGAAGCACCTGCTCGACTCGCCAGAACCACCAGTCGGACACGCCAAAATCACCTGCCGGCTACGCCACAGCCAGTTGGTGAACACTCCGGAAACACCTGCCGGGCTGGCTGGAACCACCTGCCAGTCACGCCAACATCACCTGCCAGCTACGCCAGAACCACTTGGCGGAGACTCCAGAAACACCTGTTGGGCCAGCCGGAACCACCTCTCAGACGTGCCAGAACCATGTGCCTGAGATGCTGGAACCACACCCCGAACAGACCGAAACCACCTGCCAGACCCAACTGAACCACCTGCCGAGCACGCAGGAACAACCTGCTCGCCTCGCCGGAACCACCTGCCGGGCGCAGCGGAAGCACCTGCCGAGCGCGCCGGAGCCACCTGCTCGCCTCGCCGGAACCACCTGCCGGGTGCAGCGGAAGCACCTGCCGAGCGCGCCGGAGCCACCAGCTCGCCTCGCCGGAACCACCTGCCCGGCGCGCCGGAGCCACCTGCTCGCCTCGCCGGAACCACGTGCCGGGCCCTAACCCTAACCCTAACCCTTACCCTATCCCCAAACCCTAACCCTAACCCTAACCCCTAACCCTAAGCCTAACCCTAAACCCTAACCCAACCGTAACCCTAACCCTAACCCTACCCCTAACCCTAACCCCTAACCCCAAACCCTAAACCCTAACCCTAACCGTAACCCTAACCCTATCCCTAACCCTAACCTGACGGACAGGCTGGAACCAGCTGCTCAACTCGCCGGAACCACCTGCCAGACATGCCAGAACCACCTGCCGAGCACGCCGGAGTCACCTGCTGGACTCACCAGAACCACCTGCCTGACAGGCCAAAATCAACAGCTGGCTATGAGAGAACCACTTGGCAGACAATCCGCAATAACCTGCCAGGCATGCAGGAACCACCTCTCAGACGTAAGAGAACCACGTGCCGGACACGCTGGAACCACGTCCTGGACAGACTGGAACCACCTGCCGGACATGCCTGGACCACCTGCCGAGCACGCCGGAACCACCTGCTCGACTCGCAGGACCCATGTGCCAGACACGCCAAAATGAACTGCCGGCTACACCAGAACCACTTACCGGACACTCCGGAATCACCTGCCCGGCATGCCAGAACCACCTCTCACAAGTGCCAGAAGCACGTGCTGGACATGCCGGAACAACCTATCGGACAGAACGGAACAACCTGCCGGACACACCAAAATCACCTGCGGGCTACGCCAGAACCACTTGGAGGACTCTCCGGGAAAACCTGCCGGGCATGCTGGAACCACCTCTCAGACGTGCCTGAACCACGTGGCGGACACTCCGGAAACGCATGTCGGGCCGGCCGGAACCACTTCTCAGACGTGCCAGAACCTCATGCCGGACACCCCAGAACCACCTGCTGGACAGACCGGAAACACCTGCCGGACACGCCGGAACCACATGTTCGACTCGCTGGAACCACATTCTGGACATGGCAAAATCACCTGCCGCCTATGCCAGAACCGCTTGGCGAACACTCCGGAATCACCTGTCAGGCATGCCGGAACCACCTCTCAGACCTGCCAGAACCACATGCCAATGACACCGGAAGCACCTGCCGAGCATGCCGGAAGCACCTGCTCGACTCGCCAGAACCACCTGTCGGACACGCCAAAATCACCTGCCGGCTACGCCACAGCCAGTTGGTGAACACTCCGGAAACACCTGCCGGGCTGGCTGGAACCACCTGCCAGTCACGCCAACATCACCTGCCAGCTACGCCAGAACCACTTGGCGGAGACTCCAGAAACACCTGTTGGGCCAGCCGGAACCACCTCTCAGACGTGCCAGAACCATGTGCCTGAGATGCTGGAACCACACCCCGAACAGACCGAAACCACCTGCCAGACCCAACTGAACCACCTGCCGAGCACGCAGGAACAACCTGCTCGCCTCGCCGGAACCACCTGCCGGGCGCAGCGGAAGCACCTGCGGAGCGCGCCGGAGCCACCTGCTCGCCTCGCCGGAACCACCTGCCGGGCCCAGCGGAAGCACCTGCCGGGCGCGCCGGAGCCACCTGCTCGGCTCGCCGGAACCACCTGCCGGGCCCTAACCCTAACCCTAACCCTAACCCTATCCCCAAACCCTAACCCTAACCCTAACCCCTAACCCTAAGCCTAACCCTAAACCCTAACCCAACCGTAACCCTAACCCTAACCCTACCCCTAACCCTAACCCCTAACCCCAAACCCTAAACCCTAACCCTAACCGTAACCCTAACCCTATCCCTAACCCTAACCTGACGGACAGGCTGGAA